>NC_067232.1:14748750-15068928 GCF_019924925.1 Ctenopharyngodon idella | reverse complement strand
GGACCAAACAACATACAAGACATTTACATTTACAATATCAGGTCACTGTCTGACAGAGAGACGAATGGTTAACCTGTCAAACTACATCAAGAACTCATCAGCAGGGCACTAGATGACAGATTAATGGAAATGTGCCATATAATTTTTAATTACCTCTAAAGAGCAAGAGCACGGATTCGCTTCAAGGGCTGTCAGTCTGTTAACGAGCTGAGAGCCAAAAAAGACCAATATCTATAATCTAGGATCTATTTTGAGCTCAATGTCACATATTAGAATCTCATTATATGCTAAATAAGTAGTACATGGCTCACCATTTTATGAGTGAGCTATGGTGACAGAGGACATAAATATAACATTACAACCATCTTAGAGTCAACCTAGAAAGGGAATAATGGGCAGTCTCGTGTGGTCACAGCTGATTTGATTTTTACAATGACTTCATCTGTGATTTGCACACAAACTGAAGAGGACATGTTGCCCATGCTACTTTCTTTTGATGAAAATCTTGACCTCTGCTGTAGCTCTCAAGTCAAATATAATGCCGTTTGATGCATCAAGCGGGCTTTGACGTCAATGACATTTTTTCATGAGACATGTGAAAGACTGTGACGTATTATGTCATTGATGTCAAACCTAAATGTGCCATATTTGATTTGAGAAGATAAAGATTAAAAGAGAGACAAAGATTTTCAGTAAATAAGTTGTTTTCATAATACTGTAGTCTACAAATAGCAGGGAACTGTGGCAAAATGCTATGTACTACTTTTTTTTTTCTTTTCTTTTTTTCCACATTAAAATGGGCACTCAGCCTTGCAACAGCAAATCTCTTCGTTTGGAATCTTTAAATAATCAATTGCGTTATAAATTAAAATTAGGGTGTTGTTTACTTATTAGAATAAATTATACAGAGCCCCAGAAGGGACATGGTGTAGAAAAAAAATACATGAGACGGGAAAAAAGTATTTGTCAATACGTTTGCGTTCCCCTGAGAAAGTTTTGCGAGGGAATGCAAAAGTTTTGAGAGTGAACACAAAGCTTCTCGGGGGAGCACAAAACTTTCGCGAGCGAATGCAAAAACATTGCAATACATTTCTCCCTTCCATTTCATATTTTTTCCATCACCAAAATTAAAATTAAAAATATGACTGTTCAAAAGTTTGGGGTTAGAACAAATTTTTTTTTATATATATATATATATATATATATATATTTTTTTTTTTTTTTTTTTTTTTCAGCAACGATGCATTAAAGTGATCAATTGTGACACAGAAGACATTTATAATTCTTACAAAAGTTTTCTATTTATCAAAGAATCTTGAAACAAAAATGTAGCATGGTTTCCACAAAAAATTATTAAACTGCACAACTGTTTTCAACTGTGAAAATAATAATAATAATAATAATAATAATAATAATAACAATAATGATGATGTTTCTTAAACACCAGATGAACATATTGGAATGATTTCTGAAGGATCATGTGACCCTGAAGACTGGAGTAATGATGCTGAAAATTCAGCTTTGAAATCAAAGGAATAAATTACTTTTTAAAATATATTCAAATAGAAAACAGTTATTTTAAATTGTAATAACATTTCACAATATTGCTGTTTTGTTTTTTGTTTTTTTGCATTTTTGATCAAATAATTGCAGCCTTGGTAAACATAAAAGACTTGACATAAAAAAAACTTTACTAACCCCAAACTTTTAAATAGCATGTATTAAGTAGCGTGTATTAAGTTTAATGTTGTCACCCTAATTCAAATCCATATTATTTTTGTGCCAGATAAAAACATTTTTTAAATACTTTTGTTTGCATATACTTTTTGCTAGTATATTCTTAGGAGGGTAGGCTTGACTGTACTTTAAATACTAGTTTGAACTACTGTAAATAATGCATAGCTTGTAACTTGGCATACAGTTTCAAAGTAGCTTCCCCAACACTGCATGAGTCATATGGAGCACTTTTATGGTGCTTTTTGGAGCTTGACAGCCTATTCTTCAAAAATTTCCCTTTTGTGTCCCTTAGAGTAAAGAAAGTCATACAGGTTTGGAACGACATGAGGGCGAGTAAATGACAACAAAACTTTCATTTTAAGGCAACTTATTCCTTTCTCACATTGAACTTGAAAACTTTGAGTCTAATCCCTATGCATGACCAGAGAAAACCAAGTTAAAGCTATAAAACCTACTCTATGAATACACAAACGATATATGAGAATGGATCGTGGTGCCTCTCTTGGTATTCATGCTTGTATATAGGGCTGATCTACCTTCATCTTCTGTATTAGGGTTCGCCGCATCTCTCATAAACACGGCTGAGATGTGACGAGGCTCCCTCATGAATGTGAGAGCAGACCTTGCTTTGTGCCTGACTGATGCTGAAAGCCAATCAATGGTTTGCAGGCGTAGTGAAGACCTACTTCGTTAGAAGTGACCTTGGAAAATGGTAATGCCACTAAACCTGGTGATATGCTGGGATGACGGTTGTGATTAAAGAATTACGGTAACGGGCGTAAACAACACTTGCTTTGAAATGAAAGCGTTCAGTCCCTCTGCCTGGAGCTAAAAGTCAGTAAACACAAGAGTAGCACTGCTGTCTAGGGGAGAATTTACAATCGTGAATAAAGCTGTTTGTACAGAATTAATGTACACTATACATGTATTATTTGCATAAAGTCTGTATATATTAATGTGCAAATCCAATTTAAATGTCAAAGGCTTTCAGTTAGTTTAAAAGAAGAAGGTCTTTGTTTTCAATACAAGAAAGCTACATACAAGAACGCGCCAAAATATAAGATATGTTTCACACTCTAAATCCTCCTGCTGCTTGCATAGAAAAAAAAAAAACAGCACTATTTAAAATTAGATATAAAATTGATATAAATATTGACATTATATTTGGAAATGTGTGGAACATGCTGCAAATGGAAAAGAGGTGTCAATGCTGAATAATCTAGCCATATGGCAAATTTCTGCTTTTATTTTTTCCCCCATGCAATGCTCAAACGTGTTGAGATACTATATCAAAGGAAAACTGCTGAGGAGTAAATGTCAGTTACATGATAAAATCCTTGTAACATGATTAAACCTAATTTGGTACATCATTGCTCAACCAAAAAAAAAAAAAAAGGCTAAGGCACTTTATCGCTCCAGTGTCTCTCAAGCACTGAACAAAGACCAGGTTATTTCTCCCCTCAACAAAACTCCCCAAGACCCCATTCCTCTGTCCACATTTCTGTCATCGCAACCCGAAAATGGCAGCCAGCCATAGAAATCACTCAGCACACCTGTCAGCATTACCCTCCAGAAAATAATTTGCACAAAACTATAACAAGCAGTTATAATTAGCTGAGGGTTATTAAATATGTCCAACACTGGATATCTGGACTACAAAGGAAATCTAATAAGATGTGCCGGGTGCATTTTTTCCTCCTTTCTCTGAGTCAGCGGTTGTGGTAGGCATAAATTAATGTGCATATGGAGAGCGATGTCACAGGATGTGAGGCAACCACTGAGGCCTTTAGCAGCTCTGCGGGAAAGCAATCTGTGTAAGTCTGGAGGTGCAAATATACCACGGACACCTGTTTTCATACACATAGTGCCATAGTGTGGATGACATTCACCTCTGGTAAAAGGTTCACAGCTGTGTCTTAGTACAATTTACTATATTTATAATTTACTATGAGAATCAACATTTAAATTTACGCTGCCAGTAAAAAAAATGTTTGGACACATTCTTTGTTATTACAACATATTCCACCACATTTTAAAATAATAATTAAGTCATTAACTTTTATGAAATATCAAGTTTTTACACATTTGAATAGGTACACGTACACATTTAGGTAGGATTTTAATGTAACAATTTCACTTTAATTTAACTTTTGACTGTTAGTTTCTATAACTGCAGGTACATTTGGTGTCCAAAGTCGTTTTTTTTTTTTTTTCCTACTCTTTTCAAATGGTTATATTTTTAATTATTTTAATAATTTGTCACTCATTGTCATGGATCACAAGTAGTTACTGGACATAACAATATAATATTTAGGTAACACTTTATTTTAGGGTCTTTTAACTAGTTGCTTATTAGCATGCATATTACTCGTTTATTGGTTGTTTATTAGTACTTATTAAGCACATATTAATGCCTTATTCTGCATGACCTTATTCTACATTCTTAATCCTACCCAATACCTAAACATAACAACTACCTTACTTACTAGTAATAAGCAGTAAATTAGGAGTTTATTGAAGGAAAAGTCGTAGTAAATAGTTTATGTGTGTTCCCTATACTAAAGTGTTACCAATATTTATATAAAAAGTGTCTTATATAGCTGAAAATTTTTATTTCTTGTTGTCCGAATTAGTCAGTGTCAATTCTGTTACTGTCAAACTGTTACCAATGTAGAGTAACAGTGTTGACAGTTTGACGGCAACAGAATTGATACTGACTAATAAAACAATTGGTCAATGGACAATCTCAGTTTCACGATATGTGTGTGTGTATATGGGTTACTGACGTGACAGGTCATTTTTCTGTCCCTTAATAATAATAAAAAACAAAGATATGACATCCAAAGTATGTAAGGTAGTACAACTAGATCTCTGTTATAGAATCCAAAAGGATTTAATTATATTTTCCTACAATAAAGGTATTTTAAAGACTTTGAAGTGTCAAAAGGTCATTCGGTTTAACCGTCCAAAGGCCAATACAGCCACTTCATTTGTGATTAAAATATCTTAAAATGTAATAAATGTATATATTTTTTATTCTGGCATGATTTTATAACATCATATATCAACAAAATGGTTTTAAAATTATG
The DNA here is from genome assembly GCF_019924925.1 of Ctenopharyngodon idella. Classification (NCBI taxonomy): domain Eukaryota; kingdom Metazoa; phylum Chordata; class Actinopteri; order Cypriniformes; family Xenocyprididae; genus Ctenopharyngodon; species Ctenopharyngodon idella. The sequence goes on along the minus strand of NC_067232.1, from coordinate 15,064,102 downwards.
TGTAGATGTTGTTGCTTTGTTATGAGAAAGAATGTTCGGAAAAATGAATTTCATTGATGTCATTCAGAGTAACCAATATAAAGGGACCATTTTGGATCAAGTCATGCGGTCAGTATCATGTGACAGGATGTGCCATCATTCAGACACCTGCAAAGGACCACATGGTCGTGAAGCAAAGTAACTAACTCTCTTTTAACTATATGAAAAATTCATGTTTTCGCTTGCTCATACGCATGTCCTGAAACATCAGGTCATTCGGTACAACCACTATATACATGGAAAATGTTGTAATACTTTAAAAACTTGTACTAAATATATAAATGTTTGATTGTTCTTTCGTTAGCTAGATAGCAAGCTAACTAGCTAGCAAGCTAGATATCAGCCTGTTAGCATTTTTCGAAAATATCATCATTCGGTATAACCAAAAGTGTCATTTGGTAAAACCGAAATTTTGGTTAAACCGAATGACTTTTTTGGTGACAAATTTTGTCCATCTGGTAAAAAATGACAAAAGTAGTGTTAATTGATTATAAAAACCACATAATCTCGCTGTTAACACTTAATAAAACTTCAAAATCATTATATCTCCATTATGTTTTTTTACACTTTTAAAAACCTTATTCGTCAATGACCCATATATATATATATATATATATATATATATACACACACACACACACTGAGATTGTTCATTGACCAATTGTTTCACAATGCTCTGGAAAATTCTATAGTTTCTTTAAAATACAGCCACGGAGAAAACAATGCACCTCTATTGGAAAAGAGTATAAAAAACATGAAGTCATTAATTCCATGTATAGAAACAAGCAAGTACTAAAGCTTTTATTTGTTGGTGTGAGATAATTGGCTAGTTTTTCCTTCATTACTTGTCGAGCAGTTGTCTGATGCAGTGGCGGTGTCGTGTTCCATGTCACGCCCTGCAACTTTAATTAAATGCGTTATAAAGAATGCACAGATTCGTAGACCCCATTACGGTTGATTCAATGATAATTAAAATATCCATCTGTGAGCATTAAATTGAAAATGCCCCCATGCGTAGCTGTGTTGAAGTGTAATGATGAGAGCATATACTGGGAGGGAAGAATTAGGAGATGGGTATGAGACAAAGACGGGCTTTCGCATGCTTGACGGCACTCTGATTATCTAATCAAATCATTCAGATCTAGACAGGCTCCCTGCAGCTGATCTGGACTCATGACTTGTGGAGGTGAGCAACTCTGACGGCCACCACTGGGGAAAAATGTGACATCCCTACCAAAGTCATGTGTGCATATACGTGTCAGTTTGGTCCGGCCCCACCGGCGTCTGCTCCCCGCTGCTCCACTTCTGCCTGTTAATTAATGTAATGATGTAAACAAGAACTCATCCTGACCACCTCGCCACTGCCACAGGAAAAGCAATCTGTTAAAACAATCACCAGGGACAGACCACCTCTTGCACCTCACACCATCCTCTCACACTGCAATCAACACCGACGGCCGTGATAACGACGGCAAGATGGAACTCCGGCTGCATGAACTGATTAGGCGATTTCTTGCACTTTTCGCAGCTGGGTGAATCTGCCTCGCCCATGGGATGAAAGCTGTCAGAAGGTGTTAGCGGCAGTACGCACATTGACAGACCTTCATATATCTCAGGTCCAAAAGTCTCTAACGAATGAAACATGCCCCTCTCTGACAAGGGCTCTGATAAATAACGATCCTCCCCCTTTTAAGAAAGAGTTCCTTAGGGTTTGACACTCTGCATTTCAATGTCAATCGGTTTTACCTCAAAAGCCTGATGCCAACGTCTGATCTTGGCCAGCAATTCAAGAAATCGCACAAGATTACTTTTGTTCTAAGGCAAAATTGTCAGTCTTACATAGCTTGTTTTGACATCCTCACTGAAAGTCAATTATTTGCATTGCGATGAATCTACGATGGCCTAGACATTTGAGAGACAATGAGAGAGACGTTTAGCAAAAATTGGAACTTACGGTGCTTAACAAATTTATTAGATCATCTGTCATAAAGAGAAATATTTTAGGAATCTGACAAAAAAAAATTTTAAAACTAAAAATGTTATTGTCATTTATTAGGCAAATTACAAACTAAAACAACTAAATAGTCTTTATTCACACATAATAACCAAAAAAAAAGATATATTTTATTTTTATTTTGTATGGCCTGCAAATCTGCATGTCAATGAGGATGTCAGAACATGACATGATTGATCGTCATGTCAGTGTTGTCAAATTAGACCATAATCCAAGATTTTGTTATATAATGCAATGGCATTCAAACATTTATAAGTGTGAATTGATTGAGTATCCACTGTTTTCCCCCCAAAACTTCCAAACAAACTATTAATTGTTTAAAGGGTTAGTTCACCCAAAAATGAAAATTATGTCATTTATTACTCACCCTCATTTCGTTCCACACCCGTAAGACCTTCGTTCGTCTTCAGAACACAAATTAAGATATTTTTGATAAAATCCGATGGCTCAGTGAGGCCTGCTTCGCCAGCAGTAACACTCCCCTTTTCAATGCCCAGAAAGCTACTAAAAACATATTTAAAACAGTTCATGTGAGTACAGTGATTCAACTGTAATATTATAAAGTGAAGAGAATACTTTTTGTGCGCCAAAAATAACAAAATAGCGACTTTATTCAACAATATCTAGTGATGGGCGATTTCAAAACACTGCTTCATGAAGCTTCAAAGCTTTATGAATCTTTTGTTTTGATTCAGTGGTTCGGAGCACGTACCAAGTCAATAATTCAAGTCATGTGAACTATTGAACTTTCAAAACACTTATGACGTAACAAAGCCTCGTTTACTGAAATCGTGTGATTTTGGTGCTCTGAACCACTGATTCAAAACAAATGATTCGCAAAGCTTCGAAGCTTCATGAAGCATCGTTTTGAAATCGCCCATCACTAGATATTGTGGAATAAAATCACTTTTTTTTATTTTTGGCACACAAAAAGTATTCTCGTCGCTTTATAATATTAAGGTTGAACCACTGTACCCACATGAACGGTTTTAAATATGTTTTTAGTAGCTTATATGGGCACTGAAAAAGGGAGTGTTATTGCTGGCGATGCAGGCATCACCGAGCCATCGGATTTTATCAAAAATATCTTAATTTTTGTTCCGAAGATGAACGAAGGTCTTACGGGTGTGGAACGACATGAGGGTGAGTAATTAATGACAAGTTGAAAAATGCCAGAGGAGTCTAATGTTGTTTTGGACTGCACTAACTTTCATTGTATAGACAAAAACATTTTGAACATTTATCAACAGTCATACAGGTTTGGAACAACATAACAGTGAGTAAAATAATGGCAGAATTTTTTTTACGTTTTTGTGAATTATCCCTTTAAGAATAAACAAAGCCTTCTTTTCTGGTTGTGCTGTATAAGTTAAGGTGCCAAGTCTCTCTCTTGACCTAGAATACATAAAAGGATAAGCTAAGGGCTTCCAGTCTCCCACATATGTTCTCTTTGCATGCACAATACTAACGTAATGGTGTGTTACGGGTGTGGAACGACATGAGGGTGAGTAATTAATGACAGAATTTTCATTTTTGGGTGAACTAACCCTTTAAGTTTTGTTTAAATTATGTATAACAAAAAAAGCTTTGCATTGTACGGTCTATCATCAAAAATACAGATTCTCAAGTGGTATCTCCGTCCATATGAGCCATAGGGAATCGGTTTGGCATGCAGAATTCTTCCTCCTGCCATGTGTCATAGTGAAGCACAAAGGAAATGAAGTCTCTTGTTTTGCTTCAGAATGTGAAACCCACCCTTGGTAATGTCTAATTAATATCCACTCATTGTGGAATTCTCATCTCCCACGGAGCCACTGAGACCAACATCTGTTTAATCAACATTTTCCACTGACAACCTCTTGGCTGTCGATCCTATTGTGGTGTGGCAGAGGAATACAAACAACTGAAATTCACTAGATGATCCCAAAAGTTTGCTCCTTTGAGAATTCACTTGACAAGTTGACAGACAGCACATATCAAAGCCTAGCACAGTACATTTAGGTGAATAAAGTCTGCTGGCATAAACTTTTCTGATTCAAACTTGTTGTTTTACTTTTGTTGTACATAGCTGAGTGTCATTTTTTTTTCCCCACACGTACTCTAAAATTACCTCCAAAAGGAAGAAAGATAATGGTACACAGTCACAGATGGCTCCCTGAGGCTCGTAATCAGTTAGCCACACCCCGCATGCCTGCTACATGCTTTATTTCTCCCACTATGCCCCTTCATCAGCCTTGATTAGACCGCTGGAGTAAAATGTCACATTTTACATACCTCCATATTTCAGGCCAACACCAAACCTGACTACGGTTCCTGGATGGTCGGGGTGAAATGTCAAGGGATGCACCAATTCCTGCGTGCCCCACTTTGCAATCTCACAAATTCGTCACTTTCAGAGCCAGGGCAACTATGGAAATTACAGACGGCCTCTTCGTTAATACGTGCTAGGCAACCCAAACGCCACAGCTCTAATTGGAGCTAATTGGCTTACTGTTGCCTGTGTTTCTGGATCAGATAAATAGCAAAGACAACACCAAGTGACACAGTGACCTTTTTAAAACTTCACTCTAATTAACCTTTTAGATGCATGCAGGTGTTTTTATGTAGGGCAGAGGAAACAAACTTGGCCACAGAAGTCTGGAAGGGAATTGTGTGTTTTGCGCTCTCCCACAAACTCCGGTGGAGAGTGCGTCGCCATTACAGCTGCTCTGGAAAGCGCGGATATTAAAACTATAAACACTAGAGTGTTCCGAGATAAAAAGGTCCTGCAGCCGAGTAATTTTACATCATCATTCAAATCTGCTGCTCATTACCAAAGCTCTCATCTCCATGCATATGGCTTATGGGAAACAAAGCAGTAGGCTGTGCCTCAAGCTTTCCTGATTAAGTTTACCACAATGTAGTGAGCAGTGTGAGCAAAATAATGAAATTAAAAAAAAGTTATCATTTCCCCCATTATAGCTCATCGCCAGTTCAATATCCTAGCATGCAGGAGCAAAAGAAAGCGCCGACGTGTTCCAGTAAAGGAGCATTATAAGTCGATCAGCGGACACAGAATAAAACAGAGAGTTTATATGGATCTACCCATAAACCCTTCAATACCGTCAAGCTTTTATTGCGGTTTGCTTAGCGGTCTTAAGAGCTGCCTGTGCACACCCACAATAAAAGCTTTATGCCACTCACAGCTATTCCAGAAACGAAGCCGGTACCACTTACGTACAGTGACAATAATTTATGAGCGAAAGGGGGGAAAGGGCTGGAGAGAAAGTTGGTGTGTGATCCGTTAAGCACATAAATGTACATTAATTAATCACTCTGGGAGCTGAATCCCTGAAAGCAAGAGCGGATGGGGTGGCGGTTTTACATGCGAACATTTAAATGCATAAATAATGAAGCACCACAATGGTTTTAAATGCTGTGATAAAACTCTTTAAGGGTCCATTTTTGCATTTGGAGTGTTTATAATATCTTTTTCATGAGATTTCTGTTGTTGTTTGTTACAATAAGCTGGAACATGATTGGACATGTTCATGCTATAAAACATCACCACAGGCGCTTAGGTACAATGCTGAGTAAAATCATTCAGTTCAATTATTAATTACCTCATGCATCGCACAAGGGTATTAATTATGCATGTCCCTCGAAATGCATCGATTAAGCACCATGTAAATGAGGTGGTGTCAAAAATTGCTGCCAAACAGTGATGGTAATAATATTGCTATTGATTCTCTACCGTCAGACGACTGCATCAAAGAATTAGCTCTCTTATCTCGGTGCACTCGTTGAAGAGTAAAATTAAAATTCTGCCATCATTTAATCACCCTCATGTCGTTCCAAACCTGTATGACTTTCCGAGAAACACAAAAGATGATGTTTTGAAAAATGCCAGTGGAGTCTAATGTTTTGGACTGCACTAACTTTCATTGTATAGGCAAAAACATTTTGAACATTTATCAACAGTCATACAGGTTTGGAACAACATAACAGTGAGTAAAATAATGGCAGAATTTTTTTTACATTTTTGTGAATTATCCCTTTAAGAATAAACAAAGCCTTCTTTTCTGGTTGTGCTGTATAAGTTAAGGTGCCAAGTCTCTCTCTTGACCTAGAATACATAAAAGGATAAGCTAAGGGTTTCCAGTCTCCCACATATGTTCTCTTTGCATGCACAATACTAACGTAATGGTGTGTTTAATGAAATGGTAGCGTTATGAGCACCTCCAAGTGAGTTTGGAGGCCAAAAAATCCTCACATCTTCTAACACAGAGCCAATGGAAACTCTGAGACTATCTAAAACTGGACATTCAATCTCACCGCACAACACCATCAATCACTTATTCTGCTGGGCTTTCGGTATTTCAATCAACAATTTGTGGTTTCGAGACAATCTAAAAGCAAGCTAGTGCTATGATTACACATCTGTCTGGGAAAAGAGAGGCCACTAAATGCTGCCCGACTCTTTATTACTGTCCGAAATGATAGTAGACCGCCCAGGAGTTTGTTTAATGCGTATTTACTAAAATATCTCAATGATGTAGCACTGCGGAAAGCACCTACTCGTGGTTCCTCGTGGGCTTTGAAAACCTTGAGGAGGTCTGTTACTCATGGGACTATTAGCGGTCCAAAAAAGCCATTCGAGGTATATCGAATATTCATAATGGGCCAAACGTAAGGGGAAAAACCCTCATTGTTTTGTATCTCACTTGTTTCCCAGAAATTTCCATAACAGACCCTTTTAGTAGGGTGGTTTTGTACTTTAAAGAAATAATAAGAGGTTTGGCAATTTAGTAACTCACATAAATGTCATATAATGAGCAAAAACACACAAAAGAAATCAATGCAAAATGAGACGATGATGATGTTTTGGGTAAACATAGTTATTTCTCTTTGTAAAAGGTCAGGACCGGAGGGTATGTTATGAGTTTGGGGAAAAATGAATCGCCTTGGACTGGGGAATGGCTACCAGATGGCGTTGTCCTCACATAGGAGTGACTGGCTGTTTTTACAGGATGGGAATGAGAACAGGCTTGGCATGGCTAATGAAGACAAGAGACCTATCCACCTAAAGTTGCTTCAGGCATTCAATGAGTCCGTATGGAGATGAGCTGCTCTCTATGGGGTTGACTATTGAGACTACAGCTACAAATACATGCATAACTACCTCTGCTATGATTCAATGTATATATTAAAATATGAGAGAGAGAGAGAGAGAGAGAGAGAGAGAGAGAGAGAGAGAGAGGAAACAAAGATCACTAAGTCTTAATAATCAGTTTTCTATAGTAATTTTTAACCAAAATTTGGAATATAAAAATGCTGGGGAGGCGAGGGGCTGGGGGGTCTAAAATGCACATAAAAATTATTTAAATAATGATTAATCATTTTTTATTCAGACAGTCACATGACTTAATTCAGACAGTCACATAACTTTTTTGATCCTCATATAGAAAAACGTGTTTTTTTGTTTTTTTTTTAAATCAAATATAGAGTTCCTATATTAAAAAAAAAAAAACTTAGTCTCAAGTCATGTGACTGAATTAATTCCGATGATTGGCTACTATTACCTCTAAGGACTGTCTAACACACTGATGCTCTCATAAAACATGTTGCTGAAATTTGCTAGAGCATTTTGTCTCTTTAAACGCAAAGAATTACATTTATTTTAAGAACCAGTAGCTACAACTTCTATTTCCATTTCTATTTTGTGCCAATTTTCCCACAAGTTAAAATTTTGTTACTTACGGGAGGGAACTGCTGCTTTATTCTTGACAGTATTCTTGCAGTATGACTGATTTCAACATAAATAATAATAATAATTGTTTTTTGAGCACCAAATCAGCATATTAAAAGGATTTCTAAAGAATCATGTGACACTGAAGACTGGAGCAATGGCTGCTGAAAATTCAGCTTTGCCATCACGTGAATAAATAACATTTTCAAATATATTAAAAAGAAAACTTATTTTAAACTGTAATAATATTTCACAATATGACTGTTTTTACTGTATTTTTGATAATATAACACCTAAACTTTTGAACTGTAGTGAAGCTAACTAACTAAAGTGTTTTTTCTAGAGCAAGTTCTTCCACCAGTGATTTAGGTGCTTCAGGCTTAAAAAAAAAAATCTGACAATTAACACCCTGGTTAATCACAAAGTGTGAATGCTTTATCAGCAACACTGTCTGCTATGAGGTTCTATTCTCTTTCTGTTCTTCACAACTGTTATCAAGTCTTCTCTCATTAACAATGTTACAAAAATCTCTTCTGCTTCCCCAAGCTCCCACTGTCCCAAAATACCCCAGCAAGTGTCATGCATTTAATGTCTTTTTGCTCTCATACATATTGACAGAGCACTAGAGCAAGACTCCTCCCACCCGGGCCGTTGAGACAGTTTTATTATCTTGACTGATCTTGCGATCTGTACTCACCCGTCCCTTACATTTTACCGCAGCACCGCCCATCTGAGCAACTTCCGTTAACAGTGCACATAAGCAGAGGCCTTTGTGGCGACAATTTTTTTTATCTAGCCAGCCGATCGAGACATGGGCCACTGTAAATTATCAGTTCTCAGCGCCATAAAGCATTTTGTGGCTTCATGGGTGCATGGTAAATGCACTTCGCCAGAGCCACAGTTCCCACTATTCCCCATGCTGGCGTTCTGGAGTGCGGTTAGCTTTGCTGATGTCCTCAGACCAGGCCGCGGTCACACGTGGCTCCAACGGGCCTCGAGGGGAACGTGACAGATTGCTCACTCGGTCGCAGAAACGAGCAGAGCACAGAGGTGGGAGTGTGTATTCGGGGTTCACATGGGAGTGGTGTGACCAGATATGCTAAGTTTTAATCACATTCTCTCACATTAACAGCAGCACACTTCCTTTAAAACACAAATGCACAAAAGTAGAATAATAAGAGATCTGAATTACTTGAAGGTATGAGGCATTTGGGATATATTTAGATATCTGGGTTGTGTGTCATTCAGAAGTGTATTGAGAATGCCCTAAATCCATTTCAGTTCCTGAATTGAGAAAGCCATCAGGATTCATATGTATATAAAAATTCAAAGAAATACATATTGCTAATTTTGAAGTAGAAAAAACACAAAATTTAATAAAAAAGCAAAGCTAAAAAAGCCTTGCAGATTGAATGTTTATAGACTTAATAATAGAGAGAATAATAGACAGACAGAAAGAATAATCAATATAGATATAATAATAGAATGACAGTTCGATACATAGATAGCAGTGTTATTATCGTTAACTAAAACTATTAAAATCATTTTCTGTAATTGAAATGCAGCAATAAAATAAAAAATAAAATGATAGATAGATAGATAGATAGATAGATAGATAGACAGACAGACAGAGAGACAGATAGATAGATAGATAGAGAATGATAGATAAAACAAAAGATAAAATGATAGATAGATAGATAGATAGATAGATAGAACGACAGAACGATAGAACGAGAGATAGAACGATAGACAGATAGATAGATAGAACAATGCATCAAAATGTATAGGTTATAATCAAACTCATCCATAATTGCTCTCAAATGCTCACTAAGTTTACACCGGATGTTTCCCAATCTTAATGTGGAACAGAGCAGAAACGCCAAGACCCGACAGAGACGAAGAGAGAGAGTCCTCCATGTCTTGCTCCTGGTCCAAGAAGCATTAAACCGCATTCTGGAGGTTAAGCATCTTGGCGGCAAGAGCTTGTCATTTCTGAAGATGAAGCTCATCCCTTATTCAGCTTCACGGAGCAAACACAGGTGTCATGCTAAACTAATGTGCCCTAAGCTATCTCTTCCAGTAAAACATTACTCATCCCAATCTGCAGGAGCGTTTGTTGGCAAGCGACAAGCGCATCAATGCTTACCTTCTAACCTTTCCTGTAGATAACACACCTGTCTGAAGATATTCATGGTGATATAAATACTATACAATCAATGATAAAGAAAACAAAAGCCAGGCATTTTATGTGCAAGTTATTATAATATATAATAAAACACAGTAGAGTTTCACTGTAATTCACAAAAAAATTATGTTTATATTCTTTTTTACAGTTAACTTGCACTCATGTAACAAGGAACAGGCGTGTTGGGGAAGCAAGGGTCCTCATACTAACATTTCAGCACTGGATTCCTCCTGTCTAAAAATATGTTCACGGGTCCCTATCGCTTGAGATAATCAAGGGGAATTTGTCTGCACAGCACATGTGTGCCGCAGCACATGCTCAGATCTCTCTCTGCCTCAGGGGCTGTCTTTGGGCTCTCAAGAACAAGGATTAGCTCAAGAGCTCATTCAATTCCCATCTTTTGTTGCCCATGTTTATGTTTTTTTAGCTTTTATATTTTTTCTCATGTCTCAAATCTCCTTGCAATGCTCCAGCATCCCACTAGGGGAACTACTCCTTTTCTAGAAACATCCACTCGGTGACAGATTCACCAACAAGTTTAGCACTAATCTACCATGCAAGTGGTCTGAAACCTCTGCTATAAATCAGCCGCTGACACAGACCATAAAAATAGGGGAATTTTTATAATTCCACTGTATGCGACTAACGGTAAATGTGAGCATACACTAAAGCACTCGAGCATAACGGTTAGCAAAACTCACCGGACAGACATCAGTCAATCAAAATGGGCAGCAGCGTTTTCTCTGAATGTCCACAATAATTTGTAGCAGCTGTCTAAACATGTCCCACCGAACCGGACCTGCCTTAGAGTAAAACCAGAGCCATGTTTAACATCAAAATGTGAATTATTGAATAAATAAATAAAGAAGGGAAGCTAAATGCATTTGTGGAATGTGTATGTAAGAGAGCGGGTACTGTAACAGCACTGCTTAGGGAAAGAAATATAGAGCGAAGGATGCACGGCCTCTTTCCTGGCTTCTCCTGTTCTACCTAATGATGCCTGTAAGAATCCCTGGGCCATGCTTTGGGAGTAAATAGATATATATCCCAAACCCCAGACTCATTCATGACCTTCTACATGGGCTGCAGCAGTGAAGGTCTGTGTATGCCATAAGATAACACATAGTAAACAGAATTGCTAATTAGCATTTAACTCCCAGTCACTCGTGGCAGGCATGTGCATTTCTCGCAGCCAAAAGTGAATTCGTGCGACCTTAACTACACAATTCCACCCTTGAAATGATGATGACTGCAGACCTCTCCATCCTCACAGTGTGATTAAAGCGGTTCATCAAGTGCCGAAGTTAGCGATTTGTCCCACAAAGACTGTCTCATCATGGCTAATTGTGAGAGATCCTCTCAGGGGCCTCTGCTGGTCTGGATGGAGGAGCTGATTGGTCTGCCTTGCGCACGGCCCCTCTGGTTGTGGCCACCATGGATTAAAACAGAGCCATAACTCATGCGCACCAGATGGTGGAGATAGGGTCAGCAGCTGGAACAGTGCATGATCAGACTCTATGTCTTCCTGGTCCAAAGCTGCTGGTCTTTGGCCAGCTTCATTAAAGCCTGAGGTTGTCTGGTAATTTACAGAGCTGAGAAACAATATGAATATAGTTGTAATACGGAAAATATGAGCCTCATCCATTCCAGCTGTTTCTATGGTTATACGACATACAGTATGCATGGTTCTTGAAAAGCTAGCGAGCAAACTAAGATTAAAAAAATAAATAAAACAAATCCATTTCCTTGTATGACTTCCTGGGAATTGTTGCAATAATTGACCCTGACACTTAACTATACATGAAAAAGTTAATCAAACTCTGCAAGTGCCCTTAAAATATAGCCAAGCAACTGAAAGTGTTCTGATACAACTTCTGATGAAAATGTTCCTCAGTGCTAATGAGGACGACACCAAAAATTAGAATCAGATAATTAACTGATTTTAATTAAAATATATGATGAAACCAGGGTTTGAAGTTACCACCCGCCAACCTGCCAAATGCAGATGAAAAACTGCTGTGGTGGGTAACGCATATCAACACACTAGCCAATTTGGCGGGATATGATTCATAATTTATGTTTTATTACTTTGCATTGCATCGCTATCAGAGCCCTTCCCCTAAAGGAGCCTCAAAAATTAGCAGAACAACATGTAAAGAGGTTCACAAATTATTTTCTATAACCGTACACACACCAGCATGGCCCAACTACGACTCCAAAAACCATGCCGCAACACAGCGTCACTCACAAATATATGTATGTACTGACTTCACCCTAGGAGATTGTGTATTATGCATTTTTCAGCAACAGGTTTGTTTTTGTGGCTTGAATAAACATGCCTCATATAGAAAAATAATATACACCGCACTTTCTTTTTCTGTTTGTGCTGTTTTTTTCAAATACCTTAATTCAAACTCATTGATTCCACTTTGTTCATTATTGAAGTGAACTTTTGCCTGTATTGTGATTAGATTCACTGTTTTGGACTGCCACCTTGAAGTTGAGAACGTGAGTACAGAATGTGATAAGCCTGCCTGTGAGATGTCTGCGGTGCAACTGGTTAACGCTGGTTAAAACATCTGGTGTAAGCAAGTGTCAACCGTTAAGCGACTGAACGCTAGTGGGCGTGGCCTGTGGTGCGATGACAGTGGCGTGCACAGACCTCCGCGAGGGCAGGGGCGCAATCGTGTTCCGGGGGTGTTGTGGGTTTCTCCCTCGGCCAAAATTGCGAGAAATCACAAATCCCACAATAACAAGCCGTTTTTGTAGCTTGATTAAATAAATGCTTTGTTTATAGTGAGGAGGACATTTGAAACTATGAATCTAATGGTATGTTTTAATGGTACGATGACTTATATGTCAAAAGGTCAAAGCAAATTTGATTTCTCATGCCATGACCCCTTTAACAATGCATTGACGTTTTTGAAAGAGCAACATCTAGAAAAAAAAGTTTTAAATAATCCAGTCATAGTCAATAATGCTGGGGGATTGACCTGCTTGAACATAGGTAAAGCAATTTGCTACCCGGTTAATTAATTTACCTAAACGCATACTATATATGAGGTCAATAAACAAACGCACAACCATAAGCGTAATATTACAACTTTCTAATCAACAACTTTTAATCTTTCAAACTCTCTAACACAAATGCACAACTTGAACTAATTTACATGCTAGTCAGAATGTGTACACATAACGACATTAAAACACACCTACAACATGGGCAATAGATATTTAAAGCATGAAAAATACACAAAATACTATAGTATAATAGTTTACTCAAGAATGCTTGAATATTTGGTTTAATTTTGCATTCTTTTAAAGATGAAAATGTCATTTTCAGTGACTAAGATTAGATGCATTTTTCCGCTTTAGGGTAAAACTGGCTAAAATTAAAAAGTGCAACGAACGATCCAAAAAAAAAAAAAGAAAAAATAATCGTTTACATTAAGATCAATAAAATGCATTTAGAAAATAGACAGGGTGAATTTCCATTTCATGCAGATTTTAATGAACATGAAATTATGAAAAATGTACTAAATTTAAATATTTTCATCAAAAGACAGAGACTGACTAAAACAAAACAAAAAGAATGTAAAAACTGCCCAAGTGTGAAATAAGTTCATCATCTGGCTTTATCTGATTCATGATGCAAAATGTGTGAATTAATTCTGCAACAACAACAAGAGCAACTGTTAGTCACTAAGGGTGTCACAACAGGGCATTCACTAAAGCCCATGTGGAAACCAACAGAAAATGTTGCCTGTTTGTCTTTTTATCTGATTTTTTTCCTTGTACCCTACTGAAAAAAGAGCAGCATAGGTTGTGCTGCAACCATCCATCCATCAAATACAAATGTGCAAACAATGGAGTGTGTCTAACAGCAACACCATCATTGTACAATCATCTTCAAAGCTGTTATATTGCTGACCTCAAGATTTCAAAACACTGTCTTAGAAAATGTCAACTCTGTCACAGTGGACTGTTTCAAAGGCTTAACTCACCACAGATCTCAAATTATTGTCCTTCATCAGCTGGAGGGAGTTTTTGTAGCATGATTCAAGGTCATCTTTTTGGGACTGGCCCACATTTCCTCTGGCGATTGGGCCGACAGTATGGATCACATCTGGGAGAAGAAAAAAAGAAAAAGTAGAGCAGTTTATGTCTGTACACTGTCAAAACGTAAAGCTCCGTGTGTATAATTCATAATGTAAATACATGCCACTGTAGATAACACGAATTTCCAATTAAAACTGTGACACTGCTTAACACCAGGACAAATCCCACATGACAAACAAAAACAAAACAAAGCTTCTTGTCAGATCTTCAAAGGCAAGTCGTACAAGAGAATGACAAATAGAACTGTTTCAGAACTGCTGAGGATCACGGGAACACATTCGCACATTCCCAATCCTACTGGGTACAAAACAGCTTATTTTTCTGCAACGTTATCATGCTACATAAACAAGAGTCAACCAACAATGACAAGAACCAACAATGGAACAATGGGGCTGATTTGAACAAGCCAAAAAAACTGCCCAAAATCAAGTACATTTATTCAGTTAATGAAATGGAAGAGCAGATAGAAAATCAATTACTCCATCCTTTTATCCTATCTATTCATATATTCATATCTGCTCGTAGACGCCCTCCTGCTGCCTGTGCATAGTAATGTGTTGGATTGTCAGTCAGTGGCGAGGCTGGTCTGAGGAGAGAAGGCTGAGGAAGCGGGCTGGTTTAATTAAATCATTGCAGTGATGACAGGGGAGTTAAGGAAGCTATGCATGAGTCTGAGAGAGAAATAATCTAGCCCTTCCTGTCTGACTCCTCCAGGCCCTGTAAGGTGGGCGGCAGAGGGCAATTAATAACAATAAACAGGTCGCTTTGCCGGGCCTGTTTATGTTGCTTTTGTAGCCCTTACTTCCTTTACAGATCAGCAATTTACAGCAGACAGTCAACACACCAACTTTACAGAGTGCTCTCCATAATTCAGAGATTATTATTCTCTTATTTTATTCTATTAATCTATGTATTTGCGATATTACCAGGTGAAAAACTGGATTTTTGTTAAGGTGCAACCACAACAAGCGATAGGATGTTTTGTCAGTTGCTTGGTTTCAATTCCTGCTGCATCATGCTAAGTAGCCATACTGAAATCACATAAGTCCAAACCATGCTGCCCATAACTGTATATTAAATATCAACTATGTTCTGATTGGCTGCTATTGTGCTATATTACACATCACTTTTGCATCCAGTGTGAACAGACAATTTAATCTGGCACACATTGTTAGCCTTAGCTCTCACAACAGTACTAGTTAATTTACAGCTTTATTATATTCAAGGGGAAATTACAAAAGGGCTAGTGAACGTGACAGTACAGTACGTTATAAAACGTAATAAACAAAAGATTAAAGGTACGCTACAAATTATGGGCTCTCTATCAAAAGCAGTGGTTGGAATTACAAATGACTTGAAACATATATATAATTAAAGCTGCAAGCAGCGATGAAAGAGCCCTTGCATCCCGGGCTCACCGCCACCCGTTGGCCTTAGGAAAACTGTGAACAGTGGGCGATATTCATTTAAGCGAATAAATAGAGGAGAAATATGGCAGTCATTTTGAATCACCACAGTTCCTGCTGCCAGCAGGTGGCGCTTTGACTATTACTGAATGTTGCCATGTTGATGTCTTTAGGGCAGGACTATTATCAAACATGTGAAGTTTGGGGGAGATTGGACATTGTATGCCTGAGTTACAACAGCTTCCTGTTTCGTGGCGTAAATCGCATACATTAGCACTTAGCCAAGTGTTGCATGATTTAACGTGTTTCTAGTATGTATGTTACTTCGTGGCATATTGAAATGTGTTTCTGGGAGTGAATTACAGTGTAAAGTATGCCATATACTGTTGCCAGCAGGTGGCGCTATGACTAACTGAATATTGACATAGAGATGTCTTCAGGCCAGGACTCTTATCACACATGTGAAGTTTGGGGCAGATCGGACACTGTATGCCTGACTTACAACAGCTTCCTCTTTCATGGCAAAATATCAAAATTTATCTGGAAATGGCAAAAACTGCAAAAATTTTGCAGAGAAAATTCAAAATATCTCACTTCCTGATGGGTTTTCAGATTTTGCTACCACTGACTTTTCTGTAGGTATTGGACTGTTACATATGCCTAACGAATTTCATACCTGTACGTGAAACATAGCGCGAAGGGCGTTTAATTGAAATTTTGTAGCTGGCACTATCGAGAGATCTAATTCTGAAACCCATATCAATTTTCACCACTTCTGATGCAAAGTTTCATGAGATTTCGAGCATGTTTAGGCCCTCAAAAATGTGATTCATTTTGGAGAAGAAGAAGAATTGACTGAGCAATTACAATAGGGTCCTCACACCATCGGTGTTCGGGCCCTAAATATATGTTGTCTGAGCATGTACAGTAAGTAGCACACCTGCCATCATAACAGCCTTAGGTCACATCCACACGAAGCCAGAGCTTTCCCTATCTGATCTTTTTGTCGTTCTAAAAAAAACAATCTGTAAACACGGCGTCGTCTCAAGCAATATCTGCGTACACACAAACCACTGAAACCGACTCAATACGATGCCAGACCAGTATGTGGCACTGTAATTCTGCCACAGAGAAACACTAAAAAAAAAAAAAAAAGAGAAGAAGACTTGCACTTAAACCTTGTGTGCTGTATACATACTTTAGTAATGCTTAATAATAAAGCTTTACTATAGTAAAGCTAATATGCTCAGTAGCTTCTGCAGCACAAACACAAGCATGTAGTCCTCCATTGTTGTTGTTGCTGTTATATGATGTAGCGCTGTCTGACTAGGGTTGAGACATGGGGTGATGAGATCCTCGTTTCACAAAATATACGGATTGGCTGTACACACGAAAAAGCAAGTGTGACGTTTTCAGATTTATCCACTCTGGGACCCTTCTCTTTATCAAAAAATAGTGGTTTCACGCTCCCAAAATGCCGGATTCGTCTGGACGAAACGCTGATACGATACAAAATTTTTACATATACATCTAAACGTGTCTCCGTTTGTACAGGCACTTAGCTTAGCTTTATTAGCTTACAGTCGTGATGTAAATATGCACAAGGATGAATGAGCTGAAATTTCCTGCTAATTCAAATCTGATCTAAATATAATGTACTGGCTCATTGCTAATGACAAATTAGAGAAAAAAGAAACAGAGAAGTACACCCTTTAAATACATCTAAATGTGTGGACGGATGGACGGACAGACAGATATTCTCTCTCTTGTTTATCGTAATGTCATGTTTTTATTGTAATCATCTCTGTCTTTTGTAAAGAGTTGCTGTACCATAACCAAAGATCAGTTGTTAATGTTGTCATAATAAATGTACAGAGATGTGATATGTATAAATGACTATTTCCTGTACACATCTGTTCAGCTAAAGTATGTGTACAGAAAGGTTTGGGAACAAGGAGCATGTTTGCATTATTCAGTCAAAGATTTCTATCTTTAGTGGTTCGGCAAATGAGAGCTGGGAGTGTGAGGGGGAGCCTGAGAGCTTTTCTCATTACATAATCCTGTTCTTTATGAATAAAAGCTCAGTCAATTATTGATGTGTTCTCACCAGTTTTCATTTCAGTCCACCAATGACAAGCTGCCTTTCAGGGTTTACACAGACAGACACATTTCAGTAGCTTCTCTCTCTCTTAAAATGGGAAATTTCTAAGGAAGACATGCAGACAACGTTATGGGGGACACAAATAATGCTTAAGCAAATTATAAAACATCCATCACAGTATTCATTAGGTGACCTTAAAGCACAAAATCCGAAAACCTCACTTAATGGCATATTAAAGATTAATAAGGGTTTGTGCCTTTAATTTGACAACACTTTCAATGCAATATTTGCACATCGATTACCTACAGAAAAATGATGGGTCGTTGGGAAACTCTCCTGAGACAAAATCAAGGCATATTTATTTTGCTTCACTCAGAACAGTGTACCGCATGTTGTTTTGAGGCTTATAGCACTTATATCACATAATGACAATGAGACAAGACAATACTCGCTGTGGTGATCTCTAGGGTCATGGCTACATCAGCAGTGTTGCTTAAACAGCATGCTGTCTGGGGTGTGTGTGTGATTTCTGGCCATGAGTGTGGCCCCTTAATGAGGCTGTAACTATATGAAATATCATCTCTCCCCATACCAGCAGGACCCTGCTAGCATGATGGGACCATAATATAGCCTGCGCTCAGTTGTTTTCTATGCATAATACATGAACCTCCGGACCACTAGAGCAACAACCCTTCAATTAGAGGATGGAGGACCAGAACAGACCATTTATGAATTCATGAAACTAAAGCTATGGTTGTACAACGTGTGCATGATATCTACACACATACAAATATGTAAGAGGTATTTTTCATTCCAAATAAATACATATATATATGTGTGTGTGTGTGTGTGTGTGTTTTTCCGCAATCTTGTGAACAGAAATAACCACAGTTGCCAAATGAAAAAAGAAAAAGAAAAAGAAAAAAAGAATAAATGAAAACCCCAAGCGTTAAGTATTGATTCAGCATTAGCATTCATCTGCTGGTGTGTAAAACAAGACACGACTGAGACAACTGTAAAAATGGTCTAAAAAAATAACGGCTTGACTATGCGATTAGACAATGCTGAGATGAAAACAATCATTACTTTTACTTATGCATGAATAAGGGCATGTTGACAAAAGATTATTATTATTCTTGCTTGGCTAGCTCCAGAATGAATAAATGCAAATGTACACTAAGAAGATGCTTTTATGATGGTCTATTCCTATTCTTTGCATTCACCTGGCAAACAAACAACACCCAGGAGAATATGTGCGTTTGGAGGAGACATTAAAAACAACAACAACAACAATGATTGACAAGTGATGTTTCCCTTCATCTCCATGTAGATTTTCACTTTTAACCATCTTGGCTCTCTCAGCTGAGATGAGGATCACTGGTTCTCATAACTTTGAGAAGGTATGTGTGAATACAAATGTTATTGGAGGAGCATGGGACAAAATAGACCCTTTCAGACAAGTATATAACCATGGTTGGAAAAGCGTGATTATTGTGCAAACTGTTGCCATTGTCAAATATTTGAAAAAGGAACCATCAAAATGAGCAAAAACGTGGACAGACCAACCTTTGAATTCACAGAAAAGTGTTTATGTGTGTGTTCAGGGTTACTGGCAGGTCATGGACTCTGCTTTAGTAAGGAAGTCCACTATGCCCTGGAGATAAACTGGCAATCATAACCCGTAGCTGATGAGCTTTCCTGGCTGCCTTTTTTTCTCAACCATTTCCATTTGACTTATCTACTGTAATTTCCCACTTGAGGCACTGAGGTGGTCGTATAATTCACCTCATAAAGATATTTAGCCAGGTAGACTGACCAGCACTCACCAGTGAGGATGGGGGGAAAGAGCCATTATTCTGACTGAGCGATACCTGTGATTGTTTCTTTACGCTTCTGTTTGTGGGAAGTGTTTTTTCTCTATGGTTGCATTTGGAGTGCTGACCGCTGAATGAACCCTGTGAAGGTACATGTTCAACAGTGATTGCAGAATCTCTCTCCATTAACAATTGCTATGCTTACATGAACTGCAGTAATCTGGTGCTTGGCTTACTTCTAAATACAGTACAAACAGTTTCAGTCTAAAACTCTATTGATGTTTCTATTCTTAAACAGCATGGAGCAAATAAATGTGTGTGTGTATATATACAGTGGGTACTGAAAGTATTCAGACCCCCTTAAATTTTTCACTCTTTGTTATATTGCAGCCATTTGCTAAAATCATTTAAGTTCATTTTTTTTCCTCATTAATGTACACACAGCACCCCATATTGACAGAAAAACTCAGAATTGTTGACATTTTTGCAGATTTATTAAAAAAGAAAAACTGAAATATCACATGGTCCTAAGTATTCAGTATTATACTTTCCGTACCCACTGTGTGTATATATATATATATATATATTTTTTTTTTTTTTTTTTTTTTTTTTTTAATATAAATGCCGTAAAGAGCAAGAAGACAAGAAAGGGAACGCAATTACTTGCGCACTGTGTGGGAAGTTTAAACATTTGAAGCGCGCACCCAGAAAGCCGCATCTCAGTGTGAATACTAGATTGAGTATCTATCTCCTCCACGTCTTCCTGTGCTTGAAGAGACAAATTCACACAACATTCTGCAAAAAAAAAAAAAAAAAAAAGGCCCGTCACGCGAGTATCCTAGTAAATATAGTCGGTTATGTCTTAGGTGAACTTAAACTAAACCGTTGAGAATGAAAACACATGTGTATCTGTATACTGGATCCGTGCATTAGTCTTAAAGTGACAGCAACAACAAAGGACAAAAAAAAAAAAAAAAAAAAAAACCTCACTGCTCTTGACTGAATAACTTTTTTAACTTCCATAAGGATGAAACTGTTTAATTTATACAGGGAAGATTATGCGGTGCTATTTTACATTTGATTACTTAAATTTAAATTACAGTACCTGAAACTGTTCAACCTGAAAAACCTACTTGAAAAGTACTGTTCATTTAATTTGTATCTTTGTTCTACTTTATATAATTGTGCTTTTGCTTGTAATTTGATTATTTGTTCTTATTTTATTACTGTCTGTTTACTTGTCTTAATGTTTTACATTTATATTAGGCTAGTAGTTTTAGCTGAGGTATCGAAATTGGAATAGAGAATTGTGAATTTTCACTGGTATCTAAAAAATTTGGTGTCATAATTTTCATGGCTGGTAAAAAAAAAAATATTTATAGCTGGTAAATTTTCTTAAGTCACCAGCCATTTAGTCTTAGCCTCAGACATCACGCCCACAGACTGTTGGCTGGCTGAACATCTGATGCATATGGCACACTTAACTAGAAACACTTCAGGATTTTCGAAGTCGACATCTGGTTGGTTGAATTCTACAGGATGTCCATTAAATTTGCACAACGTTCTTGAATAATTGATTAGATGCACGCCGGTCTGTTATTGTAGAGACATCGACTTTACATTTTCACGCCACTAAACATGACGCAGAACAAAATTAACTGTAATTGGTTGCATTACATGTCAGTCTAGAGTTGTCAAAAGTAGGACACTGTCCACTGATAGACGCCTGCTTTCAAAACGCTTTCAAATTCAAACACTTCCGTGTGTTTTCGAACGCTGCCGTGCGTTGATCATTGTAGCCAATCACATAAGATAAGCGCATCAACACAACGGCCAATCAGAGGTGTTTACAAATCCGCTCAACAGACCACAAAGCGTCACATTTTTAAAATTTCAGTACCGATAGATACTGAAGTCTGTACTTTGACAGATCTGTGTCAGTCAAACGACCTCAAGGGTGGTCCCTGGCCAATGAAAGCTGTGATAGAGTCCAGACCTTCTGCCGTCGATCTGAAGGTCTGTCTATGCGAGACTACCAGCCTTTGGCAGGTGTGGCAAAAATTTAGTTTTAGGCCTTGTAAGTAAATTACATTTTAAAATATATTAAAATAGAAAACATTTTAAATTATTAAATAAAATTCATAAATGAATAATTAATAATTAAGTAATAATGTGTCACAATATTATTGTTTTTACTGTCAAAGGCAGCCTTGGTGACCATAAGATACTTCATTCAAAAACATTAAAAATTGTTACTGACCACATTTTGAATGGTAGTAAATTGATTTAAATTAATTAGTTTAAAACTAAATGTAAACCAGCTCTTTTCTGGGGTGTTAGAATAACCCAAAAGTGTTGAACGTTTACAATTTGATCTACTATTGAAGTCCATTTAACCATAACGATTGTTAATGTCATCCTGCACGTCTACAGTCTACATACTTACTATTCTATTCATGTTCCAGCCACAAATTGATGCACACAGATAATGCAACTTGTAACATAGAACCATGCATATTAATACTCAATAATACAAAGGTGTATGGAACTATTGTTCAGGCCTCCTCTCCGGCCATTAGCTGACAGCGTTGTTTGGATTGAACTAAAGCGTTCAAACAACTGCCATAGCTTAGTCATGCAAATGAACACAGCTTCACTTATAACATCTTTTGTGTAAAGGGGACATCCCTCCTTTTTTCTCAGTTCTGTTATTACTTAGCAGTGTGGAATTTCATTTGCATAGATTTCAACAACCAAATAGCTGGTAATAAATAAATAAAAATACAGACACATACAAAGCAAAAGAGAAACTCGCTGTCATCTCAAACTTGTCAATGCTGAAAGAAGTAAGAATGGAAAGGAGGGAAAAACGTCTCTCCGTACAGCCGTCAAGGATTCTTTTAAGGGGAAGAGCAGATAAGAACACTGAAAAAAGGAGAGGCTCACAAGGTGTGGTGAGCAATCACCCTCAGGAAGATGTGTCTGCCCCGCACCTCAACTCAATCAACGGGAATAATGCATACAATCACTTCACAATGAGTCTGTCAAGGGCACTTACATAAGAGAATGGGCCCAGGGAGAGCGTACAGCATGGGCTCTGAATATGGATGCCTTTTTGCTCACTTTACTCGACTGACCTCTCAAGCATTTCTTCTCTTCAATGCCTTGCTCTAATCAAGCGAGCTGAGAGACTGTTTTATATGCGGCGGCCGCCATAAGGACAGGGGTGCGGGCAGCGGGGACTTATCTTATTCCAACGGACACAAGCCACCGCCCATGGGCTACCGTCAACAGCCATTAATAATGAAAAGCAGGGTCTCCCGGTGCTACGCTAGGAGGGCTGACTTCCTCTCCATTCTTGCTGGAAACTCTGTGGGGAGGATGGAGACCAGAAAAGATATACGGTTTCAACATTCTAGCACTGCACTCAGTTTATCTCGAGGCATTATATCTGCTTTTAACATATATGTTAACAGCACCGTCCAACCGAAACCTGAACCACATGTTTTGTTTATACTCACAATGATAATGCGAGCCATCCGGGCTCTCTGAAAACATCGTCTGAGATCGATTTAACGTTCGCCTATTGGATCCTTTGATGTGTGAATTTAACCTAAATGAAAGCCAAAGCAAACTGAGAGGTTTTGGAAGAAAAAAAAAAAAGAAAGTGAGGTGGGTGAAAACAAGGGTGAGAACTTCAGCAGGAGGGCCTCCCGTCCGTCGCTTTGATGGGCTGCGTTTTTCAAAGCTCTACAGAGGCAGGACAGATCGTTCGTTCGACACAGCCCCGTTCCCACGTTTCCTCCTTTACCGCCACAGTGTGCGACAGGTATGGCAGCTGGCGTCAGGATTGATCGTGAGGTACATCAAACGTCACCTTCAAACAGCCGGCTTGGGGGAGACTAGCACGGCTTCTGTTCTTACAGCCCCTTTGTAGCAAAAGATGCACCACCAAAGGGACGTGCGCACATCAAAGAGACGAGAAACCTTATTTAGATGTGCGAGCTGCTTAGGCAGAACTCGCACATTGTCTATGATTGCTATTTCTAGACTTTCCCACACAAATATTATTCTCTGTGCTGAAAACAATGTCAACAAAGGCTGATTAAATAAATCATTCTCCTTTAAATGAACATTCTGTCATTAATTACTTTTCAAAACATGGTCATTTCTTTCAAACAACAGTTCATAGTGACCGTGGACTTTTTTTTCTTTTTGTCATCGACCTGCATATTATAAGTCTTCTGAAGCCATTCAATAGCTTTGTATGATGAAATTGATGGAAATCAGTCATTATTCATATGACATGTTTGATGTCAACATCATCAAATGTTGTTTCTTGAATGTTTGGTAACCAAACATCATAAAGGCAAGCATGCACCATATGTGCAATATTAGATTTTAGATCTGTTATAAAAAAAAAATAAAAAAATAAAAAAATAAAAAAAAAGATTTAAATTTCTCATAGAGATTTCACATGACTTGAAGACTCTGAATATACAATACTGTTCAAAAGTTTGGGGTCAGTAATTTTTTTTTTTTTTTTTTGAGAAATTAAAGGGGTGGCTGATTATGATTTTACTTTTTTAACTTTAGTTAGTGTGTAATGTTGCTGATTGAGCATAAACAACTTCTGCAAAGTTACAATACTCAAAGTTCAATGCAATGAGAGATATTTTCTTTTAAAGAAAACGCTTTTTAAGGACTACAACAAACGGATGGTAGGGACTACAACAAGCTTCTTCCCGGGTTAGTGACATCACTAACCCTAAAATTTACATAAACCCTGCCCCTGAGAACATGCAACAAATGGGTGACGCCATGTTGTTGCAATACAGTACATAACACAAATGCAATAGCATGTCATAAAAGCAAGATGACAACATAAGTTATAACCATAATTAAACTAAACTATAACTGTTCTGTCTTCATGCAGCATATATTCTCTGGCTCTGTAGGATCTTACAACAGTTCACACACGAGCGATTTATAGATTATCATGACAGAGTATGCTAATCACAATGAGTAAGATAGTCCACATCAGCTCCATAAATTCATCAACTAACATTCAGAAACGTCCTGTTGCATTCTACATGTTGTCACTTCTTCTTGAGTCTCTCCATCATTGTCCGACTCATCATTTTTTCGATAAAAATTAAAAAAAAAAAAGTATTCCATAGAAGAAGAAAAAAAAACAATTTCTTTAAAGAAAGGTGGAAAGATCAGATTTTTGTACATTTTGTAATTAAAAGTTTAATGAATATATTCCTTTATCATACAACATAACTTAAGATATTCTGAACACCTTTTCATTTGCTCTAAGATGAGCATAGTAAATAATTAAGCTCAGTGCTTGTTTTGATGACCTCCATGTCTCTATTTTGATGACAGTTGTGGTTAGGGACCGCACCAACTCTTGGGCCCAGGTCCCTGATGAACTAGAGCACACTTCTGAGAGAATGAGAATGAAGGCTAATTAAGATATCCCAACAGCAGATTAAACAATGACAGGGCAGACAGGCACTTCCACTGAATCCACAATCCAAACTCCACCTGCAACCTCGTGCTTGAGAGCAGACAGATAAAAGCTCAGGAGAAATACAGGATCTTGAGGCAGGTGACAGTGATGTAGCAATGAGAAACAACAAACGCACTGAAAAACACAAAGGATTTTCAAAGCTAATGCTACTTTGGCACATTAACACAACTTATTACATTTTACACTATCATTACTTTTAAGGGGGCACCTGCTCATTCATCGTGGTGCATTTAAAGCTTAGTTAATTTGGGAGAGAAATGAGGCTCAGATGATGGATTGGAAAGGCAAAATTAGATCTATTAGAATTCAGAGGAACCGGCAGACAATAATCAAAGTACTTTCATCCTACTTGGTGCAATTATCTTTGCACTTAAGAATCAACAAAGCACGTAATGACTTTCAATGCAAGTTGTGAAGTGAAGTCAGCCATCACAGCACGTAATGGGTTAACAGAGACTGCTAACTTGCTGACTGGATTGTTGGCGTATTAGAGGAGCGTGTGCACAGACACATTCTGTTTGATAATATTTGACTTTGTATCTCTGTTCAACCATTTCAGGCACCCTAAGAAACATTCTAAAACCATTTCACTGTGTTCACATCTACACCAAGACATTGTCAACAAAAGGCTTTTCTCACAGCATGAAATCATTTCATTTTTCAGCATTTTTTTTTTTTTTTTTCTGTTAACTCTCAAAGAGGACAGCCAATCCAAGCCACATGCAGGATTTGATTTGTAAAACCTGACTGTGAAGCTAAGACAACTGTAGCACTACATATGGTTAACAAGAAAGAGCTAATCCAAACAATAAATAAGAAAGGAGAGTCAAATAATGGTTAAAATACTCAAATGAGTAGTACAAAATGGTCATATGATCTCAACATGACTGAATACTCCTTGATCTTTAATAACAATGTACAGTCAAACCAAAATTTATTCAGACACCTTGAAGAACATTTCATTAATTAATACAGTTTATTCACTATAGTTTAAAAAAAGGGTAATAAAATATGACAAGATCTCAGAGTTAAACTGTGTCAGAAAAAAATAATCTTAATTATGTCAGATAACACTTAAGTAAAACATGGTCAGGTCAAAGTGTCTGAATAATTTTTGGTTCCAAATTGTTATAAATTTTACTGGTAGTCCATTGTATGAAGAATTTTTGGGTATTATACTGTATGTCACAGTTTGCTATCCTCACTTACATAAATGAACTATAGTGTCCTGCACCCACTAGTAAAAATATATAAAAAATATCAAAAAAAATATCTGAATAATTTTTGGTTTGACTGTATAGGTGAAAATAAAATAAAATAAAATAAAAAATAATAAAAAAGTTGTTTTGGCTGTTACATTTATTATAGATTTATAGATCTCAGTTCTTTAGGAATGCACATATTTTGGCCATGACATCAGATAGTTGATCTCTTAAAGGAAGATGAGAAGCTTTGGTTTTTCCTAAATAGCCTGGCTTTAATGGCAGATTTCTTCAGCAGAATGGATTAGGCATGACAGCTCATGTAAGGCTTTCCATGTTAAACCATGGAATGGTTGACCTGAATCTAGGGGGAGGTTAAATGTTGCCATGTGTTGTACGAGCACACCGCCAACTACTCAGTGCTCTGTATCCTCTAAAACAGACACTGCATTTCCTTTGCACTTAACATCCTGATTGTGAAGCAGAAACCAATGAACCAGCAAAAGCAGCTTTTAATAATGCCAATAATCATGTTCTTAATAGGCCTAAATCCTGATCGTAAAAGGTACTGTTAGACAATTTTACTGCTCTGTTTTATGCAGGAAGGAAAATTGAGTCCCAGAATTCCATGGATCTGTAACAGGTCCTGCATTTCTTTAATATCTTTCAAAACAAATCACTTACCACAACACAAATGTGGTTGTTTATATAAGCTGTAGCCAGACTGCAATTAGCACCTTCAAAAACGAACAACCCCCCAGAGAATTAAGGGTATTTTGAAAATCAGAGTTGCAAAATGACTGGAACAGTAACACTGCGTGCAGAGACACGAGCACACAAGCAGTGTGGCAGTGGTATACACAAAGAAAAGTGTATTGATTCAATGGAGAAGGGAAGATGGGTGTGTAAAATAGTCTGAAACATGAAATAACGCCATGCATGAGCAGATGTGACAGCTAGTCCCATCTTTCACACTTAAAATAGACAGCCGGCTCAACACTGACGAGACGTGTTATTATTGATTGCCAGTCAATCATCATAACATGAAAAATACACATCTGACACGTGACTTTCATAAATCTACTTCTTTGAGCAGTAGATGCTGGTTATATAAAATGCAATATTTACCGAATATCTAAGGTATTATTAAACAAATATACAAGTATAAATAAATACAAATATCTACATTTATTTAATACACACTTCTAGTCAAAAGTTTTTGAATGGTAAGATTTTTTAATGAAAAAAAAGTCTCTTCTGCTCACCAAAGCTTCATTTATTTGATTCAAAATACAGCAAAAACAGTAATATTGTAAAATATTTTTACAATTTAAAATAACTGTTTTCTATTTGAATATATTTTAAAATGCAATTTATTTCTGTGATGGCAAAGCTGAATTTTCAGCATCATTACTCCAGTCTTCGGTGTCACATGATCTTTCAGAAATTAAAGAAATTAATACTTTTATTCAGCAAGGATGCATTAAATTGATCAAAAGTGACATTATAGATATTGATAATCAGGGGTGCACATAACTGGTGCGCAGGTGTGCATGTGTGGTAAAAATAAATGATGCGTACCAGAAAACGTTGAGGGAAGCGCTTTTGATAACCAACATTTTTGGGGACAGGGACACGTTTACTTACAGGAGTAGAAATTTTCTTCATCTCTGGTAAGATATCAATCGCAGTTGATCCATGATCCATACGGACCAGGCCCCGCGGTTCGGCATGCATGTGATTCGTGGATTAACTGCTAAGTTTAACCATCATAATGTGAAAGTTTATCATTTGGACATGTTTTGTCTTGCCAATTTATACATTCAAACGATTTTAAATGCGGAAGAAGAGTCAAAAATCGGGATTCACGCGCCTCACACGCCCAAAGCGCGTGCACGCACAGAGAGAGAGAGGCTTTCAGACAGCGCTTGAACACCAAATTAATTTCTTTCACGTTTACTTCCGCTTGAACAGACACATACAAACAAAATTTTATCAAAATACCCGTCTCGGCAAGTATTCTCTCGGTTATGTCATAAGAGAACGGTTGAGAATGAAACCGGATGTCTGTATATTCGGTCCGCGCATTCGGTCTTAAAGTGACAGCAGCCTAATATTCCTGCTGTTGTCTGTGTCATTAATGTTAAGAAAATAAAAACAAAACATCATCATCATCTACCATGTTCGAGAGAAAAGAAGATAGTGAGGAGAGCAGTCAGGAGGAAAGTGATGATGACAACTTATAGGTTAAGAGTGCTGCGTAAAGTGTGAGTACCAAGCAGCATCTCCAGGTGCTCCCTTGAGAACCAGACCAAAAAAGTTATGTGCACCCGTTTATAATGTTGCAAAAGCTTTATATGTGAGATAAATGCTGTTCTTTTGAAAACATGCTGAAAATGCTGAAAATTCAGCTTTGCCAACACAGAAATAAATTACATTTTTAAATATATTAAAAAAGAGAACAGTTATTTTAAATTGTAAAAATATTATATATATAATATCTACCTACCTATTTTTTTTTTTTTTTTTTTCCTGTTACAGTCTAGTTTAAATCAAGTCGGCAGGCAAGAGACGTCAGTGGGGCGCGCAGGACCGGTGGGTTGTCCTTATAATTTGCTTCATGGATGAGTGGTAATAGAATTCAGCGTAATCAGCCATGAGGTTCAACTCCTCTACCTACCTCTATCAGGCAGGCTGGTTTCACACAGCTGTGAGTGAATAAAACTAACAGGAGGGAGGACAGAGCCCTGTGGGGCTCAAGCAGTTAAAGCAAGCCACGCTTCTGCCCTGTACCCGCTCACTGGAAAGAGAGTCTCTCTCCACCATCACACACTTAGCTGCCACTTGCATGTTTGTTATCAAAGATTACAAAACGAAAATGAACACACCCACTCAGGCCCAACCTGATCAAACCCTTGTTGTCATGGTGACAGAGTTCTGTCACGGTTCTCTTGTTGATTGTGGCTCTCGCTTAAGAAATCATCCTTTTTTATCCTTATTGGTGCACATACAATTTGTAAAGTAAATGGCAATTACTTTAATATGGACACAGTTGTTAGTGCATTAATTTATGCTTCTTTCAAAAGGGATTAGGGTTTTCCTTAATGATAATTCATGGACCTGGATTAGGAGCAAGAACAAAGGTGTGGGGGATTTTCAAAGGAGCTGGAACACTCAAAGGAAAATCTATTATGTTTATGACTATTTAGCATCATGCAAATTCGATTAAATATAGTTAGTACAGAACAGAGGCTGTTTAGATCTTTATCTGATATAACAATATGATACTGTAACTACTACTACAAGCATTAGGTGGAAATACAAGTACTAAACTCTCATAATAAGAGCATAATCACATGACAAAATATCTCAAGTCCATATACTATGTTTGGACAGATGAAAATGTTTAGTGCAATGTCCAAGCTACCTTTTTCCATTCAATTAAAGTGAATGGATACCAGAGACCAGGTGGTTAACATTCACTTTCATTGTACAGAGAACAAATGTATGTTCTCATCTGATTTATCCGCTCCTTAACATCACAAAAAACAAGCAAAGTGGTCACTTAAGACTTTACAGTCCTATCCTATTTCAGAGGGCATTTGTTGCCCTAAAAAATCTAAGATGCTGACAACAATGAGCTAAAAATGTGCATTCTCAATGCATAAGTCTATGCATTATAACTATTATTCATTAACCTACTACATTTGGTTTCAGTCAGTTTTATGTTAATGCTGTTTAGCTGATATATTTAATCTCATAGTTGTTTGGCTGTCATGCTGACTGGCTGGTGCCTGGTTACATTAAAATCTCATATTAATGTTTTGTGCCTTGTGTTCCACAATGTCAAATTCACTCTATTTAACAACTAACAACATCGCCTGTGTCTCTCTCTCGTTAACTTCTTTCCCATATCTCCTTTGAATATCAAAATCAATACTATCTAGAGGGAGAAGAGAGAGAGAGAGAGAGAGAGAGAGAGAGAGAGAGAGAGAGAGAGAGAGAGAGAGAGAGGAGGAAAGATCAAGGCCACTAATAGAACAGCAACTTCTCTCACAGACTGTCTGTGCATATTCACATCATAACTCTTCACTGAGGTCCCCCAACACTTCACATATAAGCCAGACAGTTTGCCTTCCAGCCATATCACTGTAGTCCCAGTGATACTTGCCAAGAATACCATACTACATGACATTCATTCTTGAGGGGACAGTGAATTCAATTCCATATTGTCTCTGGGTGTGTCTCTCGGTTCAGCAGGTCTAGAAACAGAAATAGCACATGTACAGTATCAATAGCAATGAGAGTCAGGATGTGTGATTGGGGCATCTGGCTTGTGCTACACATGAAGAAAAAAAAAAAAAAAAAAAAAAGTTATTCTGCCACACCGTTTTAGAAAAACACCTTTTTGTAATCTTAATAAACTTCATCAGTAAAGATGAATATTACATGCACCATTCAAAAAACTGAGGTTCAAAAAACATTTTATGATTATCAATGTTGAAAAAAGTTGTGCTGCTTAACATTTTGGTGGAAATTCTTTGACGAAAGAAAGTTATAGAAAGTTTGATAGAACAGCATTTATTTAAAAATAGGGTAACACTTTATTTTAGGGTCTTTGAACTAGTTGCTTATTAGTATGCACATTACTAGAATATTGGCTATTTATTAGTACTTATTAAGCACATATTAATGCCTTATTCTGCATGACCTTATTCTACATTCTTAATCCTACCCAATACCTAAACTTAACAACTACCTTACTATTAATAAGCAGTAAATTAGGAGTTTGAGGAAAAAGTCATAGTTAATAGTTTATATGTGTTCCCTATACTAAAGTGTTACCAAAAATAGATATCTTTTGTAACATTATAAATTTACTGTCACTTTTGATGAATTTCCTGAATCCTTGCTGAATGAAAATATTAATTTCTTTCAAAAAAATGTATTTGTTTTGAAACGCTGCACAGCTGAACTGCTTCCATGAATTACTGTAGTGGACAAAAGTGAGGTGGAACACACATTTCAAAAATCAGATCAGACATGCTTACCCTAAAAGCCCAGATCCAAATGTTTTCCCAAGCCACCTGTTAATTAGTGGCAGGGTGAAACACGTTGATGTAAACGTTGAGTAATTGCGGGACACGACTGCCAAAAAGCTAATCTGCATAGATGAAAAAGAACTTTTCCCAGTCCTGTTGAGACACAGGGGCATTATCATAAATAAACAGGCAGAGATGAGGGCCGTCTGCATTTGAGATTAGTACAGGAAGAGAACTCTGCTACAACAAGCTGTTCTGGAAAAAGCACTCCCAACAGACCACAAGGCTAATGAGGGAACACAAAGACACAAGTCTATTCCTTTAAGCCCACCATACCATTTGAAAGACAGAGGACGAGGCGCTTGTATAAAGCAAATTTTTTTACATGTTTATTATGTTGACTGCAGACCAGTGGTAATGAGCTGTCTGAACACGCCAAAGTATTTACAGCAACACTTTACAATAAGAACTTTGTTAACTTTAGTTAACATGAACTAAGAATGAACAATACTTCTACAGCATTTATTAATCTTAGTCAATGTTAATTTCAACATCAAATCAAAAGTTGTATTTGTTAACATTAGCTAATGCACTGTGAACTAACATGAACAAACAGTGAACAATTATATTTTTCACTAACATTAACAAATGTAATCAATGCTTTAAAAATATATATAGTTCATTGTTGGTTTATGTTAGATAATGTTTACAAATAAGACCTTATTGTAAAGTGTTACATTAACAACTGTGTGTGTGTGTGTTGTATATGTATACACACACACACACACACACACACACACACACACAAACGTTAATGTCAAGAGTTGTGTATATGTATATATATATATATATATATATATATATATATATATATATATATATATATATATATATATACACATACATACACACACACATACATATACATATACATATATATATATATATATATATAAGGCTTGACATTAACTTTTTTGCTCTCCAGCCACTGTGGCTACTGGTTTACTAGCCACTCAGCATTTTTACTGTCCACAATTTTGACATCAACACCATGGGGAAAAGCTGCCATTTAGATATTTTTAATATTATCTCATAATTTGGCAGCAGGTATATTAGGATGCTGTCACTTTAAGACCTGACGAACTGATCCATTACTCTGTTACACATGTGTTTTCTTTAACTGTTTACGTTCACTTAAAACATAACTGACTGTGTTTATGTGAATACTCGCCAAGACCAGCATTTTGACATTATTTTATGTGTATTTGACTGTTTAAGAGCAATAAGCAGCTAAAAAGAACTCGATTTAGTACTGAGAGGCGGCTTTATGTGTGCACACTTTGGGTGTGAGTACAAAATCTGTGGAATGAGTAAATTTAACATTTAGCACAAACAATATTCATCCGAATGAGTGAGCAAATGGAAGTAATTTAGTAAGGGGAGGCGGGTTTGTGTGTCAACTCGCTGTCAGAGAGATGAGAGACCGAGAAAGTGCAGCTGGTATCGTGTAACTATTCTGTGGAAAATGAGTATTGGAAGCAGATATTTCAGTATCGAAATATAAAAAAAAAAAATATATTTTTGCACTACATTGCACTTTATTATTTCAGATGCCTTTTTAAAAAACTATATATATGAAAAATAAAGTTTCTGAATAAAACATTTCCAAGCGTCTATGATATTCTATGATACACACACACACACAGTGGTCGGTCATGCAGCAGCTGTTGGACTGGCACTGATCAGACTGTCCACAGGGAGACACTGCCTCCACAGAAACACCCACCGGCACTGCACACCACCAGCACAGCACATCAAATATTTACCATTACTAAACACTGACTGCTCCTCCAACAGCCCTCACAGTGTAGTGTAGTACTGAACACTAACATTAGTGATCTGATAAATAACTTACTTAGCCTGGATAACAAAACTCTACTATAGCAATGGATACTGCATTTTGTGAACAGGACGAGTTCTCTGAGAATATAATCATCCTTCTTTAAGTGCAGTGCATCCTGGGGGATATGACTTTGATAACTCTTTGATAGAACATTATTCAATAGACCAGTCTAAATGTAGAAAAGTGATAATTGTTTAATTAACAAATGAAATGAATTGTGAAGTTGCCTTTTAATTTTCATAGCCTTTAATGGGTTTAATGTGGCAGAGTCTGACACCGAGTGAAGCGGATCCTGTCTTAACAGGAAGCTGCCATATAAATGCCAGGGAGCGTGAAACTGTCACCCTGCTAATGGTTTTATTTTTCGTCTTTTCAACCCCCTGTAGCCTCAACAAACATGAGTTTAATAATGCAAATGACGTCAACATTCCAGTTGGGATGAACGCCGCCAATTGTGCAGTGATCGATTATGAACATGGCTAATAATACCTTAATAAAATTAGTCGCCTGTATGGACTGTAGCCGTAATCAGGAGGACAAAGGAGAAGATTAAGGTAACTGCCTGAGCAAATCAAGAATCCACCTAAAGAAACATGACCCCATCTGAGAAAGATCAGCATTCCTCACACACAACCTCCATTGTTTTACCAAACCCTTTAATCAAAGAAAATTATCATCAATTTTAAGTAATGAAAGAGAGAGACAGAGAGAGATTGGCAAGGTAAACTTCCAACTTAAGAGTTATTTGCCTAAAATTAATTCAACAAGAATGGAAAAAATAAATAAAAAGTTTTATGATATTCTTTTTAAAGGTTTCCCATCATTTCACTTCAGTGGAGTGTTACATGCCTGAAATGAATAGTGCTGAAAAGCATTGTGAATCTTAGAAATAGGTGACCTGATCCTTGAATAAAACATGCACGTCCACGCTTACATGCTTATTCCATTATCCTGCTCACCAGCAATAAGCTGAGCATGAGCTGTGACGGCTCTGGACACAGCTCAGATGCCTCATATTGCAAAACATTCTACAAAAGGTATAATCATTGGGTAAATTTATAATTTGTAGATTGAAAGTTACGAGATGAAGGCAGCAGAAAGGCATTTTAACAACCATACTGATTGGCTTATGGAAGTCATAAGGAGTGGACCAACTGTCCAGATCTGCAAAAACAACACAACTAAACACCACAACTAGGACTGTCAGATATAACTAAAACAAATCTCAATACTTCTCAGCCTTTTGAGGATATTAAACATATACTATTAATAGTTATGCATTGGCTCTAAAATGATTGTAAAGGGTGATTTTCTTTTAAAATCAAAGGAACCAAACAGCCATTTTTGCCAAGTAAAAAAAAAAAAAAAAAACTAAAATAGAGTGCAAATCTAGTGCAAGCATGTCAAGACACATCTCCGCTCTTCCATTATTTGCATTTATATGCACCAATATAACAATAAATAATAAACAGACATGTTTGCCTACCTATATTTTTAATAAAACATCTTAATATAAGAAAATGTTATGATTGAGCGTTGGCACAGTTTCATTAGAGATTTTAATCGATTCACTGAAACTGATTTATTCACTTAGTAGCTTTAAAAGATTCTGTTCTACTTGTTATTTTATTGTATATGACCAGAAATTAATCATGAATATATTGTGAATAAAACATATATATCACTCAACTGTATTCCAAACATACAGAAACTTCCATGCAATTGTATTATTTTTCTTGACTTGTGTTCTATTCATCTTAATTATATAGAGTCACTGGGCTTCCGTATGTTTGAAAAGAATCATTATTTTTGCAATTTCGTTTGAAGAGGTAGGCTGCAGAAATTGACCATATAAAAAAGTACACTATGTGATTTTTCAGTGGAATGGATTTTTCTGTCTGCATCTGCTCACTCTCGCTTCATTCAGAAATACAGGGTCTTTCTCTGACATCAGCCACAGCAGCTGACGTCTCTATCTCACTCCTCCCTCTCATTTTTTAAACTTCCAATCTTATGTTTTGCGTTTCATTTTCATAGCGCTGTGGGTTGGTGGGTTCTCCACTCTGTGTGTCAGTTTCAGCCGGTAAAGCTCGCCGCGCTGTAAATGATCATGCTGCGATGCCAAGGCCACTTCTGATCACACACAGGGATGGCAAGACAGAAATCTGCTCTGGCCTGCGGCACTCTGAGAAAGAGAGATTGAATTTAACAACGTTGACGGGGGTTTGCGCAGTGCCTTGTTAATATTCTTTTCTGTTGTGAATTCAATTGGCTGAAATCACGGGTTTTCAGAGACGGACGTTCACCCATATCTGTCTTTTGGTTTAGCATGGTGTTATAAGGCTTCGCAAACCTATTTATTTTCCTTGTATATCACTTTTATGTTATATTAAAACATTCTAAATATTCAGAGAGGATGAAGCTAATATGAAGCGAATTCAGGTTGTCACTCAGTAAACATGGTTCCTCGTTCATTTAAGAAACAGCTGTGGAAATCTGATGAGACAGAAGAGGCTCTTTTCACTCAATAAATTAGCAGCCATTTCAATTAAGATGCTCTAAATGCTGAATTGATGAAGGAAGATGCGGCTAGTCCAAAGATTAACGCGAGCCGTTACTCAACAAAACGTGCCACGTGCCTGAAATGTTTAGTTATCACCAGCAATTAAAGGATGTGCAAATCACTTTCTGGCTAAGAAGAGAACCTTACAGTAAATCTTCTCAATATAGTAAATCTTCTCAAAATAATTTTGACTATAATTAAAGGTATAGTTCACACAAAAATAAAAAGGGTCATTATATGACATTCTAAAACTGTATACCTTTGTTCTGTGGAACATGAAAGGAGATGTTTTGCAGAATGTTCATGATGTTTTTGCCATACAATGGAAGCAGATAGTGATCATGGGCTTTCAAGCTTCAAAATGACACACAAACATATTAAAAGTACCATAAACATAGTGATATGTTTCATATATACACACACACACACACACACACACACACACAGTATATATAATGTACAGACCCCAAACTTTTGAACAGTAGAGTAAAACAGCAACATCGATATTCTTCAAAGCAGATGGTTTACGCTTATACTAACCCACAGTCCCATGTGAAAACCTTTCAGGATCTACGCAAACACACATAAAATAAATTTATGACACAACAGTCAAAACAAAATAGAAGTAACATGATGTGAGACTACAATCATAAAGTCCACAAATAGCAAATAAACATTAAATCAAAAATCTCATCTCCACGAGCGTGAAAATCATTACCGTGAGGGAAGGACTAGCACTCCCTTCTCCTCAAAGGACACGGAATGTCATTCCCATCATCATCATCATCCACTCCCTCCAACACACAGCAGCATTTATCAGACCCTGCGTAAAATAACTCATTACACTTTATGATGTTAGGATTGCACATCCTGCAGCTTCAATCCACTGCAGTGAGAACTGGATGAACTGAACAGATAAGCCGAAAATTCCTGGTCTGGATTCGATCAAAAGATTAGCGTGATCATAACGGGAAGCATCCAATAAAAGTCTGAGTGGCTCTTCTTTCAATCTGTTCTAAAGTGCTTCAGATGGAACATTTCATTCATTCAACATTAAATTTCCTTTTTTATTTAATATTTTTTTTTATTCTCTGTAAGCACTATGTTTTGTGTTAGTATGCTCTAGTATGCTCTACGCCAAAATTACAAGCTTCCTAACAGCATTTGACCAAGTTTTAATGGCTTTTCCGTGACCATCACTGGAAAAGAATTAAAGGATTTTCAAAAATCATTTAAATTCAGACTGAATCACTAATGAATCATTTAAACCAAATTGGAATTGGTTTCATTGAGATGAGCAATTCTTTCACAGCTATAGCAGAAAAGAACTACTCATATGTATGTGTGTATATATATATATATATATATATATATATATATATATATATGTATGTGTGTGTATATATATTACAATTGAACCCTATCACTCAAGAGGAATGAGAAACAGAAATATAGAGATAAAGATATAGTGTGAGAAAAGGGGAGGAAAGAGAGAGTGAGAGATGAGCATCAGGAAAGTAGACTGTCTTGCTTCATGAGAGCAGAAATGAGTCGATTAAGACAAGGGGGAAAAAAAGATCCCTGTCTTTTCCCCATCAACCTGGACAGTGATACCATCAGTGTCACGGGTGAGGAGACGGGAGCCCCACGGCGTCTCCTGAATCTAGAACATTCTCCCAGCGCCATCAACGCTCCAGCGACTCAGTCAACTTGTCATCTACAATCACCACAAGACTATCATTCAATTTGCTTCTTCATTGACTGTCATTCCACTTTAATTATGTGGCTAATCAAAACAAACTGCCGCCGCCCCTCCATGTACACATGTCCACCGTGAGCCACGTGATGAATGAGACAGCTCATCAGCCGGACTCGGACGATAGTCGATGTCTTGTATTCATCATCATTACCCAGCACTCAGGCACTCGACGCACACACTTACTACATTTCCTGTACTTTATCCTCCCATCAAGAGAAACTTCTTTCCTCTCAATTTTCTCTTCTTTTTTTCTTTCTCAATTTGATTTTTAGAGTAAATTGAGAGTAAGTTATCTCTTTCGTCTTTCAAGGTTGAGCTTTAAAGCGTAAAACAAGCATTTGTCATCTTTTTTCAGGATTGCATGTCTGACTGAGCAAAAAGTTTTGGGGTTTTTTTGAGTGAAAGAGATCAGAGAAAAGTAGTAGACAAAATTGTCAAGCTGTCAAGTTTTTTTTTTTTTATTATTTCAAATTATATTTGCTCAAACACCATTAAATGAGCTTTGCTATACTTTTTAACTGTCTGTCTTTGTCTCTTTTTTTGTTCTCAAAGGTTGTTTTTATCGTACTGACATTGACACTACAGTAAACCAACCTTCCAAAAGTGTGGAGTTGGTAAGATTTTAAAAAGTCATTTATGTTTTCCAAGGCTGCATTTATTTAATCAAAACACAGTAAAAACAGTAATACTGGGAAATATTACAATTTAAAATAACTTTTCTATTTTAGTATATTTTAAAATGTAATTTCTTCCTGTAATGTCAAAGCTGATTTTTTCAGCATCATTACTCCAGTCTTCAGTGTCACATGATCTTTCAGAAGTCATTCTAATAGGCTGCTTTTGTGCTTAAGAAACATTTATTATTATTATCAATTTTGAAACAGTTGTGCTGCTTAATATTTTTTTTTGTGGAAACTGAAAAATTTCTCAGGATTCTTGGAGGAATAGAAAGTACAAAAGAACAAAAATGTAATTGAAAGAAATATTTACTGTCACTTTTGATCAATTTAATTAATTCTTGCTGAATAAAAGTATTAATGTCTTTCAAACACATCACATAAATGCTGAGTTAAGGCTTTTAGGGGGAATCCACCGGTCTTATTTCCCATCTATTGTTCCACTCCTGTATGCCTCACATTAGTTGAATACCACTTGCTGCTATCATTTCAGTCAAGTTTCTCGCAAAGCTTGCCTTCAAACCACTGTTTCTTTTCATCAAACCTAAAACTCACTCACTTCATCAGAAATGAAAGGATGTTTAGTATTTGAAAGGGCAGAGTAAATACAAATAAACCCATCATTTGAATGGTAGATGTAGTTCGAAAGCAACAGTGCAAGAGAGCAAAAATGTTATATAAAATGGTAATAGATTTTAACAAGCAGCAAAGACTAAAAAAAAAAATAAAAAAAAAAAAAAAAATCATGCTTCAAGGCGAAATGTAATGATGTGTTTGATGAAGCTGTCACTAGTAACAAAGAGAATATTCATGCACTTTGCAGCTCAAGAGGCTGAGCCAGCAACAACCCAGTGTTGAAATGAAGGTCTGTCCAGTCTCAGAGGACAGTCGACCCCATCTCAGCTCTACAGTCCTACATCAGCCAATCAGCAGTGAGTCCTGAAGAATCACCCATCAATCAGTGTGCATGGTGACAGGGCTCAAGAGTGGGCAACATCCAAATAAATAGAGGTTGTGCCACACCTCCCTGAGAGGCCCATTCAATGCTGTCAGTCACATGAGTGGAACTCTGCCAATTAGAATGAATATTTGTAGAAGATATATCATAACTATAATAAAATATATTTATTAAATAAAATAAAATAAAAAACAGCTCACAAAGCGCAGCTTTGTACCTCAACTGTGAACACAACAATTTTATTTCATGCTCTAAAAACGAGTAGGAGTACGATATGGCTCTATATCAGCACAGCTGTGATTCAGCCATAGATAATCACATCCATGCTGATATAGAGCCATTTTGCATGACTACGAGTGTGATATTGCGTTTGTACAAAAGTTCGATGGCAATAAATAGTGTGTAAATAAATAAGGAACAATGGCCATCTTAAAAAAAAAAACTCTTGCATGTGGAAATATTTCCTTCCTCCATGGATTCAAATGTCAGTTTAACAGATGAGCCCAAGCCTCCGTTACTAAGGACATGTGTCCACTAAAGCGTTTTTAGCCAGCTGAAAATGCTAGGCGCTCTACTGAAAACGCCTATCTGTGAACGCTTGAGAGCGCTTCGCTGCTTTTCTGTTACTTGTAACTGATTTCGCAGATAATTTGTTTCAGACTAACAAATTTTTTCCATTCTCTGATTGTTGATGTCGTTGTACAGCAAGAATGTTGTGATAGTTGGTCAGTGTTGTATTTGTCCCGCCCCTCCTCCACTCTGATTGGACGGCTGCCTAAAAAGTGACCGTGATGAGCCCAGCGTTCTACTCAAAGTTGAACATTCTTCAGCTTGAGGTGACCGGTAAAAAAAAAAATGCAGAGGGCTCTGCGCTTGAGTGTGAAAAAGACGCTCAGAGCCACGTTACGCTCCTGCCGTTTAAAAAAAGAGACACTCCCATTGAAAACAATTGAAAAAGTACGCTAGCCGCTGGAAAAAAAATGCTTTGGTGGATACACAGCCTAATTTGAAAACATCACTTTAGAACTAGAAACGAAGGAATGATGAGTTGCTTCATTGATGCTTATTGTATTTTGTAGAGAGATCGACTAAGCGAGTGTATTACCTGCATCTAATCTTCAG
Organism: Ctenopharyngodon idella; assembly: GCF_019924925.1. Classification (NCBI taxonomy): domain Eukaryota; kingdom Metazoa; phylum Chordata; class Actinopteri; order Cypriniformes; family Xenocyprididae; genus Ctenopharyngodon; species Ctenopharyngodon idella. The sequence goes on along the minus strand of NC_067232.1, from coordinate 15,023,931 downwards.
GTCAATCTTATATTCATAACAAAAAATCAGTTTGAACGTCCACTGAGGAAAGTGATACGTTTGTCTTAGTATCCTTGAAGAATAAATGCTATATCAGATACAGGTAATACACTTCGTTGCTAGTTCTAAAGTGACATTTTTGAATTAGTGATGGAGGCTTGGGCTCATCTGTTAAACTGTCAAATTGAGATTTGAATCCATGGCGGAAGGAAGTAGTTCAGCACAAAAGATGGTTTTTCAAGACACTCTGTTGTTGTTTCTTATTTATTTACACACTTGTGCCATTGAACTGTTGTATAAAAACAATATCACACTCATAGTCATGCGATATAGCTCTATATCAGCATGGCTGTGATTGTTTCCAGCACGAGGCCACAGGATATGAAGCTATATATGTTTGGACATTAAACATATTATTTAATAATTTGGGTGTATTTGAGAACCACTTTAAATAAAAAATAAAAAAAAATGTTAAACACAATCCATGTGGCTGATATGTTCTCTAAAAATGTTTGTTTTTTCTGGTTAATGTGCTGTGAAGTTTTATTTGGTAAGTTTTTCCCGAAAGGTCTAAAATGGGTAACAGGCGCAACCAGACTTCAATGAACAACAGATAAGATCTAATCAGAAAAAGCCGTCACAAGTCGTGGCCTGAGGCCTGTCTCCATTACAGCTGCAGAGCTTGCACGCATCAGATAAGCAAAGCAAACACCAGATCATCACTGGCAGCTCTATCTTTCCACTGACCAATATTAATAGCGTGAAATAACATATGGTGGTTTGGCACATGTGAAAGATCTTGGCAACGGATGCTGACTTCAGCCATTTTTCCAGGTTAAACAAACACAGATGGTGGCATAGGGCGAGATGATGCTCACAAGCGAAAGGTCTGGGGTTTTAAATGACATTCATGAGTGAAGAAGAGCCTGCTGAAGTGACCGCTCTCCCAAGACTCTCTGGGTGAACATCACCCCGACAACAGCCTCTTGTTTGAAGAGTAATTTGGAAATAGGAGCCAGATGCTTCTCCCTCATTCCTTACTGCTGCACAAATATGTAGGCTTGATTGGATAATTTGGTGAGTGTGTGAGAGAGAGAGAGAGAGAGAGAATGAGAGACGGTGGTTATTCAACTACAGAAGAAACTGTGCGTGTGGTCTGTAAAAAGTGTCTCAACACTTAAACGGTGTAATTTAGAACTTTCAGCTTGAGAACTTGAGTTCCTTTCACACACAATTGTTCAAGAAAGTTGTTATTGTACAACCGAATAAAAATGAATATCTAATGATGGGCGATTTCAAAACATTGCTTCATGAAGCTTCGAAGCTTTATGAATCTTTTGTTTCGAATCAGCGGTTCGGAGCATGTATCAAACTGCCAATGTCATGTGATTTCAGTAAACGAGGCTTTGTTACGTCACAAGTGTTTCGAAATTTCAATGGTTCACCACTGGTGGGTGTGACTTTGGCAGTTTGATACGCGAAAAGATTTGTAAAGCTTCAAAGCTTCATGAAGCAGTGTTTTGAAATCGCCCATCACTAGAAATTGTTGAATAAAGTCATTATTTCATTTTTTTGGCGCACAAAAACTATTCTTGTCACTTCATAACATTAAGGTTGAACCACTGTAGTCACATGAACCATTTTAAATACGTCTTTAGTAGCTTTCCGGGCATTGAAAGTGTTAATTGTCTTGCTAGCCTTGCCTGCAGGCCTCACTGAGCCATCAGATTTTATGAAAAATATCTTAATAGACCCTTTTCACAGACTGTGATGACGCGTTTTAACGGTCATCAATATCGTAAATCCTGCAAAGTTTTTTATATTTTCATTTTTTAAAAAACATATGTACATTTATAACACTCTTATTAGTATTATATTACCGTTGCATCAAATTACAAAAAAACTAGTTAACGCTGGTGTGAGGGTGTTTCTAATACAGCAGCTAAGGGAGTGACGGTAAAAATGACATCTTTCTCTCTTCTGACTGCCGTTATCAATTGCTCTCTATTTTTTTCCTCTTTTTGAAAGTTGTGAAAACACTGTTGTGGAGTTTTTGTTTTGCTATTTGAGCAAATGGAAACACAAAAAATATATTTAATGTATTTTACCCAACTATAACGACTTCCGCTTCTGAGAAACCCAGAAATGTGAAAAGGGTCTATTTGTGTTCCGAAGATGAACAAAGGGCTTACGGGTGTGGAACGACATGAGGGTGAGTAATTAATGACAGAATTTTCATTTTTGGATGAACTAACCCTTTAAATTGATCAAATGTGACCGTAAAGTCTGTTATACTGTTACAAAAGATTTTCTATTTCAAATAAAGTTTTGAAATTTCTATTCATCAAAGAAACCTGAAACAAAATATATCATGGTTTCCACAAAATATTAAGCAGCAAATGATACATTGATAATAATAAGAAATGTTCCCCAAATCAGCATATTAGAATGATTTCTGAAGGATCATGTGACATGGAAGACTGGACTAATAATGCTGAAAATTCAGCTTAGCCATCACAGGAATAAATAACATTTTAAAATATGTAAAAATAGAAAACAGCTATTTAAAACTGTAATAATATTTCACAAAGTTCAAGCATAAGATACTTATTTCAAAAACATAAATCAAACAAAATCTTACCGAACCCAAACTTTTAAAAGGTACTGTAGTGAACAAACAATACCAAGATGACCTCCTTCCACTGAGATTCTAAGGTGTGTAGCAGCAGACACTTTGCTATCACATAAAGCCAAAGAGCTATGAAGCTTTACAATTCAAAAATATTTACAATTCAAAAAAAAGAAAAAAGAAAGGGGTCAAAGCAAATCAATAAATAAAACGAAATATAAAAAGCTAAAGAAAACAGGTTAAAGAGTTGATGATCATTTATTTAATTTTGATTATTTATTTTAACCAAATAACACCTATAAATAACATCACCATATATGCCAAACACTGTGTTAGGGTTGAAAGTTTAGAACAAACCCTAACCAGAATGCTTTGAGGAATATCAATACTGTGCTGCCTTGGGAAATGCAGTTAATCTGGAAAACCCACTCAGCACATCATATCAGAAGGCAAAAGTTTTAGTCTCTACGACTCTAAGAGCGTACAGTTGGAGGTTATGGGTCTTCCAGCATCACACGGACATCAGCAAGCAGGAGGACTCTGCCAGCACATCCCCCTCGGCACTCACTGGAATGATTTACACTCAAGCAGAGCGTCTAAAGAGCTTCTCCAGCAGCCATCAGATTCAGCTCTGACCTTTAGATCTGCCTCGCTGTCTGATTCATATTACACCAGCACTAATAGAGTACTTGAGCACTACTCTGCTAATGCTCTGCGTCTGATCTGAGGGGACTGATGGGGGGTTAAGCATGAAATAAGTGGTCTGAAATAAACTTTGAAATTGTTTTACAATTGCAAGCTTAGCTGACAGAGGTTTTTGTCCAACGGATTCCTCCAGCATTTGTGATGTTTTACAACACAAACGTGATCCCAAGGAAAAAAAAAAAAAAAAATGCACTAAAAGAAAAAATGCACTGTCTTTGGTTCAGAGTCCCGGCGATGCATCCGACATAGACATCAGTGAGTTAGGCTGGGGCTCGAAGCAGCCGTGCACACAGGAAATGAAATGAAATGATGAATAGCTCAGAAAACAATGCATACATCAGAGTTGTCACTCAGACAGCGTTTAGCAGCATCGAAAATCTCTATTCCCTGTGTCTATCTATCTTTTCCGTTCTTTCTTGTCTGCACACACAGGCTCATATATTCTAAACACACAATGAAGAAACATTAGATGTATTAAATAGTGTGATATATTAAAAATCTCATCTTTGTGAGATACAGTAGTGTCTTCATTAGTCTTGTTGACCCGTAAATATATTTAAATATCAAAACAACCTTACAAAATAACAAATTTACTTGAGAAGAAACATTTGTTAGGATAAAAAAGACGCTGTGAATTGAGTGTCTTACAAAATGGCCACATTTATATATTTAAATTATTATATTATTTTTAAATTATTATTATAATTTTCTTTTAGCAATAAAACTTACTACATTGAAAAGATTTGGCCTGAAGTATAAAAGATTCTCTGACAAACATTTTTACTTCTTCTTAAGTTAATGTATATCGTTGTTAAAAAACAAGACAAAAAAAAAAAAAAAAAAAAACTGATTAGGAAATTTACTTTTTATTTGTTAAAGTTCTATTTAAACAAAATAGAATTAATAATGTATAATTTCCAAGATGATCAATCAATGTCTCTCACATGCAAAGTAATGAGGTCATGTGATGATGTAGCATACCACTGTTTTATGCAGTGGGCAGTATATAGCATTATTGTGTTACATTGTGTCTTCTGTATAACAGTAGAGACTGTTAGATATGCAAAATCACTCTAATTCACTAAACAAATCTGACCGAGTCAATAACAGAGGGCGAAAGCAGCAGTGACTTTAAATTGAACCGGTGTCACAATATGTTTGCACAGCCTTGGTTTTCTTCATTAATTAAAATACCATATGTTAAATGACTCCAGCTTCCCCTCAGATTAATTTGAGGAGGGTTCAGATTGGGCCGAAGATTAATGAGTGTCCACTCAAACCCTTCCTCGCGTCCTTGAATCAAGCTGGTAGCTTTTTCCGAGTAAGTCTTGTATAAACGCTTACAGAATGAACTATAGTTCACTCCATGATCACACAGCTCTTAAAATGTAATTAGATTTTTTTTAAAAGGTAGAAGACTATGACATTTAAAATAATGATACTTTTATGCCATTATGTTTTATATTCTGTACAAAGTAATATAGTCAGAGTGACAAAAGAAAGTTTGAGCACATATTAAGAATGTATTTGCTTTTTAAAGCAAATGCCTCAATGCAGTGTAGGATTGTTGAAATGTATGTTTTGTGTGAAATAAAAACTTTAATTCATGCCTAATTTTACAGCAAGCAAAGGCACTCTTATACCTTATCACTATAGTTAGATGTGTTTGGGTTCTGTTATCTTTCAAAAGCACAGTTCACAATACAGTTATAGACATGGTCACATTTACGCCACTCTAGGTGTTACACAATTGTATTTTACTTCGCTGTTCAGTAGCATGACTGAAGTCATGACTCAAGATTGGAAGGTCAGAGCAGTGAATCAAAAACACCGACGCTATACTCCTCTCTAGATGGCTTTAATCCGTTCACTACAGCTATGATAGGAATCTCTGAAATCTGAGGAACGCATGACCTCAGCCTTTAAGTTGAAATCTTGCTGTTATTTTAACACCTGAGATGTTAAAAGACATAGAAGATAGTCACAGTTTTGTAAGTGTCCTACTAAAAACCCTTGATTCAGACACGAAGGCCCAAAATGAAGGCAGAAGTACCCCATTAAGACACCCTTATTGAATTTACCACACATCATCAGTCTTTTTTAGAGTACAAGCAGGAAATTTAAAGTAATTCAAGGAAAGTACAGGCTAATCATAGATCGAATTTCCAAAGTGAAAGTTTCAAACTTTAAATGGCTCCTTCACCTTGTGGGTTTTCATTTCTCAGACGCTGCTCACACCTTCCTAATCCTGAGCTAATGTTGTTTGTCAAATATGAGAATGAGTCTCCACATAATAATGTATAATAGCCCAGAGAACTCCGCTGAGCGATAAGTTACGAAGGCAACGGTCGATATGACCCTGTTAACAGTTAATACCAGGCTAAATATGTTTTGAGGGTGCAGAAATTAGAATTAATTGTCATTCCTGAGAAAAATCTGTTTACTTCCTCATTGTACTACTCAAAACAAACTACTTTTTGACAAAGAATATGTCGGAGACTACCTCATTGTCTTCTCTGGCTGCAAAATTACCTGAGGGAGAGAAAATAAAAGCTAAAATCTGCCACCATTTCAAAAAACTTTGAATCTATTCTGCTCCATGCCCTGAATCCGCTAACTCTATCTCAGTGGAGCGGAGAGCAAGTCACCACTTCCCATCGGAGTGGGTTAACAGAGAGAGAGAAACTTCTCCCTCCGCTGGTTCTTGGCGAGGACAGTAATTTGAGGCTGGCGGCCCTCTCCCATGTTGCGACTTGGATGGAGATTTTCTGCGCATCTAGCAGAACGGCTTTGACAGGGCGCTTCATTATGTGGGGCTCTGCAGCGAGGGGTCCGCCTCAGACGCCCGCCGCTGCCTGAATGAGCTCTGGTGCCAGGCTCTCCGGAGGAGAGCAGCACAGCGCTAGCGCGGCACCCTGGTTTGTGGGGAGTTTGTGTGTGCGGGTGACCTCCTTAGAATTCACCTCAGCTCTGTCATGCATAAGTAACTTGAAGAATAATTTGTCTACAAAATGGAGAGAAAGAGAACTGGCATTTCGAGGGACATAAAAACAAGTTTTGGACAGACAAAGCTTCTCTGCCATGCCAGAAAGGCCTTGACTATATACCATACAGGTACGCAGGGCACCTGCAACAACCTGAAACTACAAAATGTTGAGTAGAATAAAAAAAAAAAAAAAATCAGAACGTCATATCAGTTTTTCATATGTATCTATGCATATACTATTATACGTTTTTATTAATCATCATCATCATCATCATCATCATCCATAAGGCAGTAATATATTGTAAAATAAATGAAAATGAATATATATATTCATGAGTACCTGTATACTACTTTACACCAAAGAAAGGAAATTACAATATTTTATTATCTTAATTTCTTCAAGATAAACCCTTGAGCTTTTATTTTGGCGAGAAACTACACTTGAATCACGAGCTGATCACGTCAGCAAAATGTGTGCTACAATTTGAAACAAGCAGCAGACTATATACTTCTTTTATGATATGGCAGCTTTAGATTTTAGTTCATTTGACAGATACTTTGCCAAAGCAATGCGGAAAAAAACAACAACATTAGACACATGATGTTATTACGAGAGGTATAAAAATATTACAACACCCTTAAACCAACACATTTACGTACTAACACACACACACACACACACACACACACACACACACACACACACCTTTTCTTCTTTGCATTTCTCCTCTTCTCTAGCTTGCTTCCTAATGTAGTTCTCAAATAAACCTGCTATTTTGAATAATGTTGGCTACTTGACGAATTGCTTTTGTTCCTCTCTTGTGAGTTGATTTGAATAAAAGCATCTACTAAATGCATAAATGTTATGTAATATTGTAATATTAATGAAATATTTTATCTCCAATATTATCAGATGGAGATCTGATTGTACTTACACTTGGATAATGTCTTCAAAATTGCTGGTCCCTGACCACCTCTAATGGGGTTTCCATAATCACAGTGCATCTTGGGAGCAGTTACACTGGCTTTTTTAGTGGTCAAGTGCTATTTGATTACTGAAAACCCATTTAAATAGCAGATATAAAGGGGGCCATATTTGGTCCCTCTTAGTACTAAAACGTTACGTGGCAACATCATGAGTCAGATTATCTCTATGTCCTCTTTAACAATAGCTGTGGTAATGTGTTAGGGCACAATGTTCTTTGGTTACCATTGAGCTCCTAAAAAAAAAACTTCTCTGGTCATGTCAAGTCTTTAAGCTCAGATGTTGTATGGGGAGATGAGAAAATTGGGCTCTTCACCTGCAATGAAGCAAAAGGCATCCCTGGCCTCATGTTGAGCATCTAAAAAAACATGATTTGAGTTTAGTTGAAGCACTACCCTTCAATTACAGATCCTCTCCATCTATTCTAGCCTCAGATGCGTTAACGTCCACCAATTACTAAAACAGCACTCCACAAAACAAGCCCCTTACCCTCTAAGCTGACTAAAAGCAATACAGATCATCTCTCTATTAATCCAGGGTTCTGCTGGTGGTCACGGCAGGCGGGAGACAGTTTCCAACCGGCAGCGCAGGAAATGAGGTCGCTGACAGGTGGTGAGGGTGGAGGAACAGAGTTAGCAGCCTGGCTTCCTGTTATCACAGTGAGGACGGGCTGTTTGAATGAGTGTTAATTAGAGCTCATCTTTCCAGCCTCGTTCCTCCTGCCCTTGGCCAAAGCTTTAACCCCATGGTGTCAAATACAACGTTAATACGGGAGTTTCATGGGCACACTGCTCATGATCGACCAAAAGAGACCTCGAGTTGTTGGCTAGACTGTGAATATGATGTAAGCCGTGCACGTTTGACCTTTGACCACTGTTGGTACAGATGTGCTTTGGTTGTTCTCTGAATTAGGAATGCGCAATATTTCTGTGTACCATATTTGGTTGATAATAGAGATATACACGCAAATTTATTCATTTGAATAACTATTTTTAATAACAATAAACACTGCTAAAATAATCTTTAGCCAATCTTAAAAGTAATATATAATATTCCTTAAAAGGAATATTAATATTTCATATGGTACATTATAGTAATGTTAATAATAATAGCAATAGTAAATAAAAAGTGAATGTTAATATTATAGCATTTAAGATGACTGATTTTAAGTCTTAAAAGTTTTTTAAGGGAATACGCTTTTGAAGCAATTTTGTGATATTGGGTTATTTGGCTTTTCATTTCAGAGTAGTTGAAAAAAAAACAAAAAAACATCCAAAATATACATTTAAATGTTCTTTTTTGTACTATATCTATTTGCATCCGACTCATATAGCATGTTCAGACATTTATTTCGAAATAGCAATGAAAATAAAAAAAAATTGTGTTCTTTTTGCATGTCTTTTATGTGTTTGTTAGAGGTTGAATTCAAACCAAATACTGCCATTCTGCCCATACTACTTCTGTATAGGATGTCAGTTTCATAAATTTTATGGTTATTATGGAAATACATGGATCAGGTCACTCAAACCATAGGCTATATGGAAATGGAAGAGTCCTTATGTGGTCACCAATGGAGCCTGGATGGTATCTAGTGGAAAAGTTTGGAACTGGAACCCAAACAAAATTTTACTGAGAGCTTAATTTTTGAGATATCAACCGAAAATTTGAAACACAACTTGATTAGATTTTGGCTTTGATTTTCTTGCAGTTTTACAGTAAAACATTTTTTATTTTTATTTTTTTTTCACTTCTAAAATGATCTGTCAAGTGTCCCCTTTATAATGAGACCAAACTTGAGTCTGTGCTCCAAAAAAAATCAAGATTTAAAACAATTTAAGTTAGGGTCTGTTCCCCAAAAATGGGACTGACGGTTAAGGGGTTAAGGTGTCTTTGTTACAGTGTAATTATACATTTAAGTACTGAATAACATTAAATAACTACATGTACTTACTACAGAGTTAGGGTTTGGTTTGGTTTAGAGTTGGTTGCATGTAACTATGCATAATTTGTAGTTATTACTATAGTAACTACATGTAACGTGTAACAAGGACACTGTAAAATAAAGCATCACCCATTAAACTAATTACCAGCTCATCTATATTGGCCAGACATTTAATATCGGTGCATCTGAACTCTGAACATTCGAGTAAACAGAAAATAAAGAGACATGTATGTCTGTAACTAAAAAAAACGTCTGACAATTGAACATGGATGTAATGTAGATGTGCTATCATCATCTATCTGAAACAAACACCTTCATGACTATAGTCTATCAGTCTAGTGCCTGAAATCAACCATCACGAGTCTGAACGGCAATCAAACGTGCGGTTGTGTCTAAGCTTGCGTAGCTAGGCAACAGAGGGCTACAGTGAAAACGGGAACACGGCTTTCAGCTGTTGCTAGGAAACCACTGGAGAGTTTTAGAGCTTGTAAACGGAGAGCTGGCTGGATCAGACTCTAATAGTCTGGGTTTGATGGAGCCGCACATACAGGGAGATGAGGGATCGTGAAGAGGCAGCGTGCTTCATCCCCCCAACACGCCATGTGTCAAATCCAACCAGGCTGGAGGTTGTCTGGTGTGTAAGCACATATAACAGCCTGGAGAGAGAGAGGGAGAAGAGAAATAAGGATATCCTATATAGCACATCATTTGCATAAGAAGCGGCATCTAAATAATTGAGCGGTGAGGGACAGAACTGGGTGATTTGATGCCTGGCAGCTAAATCTATTAGTGTGAAGCAGGAGTGCGGTGGTAAAGGAGGAGAGATGAGGAACGCTGGAGATCCAGCAGAACTCAGAGTCTTGGAGAAGAAAGGTGATGTAGGTAAAGCAAGTCATATGCCCTCAAACTGAGAGAGAAAGAGACTGCAAGAAAGAAAGAAAAGATAAGAGACATTATCTGAAGTGAAAGACAGACACAAACTCGAGGGGCCAAGGCCCAAAGCAAAAGTAGAATCGCTGAGGGAGAACATCTCGTATCATTTTCCCAATTCATATACGCAAACATCCACAGTCTTACAGCTATGAGTGACTCACTCAGGCAGTTTCACAATAGTACCACAAGAGCAATGAGACACTGAAAGAGTCTGTGCAACAAAAACAGCCTCACAGTAGTTAGAAAGGCCATTCAGAAGGGCAAACGGCTCAGATCCGGTATTGAGCGCAATTCACAGAGGACGCGTAGAATCTTTGCCGTTCATTAACAAGTCATCTGCTACGGAGAGATAATTCGGTACTAATAGAATCAAGTGTGCAGGCGCGAGGCAGTCAAAGGCTCATGTCAAGGACGCACGGAGAGAAGCAGTACAGAAGACACAATTGACCGGAGATGTTCATATACCGCATTCACTGCATGCTTACAATGCCACAGGCAGCAATAACTTGTAGTAGTTTTTCTGCACCCAAATAATTACACTGAAATGAATGAACTGGATTCAAGTGGAGATTAGTTCTTAAAAAAAAGGGGGGTTCTCGATTCAGTTTGCTTGAGGGTGGAAAAAGCCAGGAAAGGAAGGAATACTGAATATGTCATCTGTCATTGGTGACCTTGGAAGTTAATGATACCTAAGAATTTTCTTTTCCTGAACACTTATGCTACAAGGTTAAATCACCAAAGCAATTGTAAAGATTTTTACAACCGAAAAGATGTACTGTATGCTGCATTCTGAGAAAGGAGAATGAAAAGAGAGGACATAAGAAGAAAGCGAAACCCCATATTGTAAGGCCCCTTAAGTGGTTATATTTACTACTGTCGAGGAAACTGCAGCTCAAGGTTATACTCCAAAACACTACAGCTATACAACACACACTATTCCTCATAAATCCTCTGAAGGTTTTTTACAAAGAGCTGAATGAAAAGGTAAAAAGTGGCAAATTTCAGTTTGAGTAAGAAACTTCAATTTGTCATGTCCAGACTCTCCAACAATACACTGCGTTCCAAATTATTATGCAAGTGACATATCAGTAAGATTTCAGTACAATAAACATTCAGATTTTAGTTTTTCTAAGAAAATTTTTGTTTATTTATCCATGTCTTTTTAGATAACTGGTATCAATCTCAGACAAAATAATTTGCCAGGTCTATGGAAACCCTACTTAGAGGTTGTTCCACATTATTAAGCAAGTCACAGTTCTCATGCAATATGGGGAGGAAGAAAGATCTTTCTGAAGATGAAAAGCATGAAATGGTGCAATGTTGTGCAAAAGGCATGAAAACAACTAATACTGTGTGGAAACTGAATGGAGATTATCAAATTATCATAAGATTTGTGAGTGATTTAGAGCAGAGCAGAACTCGGTCAGATAAGGGCTTATTAATGAAAGTTCCTGTCAAAAAAATTAATTCACTTAGCTGCCCTTTTAATACAATTATATATATATATATATATATATATATATATATGCACACACATGCATCTCTTTCACATACACAGCTGGTAGAATTCCTGTAGTCGCTCAACAGAATACCGTTGTAATCAGGGCTTGAAATGGCTGAGATTCACTGGGGGGACTCTAGTCGTGCTGTTTTTGTGCTGAACATGTATTGCTTTCGTAGACTATTGAGAGAATAAATGATAGAAATTCTGTCATTAAGTACTCACCCTCATGTCGTCTCAAACCCATAAGACCTTCGTTTGTCTTTGGAACACAAATTAATCCGAGGGTATCTGATCCACACATAGGCAGCAACGACATTGCACCTTTTGACATCCAGAAAGGTACTAAAGACATTGTTAAAATAGTCGACGTGACTACAGTGGTTCAATCTTAATATTATGAAGCGACGAGAATACTTTTTGTGCAGGGGAGAGACAAATTGTTGAATAAAGTCGTTATTTTTTATGTTTTGTTTTTGTGCACAAAAAGTATTCTCGTCGCTTCATAATATTAAGGTTGAACCAGTGTAGTCACGTCAATGGTTTTAATGCTGTCTTAAGTACCTTTCTGGACCTAAAAAGGTGCAATGTCCTTGCTGCCTATGTGTGGATGAGATACCCTCGGATTTCACCAAAAATATCTTAATTTGTGTTCCAAAGACAAACAAAGGTCTTACAGGTTTGGGACGACATGAGGGTGAGTACTTAATGACAGAAATTTCATTTTTGGGTGAACTAACCCTTTAAGTTCTTAGCAAATTCAATGCTGTTTCGGGCCTGAAAAAGTCAAAGAGGACTAGTAGCAGTATTCTGCTGAGCAGCCACAAGCAAGAAACCAACTGTGTATGGAAAAGAGAGAGAAAGAGAATCTATCTAACTGGGAGGATGGGCCAACATTTCACAAAAGTGTGTCACTGCAACCTGACAACATCAACACCCAGAATGTGTGAAGCTCAAGAACTCCACTCACACAATCCCACCCATCTGCCCTTAATGCTTCATCTTTAAAAGGGTTGGTAGCGGGGAGGGGTGTTTCATCAGCTTCACAGACAGCATTCAGCATGCAAGGGTCACCATGCAAATAGAAATAGCGCAGCAATTAAAGAAGAGACTGAACACGGGTAATTTGTCTCTCAGAGTTGTGACACTTCTCTGGGTAAACTTTGGGGCGTCTTCAAAAAGCTTCACCTGAAAACTCACTCGTCTCTCAGCATACATGTGTAGCTCGGCGTCAATCGTGCCAACAGAATTAATTAGATCACTTCTGTTGAGGAAGCATAGTCAAATATTAATCATAATCACACTCAAGTCAAAGTGCAAAGAGGTCTTTCTGCCTCATTGTCTCCATGAGTCTTAAAGCGCGGTGATATGAATATACATAACAATGGCCCTGCTTTGAATCATAACAAGTCTGTTAGCGGCGTGCCCTAGGAAGCCTTCCTAAGAGCTCAGAGCGGGGCTTATTTGCATATATTCATATTTAATTTTTCATAGGGGAGACAGGAGCTTGATGTGGCCTAATGCAGCTTCTGACACTTTTGCAGCCCTGTAATTACGCTCCTGCCCCCCTTCCACCCCAACCTCCTCCTCATCCTGATTCTCCCCAATTAATCGCTTACGCAAATGGATCCTCCAGTGGGCAGAGGGTCACCCGGACCGCCGTGCATACACAACAACTGTCTCATTTCAAAGTTTTATATTTGACATAAGAACTTTCAAATAAGACATTTCCACTTTATCAAATATGGACTAATGTTTGAATTAAGAGAGTGGCTGACTAGTCGTTGCTAAGGTGTTCTGTGCGTATTAGCTTGTTCCAATGTGGTTGCTAGTGTTTTGAGAGAAGGTGTTCTGAGTGTTGCTATGTGGTTGCTAAAGCATTGAAGGTGGTCGCCAAAGATTTCTGCTACAGTTCTGTGGACTAAATGTCAACTTATGTTATGTGAAACAGCTTATTCAGGACAGTACTAAACAAAAACATAACATGCAATTTTTATGATCCTTCTTGTTTTGTTAAAGGGTTAGTTCACCCGAAAATGTCATTAATTACTCACCCTCATGTCCTTCCACACCCATAAGACCTTCATTCATCTTTGGAACACAAATTAAGATATTTTTGATGAAATCTGAGAGCTCTATGACCTTCGATAGACTGCCACATTATTAACACTTTCAAGGCCCAGAAAGGTAGTAAAGACATTAAAATAGTTAAAATAGTCAAAGACATTGGTAAAATAGTCCATGTGACTATTTTGGCCAGCTCCTGCGTCAGCATCATACTCATGTGTCGTGCTGCTCACGTGAACAGCATCGGCCAATACCGAGCCGGCTTTCTGACGTAGAACCCGGAAGTGCTGCACTGTGTTTACTACGTCAACAGCATAGGAGACTTACATCGAAGAGAAGAAACTGTTGAATAAAATCGTTATTTGTTTTTTGCACAACAAAAAGTATTCTCGTCGCTTCATAACATTAAGGTTGAACCACTACAGTCACATGGACTATTTTAACGATGTCTTTACTACCTTTCTGGGCCTTGAAAGTGGTAAGTGGCAGTCTATCGGAGGCCAGAAAGCTCTCAGATTTCATCAAAAATATCTTAATTTGCGTTCCGAAGATGAACGAAGGTCTTACGGGTGTGGAACGACATGAGGGTGAGTAATTAATGACAGAATTTTCATTTTTGGGTGAACTTACCCTTTAATATTAACATCTTGCATATTCTGCAAGAGGAATGTAAACTTATCAGCAGAACTGTATGTGGTTGCTAGGCGGTTGCTTATTGCACATTGTTGGTAAAATGTTGGGACTAAAAGAACAATCACTAAAGGAAAGCATGCAACCCCATTTTCTAAATTCAAATAAATTTTTAATTTAAATCTTTTAACATCTGCCAGGTGAAAGTCTAATCAGTGTACAACTTAAAGTATCATTCATGTCTTTAGTACATACAGTGCAGAACGAGTTACAGTACACAATAAAGTTGAATAAAAGGATTTGTTCCAATTAGTAATAGTGATGTTTGTCTTAGCAAATACCACTAATAATACTTAAACACAGTGGATCAGTGCTTAATCAACAGGCTAACAAAACCTCTCTATAAAAAGGAATGCTGGGTGATTGTGTTTACTCTCTCGAAGAAAAATGTTGTAGGGAGAGATTTTAAATATGATGAGAGAGTGAGAGAGAGAGAGAGAGAGAGAGAGAGAGAGAGAGAGAGAGAGAGAGAATACAATACCATCTGTTCAAAATCAATACAGGGGACTTGCATTGATGCTGAATCTATGGGTCCATGTCTCACACTTGAGGCGGAGAGGTTAAGTGACAGCTGAGAGCAGACGTGTGTATCCGGTGTGTGGCAACATTAATCCTTCAATTCACCCTCTGAGTATGTACACAGAAACCCGTGCAGAGCCGTTTCTCACATGACGGGCTCTGAGTCACAGCTAGTGCCGTCAGCTCAAACTGCTGTTATTCTCACCTGAGCGCCACAACTGTTTCTTGTCAAACAGAGCTGTTGAAGTTGGCTGAAAAATGAGGGAATTATGTTAAAAACAAGATGTACAGAATGTTAAAATATCATGCGCTATGCTCCAAACCCATTTAACGTGATCATTTTTGCATATATTTTTACCCTGAATATTCACAGTGCATTTTTACTACATGCAAATATTACATAAACCTTGACTTAAATTCAAAAGCCCATTCTGTTTAACACTAGCACCTACACCTTTTGAACAATGAATTTCCATGGCTTTTGCAGTCGTTCGTGAGTACAGGTTGAGAATTTTTATTAATCATTTTAACGAGACCGCACTCACAAAACACAATTTCTAGCTGATTAAATATTTTAGTGTATAACTGTTAAATTTAACATTCCCCACAGAAATTTGATTTACATGTATGCATTTAGCAGACACTTTTATCCAAAGCAACTTACAACAGCATACATTTGATTAATTGCATTCCATGGGAATCGAACCCAAGACCTTGGTGTTGCTAGTGCCATACTCTACTGTTTGAGTTACAGGAAGGCTTTCCATTACAAGATTTTAGATTTCCAAGACTTTTCCAGGTCTGCAAATCCAAATTTTAAAATTCCCCAATACTTCCAGACTATGGCAGAGTCATGCACCCATTGTCAACTAAACCAACAAGGCTTTGGAAAATTTAAGCAATTTTCGGCTCCCATTTCCAGGTTTTTCCCTGACCGTGGGAGCCCTTCAACCCCTTTCTATGTCTCTCTACCTGTTCCGGGCTTCCACTCAACCAAAAAGGCTGATGCCCCAAACAGATGCCAGCTAATGTGTTTGTCTGAGACAGGGGCCTCATTCGCCACAGCAGATGGAGAGAGAGCAGCAGAGTTATCTTCTCTAGCCCCTAAAGGCAGCAAACCTCTCTAATGGGGAAAATAAGGTTGTTTAATTGAAGTTTATTTTGCAGTGTGACTGGTTTTATTGAGAACCATTTTTCTTGTTAATGAGCCTGTAATTTGAATGCTGATGTCGTAAAGAGTGGCCTCACAGAGTTAAAGTTTCTGCTTTGAAAAGCTTCCGGACAGCAAAACACTTCCTACCTTTGTGTATTTCAGGGACGGTAATGGACAATTTTGCAAACATACACATGCGATCCGTATAGGGATGTGACTATTATGATAACCAGTGCTGCGCACAGTCTGATGGGAAACTAATGCCACACATTTCAGAGGCAAGCCGTGGGCACGGCGCTGCCAAGGCATTACTAGAGACTAATGCTTCCCGCTACCAGTCTGGACATGCAGTAAAGTGAATGTCAAACCCGATTTTAATACACATTCCTCAGCTGATGCACACCACCTATTATAAACTAACAACTGTTCCTTTCCTTTTCCCCGGCACTCAACCATCCATGGTTATAAGCACAGGCAGAGCGTGACGGCTGTGAGCACAACTTTGCTTAAAACTGTCGGACAGATTCTGCATGCAAATCTGTACAGAAAAAAAGTCCACAAGCTAAAAAACTCTATATTGTGAAGGTAACCGTATTTAGGTAAATGTTTCCTTTGGTTTTGTTGGGTGAAGCTTGCATGATTTGTGATACATTAGGTGGCATCGCAGGGGGTGTGGAATTTCAAGGTGGAACGCAGCTGGTCCCTCATTTCACCTTCTGAAGCCTTTTAAAAGACTTTCTCCAGAGAGCCTCAACCTGATAATGATTCCATTATGGGATTACAGTGCTATCAACTCTGAAAATGTGGCCTCCATCACAAAGACACTGTATCTGGTTTCATCTCCGACATCCAATAATCAGACTCTGACACAGGCCTTGAACTGTCAGTATCCATCAGATCTAAAGCTGCAGAATTATAGTTATCAAACTGTCTTAATAAAAACTGCTAGACACGCACAGAACAATGATGATATTATGCCGAAGTCTCATTACACAGAAACAGATCATCCAGTCTGGAGTACAAAACTGCTTATTTCTTTCATTTTTATCACAAAACGTGTTTTCCTCGTCTATCAATTAATGCATCAAATACAAAAGTAACATGTCAAACATGTATTATAAATATTGACAAATCTAACTTTGACTTCAATAAATGCATTGAGACTATAGGATGGTTTTAAATAGATTTTCAGCCTCATCTACTGAATCGTCACCACAGTCGGACAAAAAAAATTGGCTGTGTTGACAAAATCACTATATTTAGACCTATAATAACCATATTAAACGCTGTGGCCATGTTAATGTTTTTGTGTTGCTAGATACTACTTAAAATAAGGCAAAGTATCAGAACAATTTGTTAGATTTGTCATTTTGGAAGGAAAAAAAAAAGAAAATGAAACAAATAAAATGAATATAATATCTATCATACTATACAAATAAATATTAAATATTATAATAGTAATATTAAATTAAAAGTGAACTAACTTGTAGCTTTTAAGATTTAAGAAGTTTGTATAAACCACAATGTCTCAAATAACTTATTTGGGTTAATTTAGGGAAAGTAGGTTGTTGCTGTGACTACTTAAAATAATATTTAAATAAATAAAAGAAAAAAAAATCTATATAAAAATAATTATATCATAGTAATTATAGCATAATATTTTAAGCCTGTCAAGCAAATTTTTTTGGGATAATTTGTCTCAAGTAGGTCATACCATAGTAAGTAAGACCTATATCAAATATGGATCAAAAATGAGAAAAAAAAATATATGTTTTTGTCCCATGTCACAAGAATCAGTGACTTATGGATTAAATAAATATAATAATAATTTTATTAATATATGTATTTATATATCACACAATTTATTATACAGAAAGTCATGCTGCATATTTAAACTTTAAAAATGAACAAACAAATAGGCCAAGTTTCAAAGCTTTTCATAATGAGGGATTTTTTCTTTTTTTTTTTTTTTTTTGACCTGTGAGAAGTGTAATAGCTGATATCTCATGTGCCTAAGTAGAGAGAGGAACAAGGTCACCCTCATCAAACAACACCAGCAGCTCTCATGACTGAGGCGTGCGCTCTGTACACAGTTGCTGATTGCTTTTGCATTTTATCAGACACAAAGTAAACAGGCCCCTAATTTTCCCTCTTTCAAAAGCTCTTTGCTTCTCCATTATATGAGTTTTTTTCTGTTATTTAGTCCTTAATGATGACACACATATCTCACTTACTTTTTTTAGTATCTTCTATGAGAAATCCTTAAAGGAGAAGTTCACCCAAAAATACATTTTCTGTCATTAATCACTCACCCTCATGTCGTTCCAAACCTGCAAGACCTTTGTTCAACCAATAATGAGCTGGCATTCTCATTGCTTTAAAACATTAAGGTTGAACCATTGTAGTCACATGGACTATTTTAATGTCTTTACTACTGACGTTGCTGCCTATGGGTGGTTTAGAAAGCTCTCAGATTTCATCAAAAATATCCTAATTTGTGTTTCAAAGATGAACAAAGGTCTTATGGGTGTGGAAGGACATGAGGGTGAGTAATTAATGACAGAATTTTCATTTTTGTGTGAACTAACCCTTTAAGTACATGGACATTGTTTTAAGGGATGTATAGGTGATTATGGTAATGGGGTGGAATTTGAAAAGAATCAATGTACTTTAATGGTATTGAATAGTCAAAGTCAGCTCTTGGAACCAGCGCAGTACAAAATGGAAGAATTGTATTGCTTCATTGTATAATTCTTGCCAATACTTGTACAAGCTGGGATACTGTTAATGTTGCTTGTAATAAGTATTAAAAAAACCTCCTGAGATTAAAATTAAAAAAAAATTAATTCTCATTTAGAGGTGCTCTCCTCCTCTGCAGAAATTTTTCTCCAGCCCAGGAATAGCAGCAGATCTTACAGATGTGAGAAATAGTTTCTATCTCTCATTAATCTCTAACCTTGCTATTCACTTCCACACAATTCACAAAATATATGAAGCAAGCAAAAAAATCCTTATTAAGGGATATAACAATAGGCCAAAGAAAAGCCCCCTGAGCCCTGCAAGTCCTGGAGCATGGAGCACGACGGAACATGTATAACAATTATCGGAGTAGACCACAGATTATACTTTCCAATTGAAGCACAAAATAGGCTAAAACAAAATTTATCACAATGGTTATACCATGAAATGTGAACTGAATTCTTTGTGCAGAGATATAATGAAAATGATGAAGGTGAGGGGGTGGTATTTAGAGCATAAAATAACATTGAAAAATTATGTCTGGCTGATTAGTTCCCCCTCTTAAATCTACTTCCCACCAAAATGTGTCCTCGAAATTTGGACTGATGATTCTGGAAAAGGATGATGTGGAAAATGGGAGGGAAAACAGCTGGATTTTTCCATGGCTCTTTTTGGATCAAGTCCACAGGACCAAAATGTCTGTTAAGTCACCCAAAAAATGACAAGTCATCATTTAATGTGTAATACTAACAATGAATGACTAAAAAAATCCAAAAGTCCAAAAATTTTTTATAATATAATATATTTTGGTCCTTGTTGGAACTTGACAGCCCACGGTCATTGTATGGCAAAGATAAATATTCTGCTATTTTATTTTATGTTCCATTGGAGAAAGAAAATCATACACGTTTTCCAAAACATAAGTGACAATTTTTCTTTGTAGGGTGAACTAACCCTAACCCTATCTAACTAACCCTACTGAAAGTGTTAACATGTGGAGCAGCATTTTAACAAACACCTTCAAAGATCCAGTGATATAGAACTGGGTCTATTCCTGAAGCTCTCTCTCTCTCTCTCTCTCTCTCTCTCACCAAATACACATGGTATACATCCAGAAGACTGCATGAGTCCTTTACAAACAGCACGTTCGGAGGCTGCTTTGTCAACCAACCTTGCCGACCTCAGAGCCCCTAATGGCTACTGTTCTTCAGGGGCTATGGGACTCAGCAATGGGCCTTTATCATCCTTCAAGTCTTGCCCACACCTGTTTAATCCAGCTCTGCTGTCCCAGGAGCATCATAACAACCCTGTCTACCTCCTCCAACGGATGCAGCTGACCAGCTAAGCTCTGTGTTTTTCCAATGTTTACCCTTCTCTGGACTTGAACCGCATCGGCGAGTAAGGAACGGTGGAGAGAGTGGCGAGAGTAAGCATCTTTGGGGAGATGGAGAGAGCAAGAGAGATGATTTATCTCTTCGGCTGTAGATGTGAACAGAGGAGGGAGCCAAGAAGGTTTCACCAGGGCCCATAAAACGCCTGGAGGGGTAATTTATGGGTCCGGTTGTGGCCGTGTTAACGCAGCGGGCCTGGTGGAGAGGATTCATCTCTATATATGGGACAGTCCTCTCCATGGCAACTTACCCCTTTCCCCATTCTCCTTCTTTCCTCCAATCTGTCATAAGCATAGGAGCTCAACTCCATCGCCTGGCAGGCAGCTAAACAAAATCAACAGAAAAGTTGAAAGGGGCTAAACACTCATGGAAGTCCATAAATTAAACTCGGTGAGAAAAAAAGAAAAAAAAAAAAAAGAAAGAAAGAAAGAGAGGAATTACAATCTGAATCTGTTACAGTCGCTAGGGCTGTGCAGATCCATCTAGAACTATTGCTACATTTGATATTGATGTTGTATTGATTTTATTATTTATTTTAAAATAAAAAATAATGTGCAAATTATTCAGATTTTTATTCTGGATGTCTTTTGATAATTTGGTGATGTTATATTTATGCATATATGAAATTATTATTAGTAGTAGTAGTAAACAGAGCATCACTGAAATATCACATTTTCACCATAAATAATACTAATAGTAATACAAATTACTACTGATAAAAAGCAATTTAGACTCATTTAAATGATAAATGTTTTTTTTTTTTATGTTAAATGGCCACAATACTTTTATTATGACTCAGTCTGAACACAATTCTACAAGGACACTATATTTTTAGCTCTTGAGGTAATCCCCAGGTTGTGCTCTTTCATGAATTACTGATTATATGATAAATTAAAGTAGAGAGTTTGCTAAAGAAGCCACCACGCAACTGTAATTTTACCCTCTGATTTTCTGTAGACATACACATTATTGCCTGGCGTAACAGTTGCATAAAGAAAGGAATTTGGATACACCCAATCTCTTTATGTTACACTCATTAGTGAGGGTATAATTAATATCAGGTTTAACAGATTAACATTTCCATACTCCACCTACACTCCTGAAAATTTCATTAAACCTTAAAATGTCTCAGAAATTATGAACAGCCCTAGTTTCTTACCCTTTACACAGTGTTTAACACACCATGAGTTTAACAAGCAAATAAGACACCTATATTAAGCATGAACAATAGGCTAAGAAAGTAACTTTGATGACATAGCCAGTACCTAATAGCCTTGCTCGCTTTCAAGCTAACTAAAATAAGAAAGGGACCAATAAAAATCCAAGACAACACAAGATATCAGCATAAGCAATCCATCCTGTTTGGCAAAAGCAACAGTAAGCGCAGTGTAATGACAATAATTCATCAAAGACATAGAAATCTGGTTTGGGAAAGAGGAGACACCATTCTCATTAACATTACAAAACTGTGACATTGGAGGTTGTTCCCTATTCTCAAACATGGTAAACATCATTTTACTGCCAGTAAAACACACATGAACTAAGCTGCCAATTTTATAGGCTTCATCAAGGCTACAACCACAACTTTAGTACCATACAAGGAAACGGGCTCATTGGTGAAATAAGACTAACAAGACAACAAATGAAACAGAAGCCAAAAAAGAAGGGAAAAAAAGGATAAAGAGGAAAAAAGAGAAGTTGAATAAGACGTTAGTGTGAGAGAAACACTGGCATGTGTTTATGTTTAAGAGGAAGATGGCTATGGCTGGTGTGAGTAGTAAAGTGTTTGGAGATTTTACTAGTTGTGGCTGACATCCAGCTGATTCTTGGCTATGTTTGAGAGAAGTGTCTATTTAGCAGTAAAAGATGGTGTGGCATTCCATGCGAGGTTACCACCGTGCTATAGTGCTTGTACTTTCAGTAAAACAACACAAGAGGCCAGCCAGAAAGATGGGACAAGTGTTTTGTAGACCTTGTAGACAGAACAAGGAATACAGAAGATCTGATGAGGTTGATAGAATGATAGATAGAGTGATCGATTAATATAAGGATTAGCAACCACAGACAGACAGGTATATTAGGCTACGTTCACACAGCGAGCCTTAATGCTCAATTTACGATTTTTTTTTTTTTTTTCTCAGATCTGATTGTTTTGTATAGCTGTTCACATTGTTGTTTTAAATGTGGCCAATATCAGATTTCCAGTGTGAATAGATCATGGTTCTGAACTGACCTGCATGTGCAAAGGAGCAATACAAACAAAGCACAAAATCCACTTAATTGCTTCGCAAAACTAGTGTAAAACTAGCCCAATCGCGTTCCGTGGGTTATCCCAGTAAAAAACTGTGTTCCGGGGGTTAAATATTGCATTAGTGTGGTCGCTTCAACCCACGGAGTTGCAAAACAACCCAAGGCAACAGTGAAAAAGTAACCCAATTCTGCGGCAAAAATCATGGACTTGGCAACACATACAGTGCGCTGTCATACGGAAGTAAACACAAAGGGCATTAAAGTAAGTGATTACGCGTTTATTTGATCTGCTGTGGAAGTCAGCAAAATTGTGCGCTGGCAGTATGAAAAATAAAGACAATGATGTGACAAAAAAGAGCAGAGTTTTGAAACTTTTATTATATAAGCCCTTATGTTTTGCTTGTATTATAGAGCAGTCTCTGTAATACTTACGAGTTCTGACACATCACCGCCCTTCTAATGACTACCTTTTGCAACTGTCTTGATAACGTTGGGTATGTAAAATCTTTAAATAGACTCACATGAGTACAGAATCGTGACGAATGTTGATCTCGAGTGACATAAAAATAACAAGAATTCCGATATGACTGTTCACACTGCAGTCGCATTACAAAACATCTGACCTATATCGGATTATGTACCACACATGGAAGTGGCACAAATCGGAATTGAAAAGATCAGATTCCATGTAGTCTGTACTGTTCACACTGTCATGGGGAAGACAGATCACATGTGGGCCAAAAAAAAAAAAAAAAAAAAAAATTCAGATTTGGGCCACATTTACCTGCAGTGTGAACATAGCCTAGATGATGATTGGATAGATAGATAAATAGATAGATAGATAGATATAGATAGATAGATAGATAGATAGATAGATAGATAGATAGATAGATAGATAGATAGATGATAGATAGATGGATAGATAGATAGATAGATAGATAGATAGATAAAAATGAATTGTAAAGGTCCAGCAAAAAGCGCAACTTAACAATACATGCCTGATTCTCAAAAATGAATGAAGAGAGACAGATAGACAAACAAGCAACTAAACAAACAATATGTAAATGAGTGAACAACATAAAAATCAGTTATATTTAGGTGCAGACATTCATCATTGTCACCCGGCACCGAACTACCCAGCATGCCCCTACATGTCCCATTTCTCTCCCATCATCTTTGTCCTGTTGGTTGATAGGCCACGCTTCCACCGAGTTCATTTATAGCACATTCTGTCACTTTTGAGCTATTTACTTATGGAAATGTCCCCTGGATTAAGCTGCTCTCTGACTCGTTCCCTAGCTGACAAGTACCCTTCGAAAATAAGCCCAGGCCTGCCTCATCTACTTTGAATGGGATGCTATCGTGACTTGCGGGGATGGCGATTTGAATAGCAGGATAGGAATGTTGAACTGTTTGAAGGTGACCTTCTTTCATACTCACATGACACTCAACTTATTCTGTTAAAAGTGAATTGCTCTGCTCCAATATTAAGCAAGCTGCCTATGGAGGCATCATAGATGTGCTCTCAACGTAAAGACTGGTTTAAAAGGTACGCAAGTTATTTATGCAGCCATCTAACATCTCTTCTGTACACCAAATTCTAGGGCAGCCTAATTTGCTTCACAGAGAAGACAATCCCAGAATGATGAGCTCGGTGAGAGAGAGAGAGAGAGAGAGAGAGAGAGAGAGAGAGAGAGAGAGAGAGAGAGAGAGAGAGAGAGAGAGAAAGATGAAATACAAGATGAGATAAATGATGATTAATTAGTTTTAATACAAGTTTTAATATTAAATATCACTTGTGTGTGTATATGTATACACATTGTATTATTACAATTAAATGTTTATTTGTTCATATGAATAACTTATATTTGAAAATGTAATTTTAAATTGTAATAATATTTCACAATATTACCATAACTGTATTTTTAATCAAACAAATGCAGTCTTGGTGAGCTTGGCAACCCCAAACTTTGGAAGGCTAGTATACACAGTGCTTTTGAAAAGTAGTAAGCATGCTCTCAGTTTTCTTTTAGAGTTTACTTAAACGTATTTTTGTTTGAATTGAAGTTTGCACAGAAAAGTTTAAATGGCTACACAGGTCAGGCTCCTGTTTGGAAGCAGGGTTGTGTACAGAAGCTGAAACCTAATTTGGACTCCCTCCTCTCTAATGTAAACTATCAGAAACATGGGGAAGCACTTATTTTAACGTTGTGTGTTTGGGATGGAAATGGGTATAATGCCTTTTCCAAACACAGAAAAAGAGGAAATGGAACGGCGCATTAGAAGACAGGTTTTACCCCAGCCAGGCTGAGACCACCAGTCGCCCGTGTGTTTACAGAGACGGTTCTCTAAAAGCTATCCGCCCCGTGTCTCATATAATTCTCTTCATGCATTCATGTACAAGCACAGAATGCCAAGCAGAGTATGTAAAGGTACACCTAGACCTGGGAGAATGGGGAGACACTGACATCAGACTTCACATGAGGTAAAAATAACATTTCTAAGGCCTTTTATTTGTGCATAAATAAGTAACCAATCAAATGACAGAATTATTTTTTTTTAGATGAGATCTGTTTAGATGAGTTCTCTGCCTAGACATTCTTTAAATAAATAAATAAATCAGACTGGTGGAATTGCACATAATATGAAAGCTAAAAGCCATAAACGCAGTTATTTTGTGTGGGAGGTTTTCATACTTGCACCTGAAAACCTGCTTTCGTGTTGCATTACTCAAATAAAGATGAATGAAAACAGAAAATTATTTTGATAATTCGTAAATTGAGGCCAGCATTTGGTAATTTCATCTTCTCTCTCTCTCACTTACCGACATGATTAGCTAAACACGCTCTCATCCTTTCCAAAAGTAATAAACTGGAGAAAGACTGAAATGAGATGAGAAAATGGGGGAGAAAATGGGGAAAAAAAAGGGAAAGGAAAAGTGAAATGGTGAAAAACATAGCAAACGGGCCCACAGGGTTTTCGGATTGGCACCGAAATGTCTTTAGTAGTATGATTGACATAGCAGGCAGCCGTTTCCTCAGGGGCCAGGGACGCCCTCCTCTGTTTGTAATGAAATGTTGAAATGTTTAGCAGCAGTCTCTGTTTATACAGGCGATGCAACTGGATCAGCAAATCCTCTTGTCAATCAAAGCCCAATGGCTAGTAGTGAGATTTTATTTATATA
The DNA here is from genome assembly GCF_019924925.1 of Ctenopharyngodon idella. Taxonomy (NCBI): domain Eukaryota; kingdom Metazoa; phylum Chordata; class Actinopteri; order Cypriniformes; family Xenocyprididae; genus Ctenopharyngodon; species Ctenopharyngodon idella. Next base: position 14,998,257 of record NC_067232.1, on the reverse strand, counting down.
TATAAAAAAAAAAATAATAATTAATTACACATGCTATACAGTGCAAAAGTCTGAGACCACTAATTAAACTGCTTAATTTATTTATCTTTTAATTTTTATTATTTTATCATTCATTGCATGTATCTTATTAGTATAACCAACTAAGAAGTTGAATTAAAAAATATATATATTTATTTTTACATTTAACCCCTTAAGTGTACCTGCTTGGCTCTATTTTTATTTTAATTATTGCCTTTTTCTATATCACATAATTTAGTAATTAGGTATTATTCGAAAGCTTACGAACTCAAGATTCAGCCTGTGAAAACCATTTTGAAATCGGATGTTGCATTACCATGGAAACAGTACTTTAATTTCTTTTAGTGAGCTCCTCCCCTAGTGGGTGGTGTCAGGTTTCATATTACAATATTTATTTTAGTTACTTTATAGTCAAAACCTTTTCTAATCTTGAGAAAACATATATCGTCAGAAAGATCTGAGTTTCACAGTTCCATGTTTGCCTTCCATATTTACTGTTTTGTGATAGAAGTGATATTTGGACAGAAATTTATCAATATGTAACAAGAGAATGCATAAAAAAAATAAAAAAAAATAAACAGAATGTTGGTGACACCAGATTGCTATTTTTGGTACAGTGCCTAAACAAAATCTCATAGGAACTTTAATTTTTGTGATATCGACTTCAAATTTAGAACACAAATTGGTTAGACTATGGCTTTCATTTGATAACAATTTTAGAGTAAAATATGGTAACACTTTATTTTATAGTGCTGTAGTTACACATTACTACATGTACTTACTATAGTAATAACAGTAAATTATGCATAATTACAAGTAACTAACCCTAAACCAGACCCTAACCCTAACTGTAACTCTATAGTAAGTACATATAGTTAATTAATAGTACTCAGTACTTAGAGTAATTACAATGTAACTACGGCACTGTAAAATAAAGTGTAACCTAAAATATATTTGATAAAATATAAATTTTATATAAAATAAAAAATGTTTAGTACAGTACATTTGATTTACAGTAAAATTAATCTTCCATAACTTTTAATATTTTAAATAAGTGCTTACACTTCAGCAATAATCTGCTTCTTTAAAACAAGACCAAACTTAATTATTTTGTTTTATTGTTCATTGACTATGATATGAATTTATAAATAGTTGAATAAAAAAAATAATAATAATAATAATGTCTAAAAATTCTAGGTTTAAATTAATTAATTGTGGACTTCTGCACTGTTTTCCCCCCCTATGATCTTAGCAGTGGTCACACTTTCTACTGCTACTAAAAGAAACATTCTGTCATTGTGTGCAAATGAACTGTTGTGGTGCAGAGCAGACAGCCTAATGGAGTGTTTACTCTGTCAATACATGCAGTTTGGAGAGTCATATTGCAGTTTATGCCATTTGTTTGCCTTTGTGCATTGCGTCAGATCATCTCCCAGACGTGAGGCTCTTAGGAGAGCCATCATCAATATTCCCTGAGTATCATAAGCATGACTATAATTACAGAACAAGAGGTAGTGAGGAGAGGGAAAAAAAAAAAAAAGGGGGGGGGGGGGGAGTTTATGAAATAGCGCACCATGCGTCTGACACAAAAGAGACGAAGAATGAGCAGGACTGCTGAGCAGAGTTCACCGAGCTCCGTGCTGGATTTACCAACAGCAGAAGGAGGCTGTCACATCAGGTTAGTGCTGAATGTCTCTCCTCCACACAGGCCCCTGAGAGGCTGTGGAGCAGACCGGCTGAGCCCACGCACACAACACTACCGATGGAGAAGCGAAGAGGCCCGAGCCCTGGGGCCAACTACCCACCACCCTGCCATCAAAGACGAGCTGTCAGCTTCAAAAATCATCAGTGCAGGAGATGTAGGCTAAATAGATCAGGGGTAGGAATAGTAAGAAGGCTGCTGCTGCTGTCTGTTGAGGATACAAATAAACTGAGATGGTATAATGAGCTACTAACATTGAATGGTAGAGAAAACAAGAAAAGGAAACCAGTCAAAAGTCAAAAACAAGTTATGTTGAATTTAAAGCACACATGAAAGCGTTACTGATAGCTTCTATCAAAATATATCTTTTTAAACTAAGCTTTCTTTACCCAGTTAAGAAAGTAATATAACATTCACATGATTTGCACAACCACAGCAGTGTGGGGTTTACACTAAAGCAAGCGATACTTTTCGATGTTGTTCTATATAGAGCTCTAGGGTTTTTAACTCAGTTTTTAAGAACGCTTTATGCCAGAAAGGTTCTATATAAGTAGAAATGTCTTAAAATCAGACGTGTTCAACACTGCTGGGGACTCACTGTCCTGCTTTAGCACACCTGCCTGTTTTCAAGCGATCCTGAAGAGCTTAACTGACCCTTTTCATAGATTGTGATGATGCGTTTCCACAGTTATCAACATCTGCACATCTAGTAAAGTTTTTTTTTTTTAATATTTAAAAAAAAAAAAATGTAATACACATTTATACTGCTATACTTTGTGTTATATTACCTTTACATAATGACAAAAAATGAATTAACACTGTTGCGAGGGTGTTTCTATTAAAACTGGAGTGATGGTAAATTTGACATCTTTCTCTCTTCTGACTGCTGTAATCAATTTCTCTGTATTTTTCCCTCTTTTGGAAAGTCGTGGAAACGCTATCGCATATTTTTTCTTTTGCTTTTAGAGCAAATGCAAATACAAAAATTATATTTCCTGTCATCTCCCAATCACCGCAATAGATGTTTACCCAACTATGACGACTTCCGCTTCTGAGAACCCATGAAATGTGAAATGGGTCCATTAGCTGGTTCAGGCGTGTTTGATTAGGGTTGGAGCTAAACTCTGCAGGACAGTGGGTCCCCTAGGAGCAGGACTGAAGACTGTCTTAAATGATTGCACAAAACTTTCATGTTTAAATGTTATTTCAATTTTATCTAGTGAAAAATTAATTAATTAAAATGATCCCATGCTGGGAACCCCTAAAAGGTTCTATATATATGAAGTGCCTGACAGAACTTTTAAGGTTCTATATGGAACCTTTTCTTCTAAGAGTGAACACCGTTACACTAGTGCGTTTTTGTTTTAAAACGCATAAGTTTTGCTACGGTTATGATTGTCGTTTACACTGTTTTAGTTTGAAAACGCCGGGGTTGCTTTTCAGTGTAAACGTACCAAAACTGAGACTTTTGAAAACGGTGACATGGCTGCCCACGTTCCCTCTGCGTATCCTTGACGACGGTAAAAACAATAACATGGAGACTGAACTGCAATCTTTGCTGGCTTTGTTGTCATTTTCAGCAGCCACTGTGCAGTTAAACTCAGCATATTTTTAATACTGCAGCTGCCTACATGCGCAAGAGGTAACTGTTTACACTTATACATGCATGCCCAGTGTGCATGAACAGTCATGTGACATGCGTTTTCAGCCGTGTAGTGTAGACGGAGATAGTTTCTGAAACGCTGTGGAAACGCCAGTGTAGACGAGGATCGTTTTCATTTTAAAACGCACTAGTGTAAACGGGGCCTTTGTTTGTAAAGCGGAGTTTGATTGTTTTTCTTTCTGCTGAGTAGACCTTCTTCTGTGGAACACAAAAGAAGTTATCCTTTCTTTTGAGAACATATTTGGAGCATATTTCAGTTTCATTGTATTTTAAAATGCTCCTAAGGAAACAACTGCTGTATTAAATCTATACATTACACAGTTCGTCCTGGATTCTAACACTTAATATTTTAACACCTTAACAACTGCATTGTAACACCTTGCACTCAAAAAGCTGAAAAAGCTAAAACTAAACATTATATATTGCATTTGAATCAGTTTTGCATTAAAGTTTCAATGTAATAAACGACAGCATGGAATGAAAAACATGTTATTTTTGTTTTAAGAACAAAACAAAATACTTAACACAAAAAAAAAAAAAAAAAAAAAAAAAAAGGAGTAACAATAGAGTTTATATGTACATAGGCAACAAAAATCCAAATAATCAAAATGTATATTAATGTCTAAAATACAAAGCTCTTACAAGTCAGTTCACATTGAAATATTTGTAGTCATGATTCTCTAGGGTTTTAATTTGCTAAGGTAGAAGATGAACCAATGTGTGTGTAATGCTGTGTGACAAGTATGGTATTAAAAAAAATTACTTATTATTATTATTATTATTATTATTATTATTATTATTATTTTACAAAAAATGCAAAGAAGCTATATGCCACTGAGCCAAAACCAATGTGTTATATTTCAAATGCATTTTAAAACTTAACTTTGTCTTTTTATTATAACCATATGCAGAAAACCAATGACTGTGAAGCATTTTGTTTTTGTTTAAAATTTAGTCAACTGTCATTCACCACCAAAGGTTTACTTAAATCTGGCATATATGTTATAAGCAAACAAAGAGTTTTGCTTATTTTCCTAAAAAGAAGCTGAGTGAAGTTGGCAACCCAACCCTAAGTAGTAAGTAGTCATCTACGCATTAGTCACCGAGTCTAAAACAATGAACTATACTCTTAATAAATCTGAGTTTGTCCTAACCACATGTAAACACAAGCAACAAAGCATTATATAAATTATTTGGGTCTCTAAATCTTTAACAACTTTGTCCGATAACATCCTTCAATTTGTGAGTGAGTTTCTCTTACATGCATCACATTAATGCCAAGCATTCTCATACTGTACAACAAGCACTGTTGTTGACACCAAATGATCAAGAAAGGCAAAAAAGGAAACCAAAAAAAGCTAGACGGGGCAGTCTGTCTGAGCTCTGGAGCACTTACAGGCACTTAACACAGATCAACAACACTGAAGGCAAAGCTCCATCCTGGCACTCTTCTCCTCTTTAAACTCAGACCTATGAGGCTGTGAGCGCATTAAATACATTGACTACAAGTAAAAGGTGAACAGCAATAAGCCCTTATTACAATAAGGTGTTTTGACATGCTTAAAAGAAAGAAGAGTGCATAAATAAACTAATGAATGAAAGAATTAATTAAATGAATGGCTATATAAAAAATAAAAACTCCTTTTTTTCATTTTAATCTTTCAGACATGGTTTAATTCAAGGTCAGGCCTGTAAACACCGTCTCTGCTGAGGCAATATGAAATCCACCTATTGTGTTTCTGCGTGTTAACTGCAGGACTGGGATCAGGATTGAAGCTCTTGCGCCGCTGGAGATATTTCCAGTCTAAACACGTTTGGAGTGATGCAACTGCGAGACATAACATGAGGAAAGTGGCAAGGTTGTTTGTTTGCATCCAAAAGCTTTACAGAGTAAGCAAGTAACGGGGAGGTCTCGGTTACTTTTATCTAAGTTAGGGAAGGACGGCATGAGCATAGCTGAGGGTTATCATGAAAACCATTGCATTAAATCTGTCTAAAGAGCCTAAAGGAACCTCAAGAAAAACACAGCCACACCCAGTCACCACTAACTACATGCATGGGCCACCTAATGAGGAGTCTGGCAAAGTGTGGTAGACAAATTGCAGATCTCTACAAATTTATGAACATACTGTATGCATGTGTTTTTAGTGCTGCAATTCTTTCAGACCTCTCTCTCTCTCTGTTACAATATTCGGTAACACTTTATTTTAGGGTCTTTTAACTAGTTGCTTATTATCATGCATATTACTAGAATAATGGCTGTTTATTAGTACTTATTAAGCACATATTAATTCCTTATTCTGCATGACTTTATTCTACATTCTTAATCCTATCCAATACCTAAACTTAACAATTACCTTACTAACTATTAATAAGCAGTAAATTAGGCATTTATTAAGGGAAAAGTCATAGTTAATAGTTTATATGTGTTCCCTATACTAAAGTGTTACCCAATATTCATACTTTTGCCAATCAATAAAAAATACATCTAACCTTTATTTCATAATATAGTATATAAGAACAGGGGTCTCAAACCCATTTTAGTTCCTAAAATGGACAAAATGTTACATTTATGTGAGTCAGTTGCTATCATGATTTTAGACATATGGAACTTGCTATGGCTAACTTCACTCTAAAAATGCTGGGTTGTTTCAACCTATGTTTGAGTCAAATATGGACAAACCCAACCATTGTGTTTAAAAATTTTATTTAAAAATTTAAATGGACAGCTGTTGTTTTTTTAGGGTGTTGTTATCAGATAACATTTACATACAAAACTGAGGTATAACTATCTAAAAAAAAGACAACTAGATAACTTTAGTTTAATATAAGAAACATTTAAAAATGAACATTAAAGGGTTAGTTCAGACCTGATGAACAGATTGAATTAAGGTTTTTATTCACATATAAATATTGATCATAATCAACATAATCATGATCATTATGAACATTAACAGAAGCTCACCCATATTTGCTTGACGCTCGAGAACAAACCTTATTGGTTCTTGCGGAAGCTCAAACGTTGCTGCGTAACACAGAAGAATGAACTTCATTGGTTCTCGCATGTCAAGCAAACATGTTTGAGATTTCATTTAACATATCTGATGTGTGCGTTGATTAATGTTTATATGTGAATAAAAGCCTAAATTAAATCTGTTCATTATATGTTCATCAAGTGATTGTGTCTCTCCAGAAAATTTGGACTAAACCACTCAATTTATATGGATTAGTGGTAGTTGTGTAGACTTTCAGGAGGGACAGAAATCTCTCAGATTTCACTAAAATGTCTTCATCTGTGTTTCGAAGATGAACAAAAGTCTGGAACGTACATGAGGGTGAGTGAATGATTTCAGAATTTTCATTTTTGGGTGAACTAACCCTTTAACAGAAAAGAAAAAAATAGGCTTAAAAATTTTAACAGCTACTATTTTTCTTTGTACATGTATCTTCTCAAAATTTGATTGGACTGGATTAGACTCCTCCACAGGTCGTATTTGACCCACAGGCTGTGTTTTTGATACCCCTGGTATAGAGAAACGAGGAAAGAAAAAGAAAGAAAACAAGCTATATTGTTGGTTATCGCATTAGTTTGCTTCACAGCCCAAGGAAAAGCCCTCATGGTAGATACGATGGAAGAACACACTGTTCTGGGTCATCTGAAATTGTGCTCTCAGCTTTATAGCTTTTGACTTTATCTCCAACAAGCTTCTGAACATCATTTCAGAGAATGTCTTTTGGATAACCGACACTAAAGCCACTCCAGACCATATTATGGCCCTGGATCAGTGAAGGGAATTGGAGAGGATGGTTCTGTTTGTTCTTAAACTTGGATCTATGTGCTCAGGATGTTCTAATCTTGAGGACCTGGATGAAAACATCTCATGACAAATAAGGAGATTAGCAATCTTTTTTTTTTTTATTATATTGAAGATGTTTAAGCTTAGAACAGAAATATAGGCCTGTGCATTGTGCTTTCAAAATAATGTAAACAATAGGTGAATTTTATATTAAACTAATAAAAATTGTCATAATAATTACTATGATAATTAAAATGACCTTAATCTCCATTCTGATTACATGCTGTCATAAATATTAAAGCAAAAAGCACCTAATCCAAAATGAAAATCAAGCATGTCTCTCATTTCTCTTTGTTATGAAAATGGATGACAAAAGGTGCTTTGGATCTACCGTTGTAATCCATGCTGCTGTGAGCTGTGTTTCAAAAACAACCGCAACTAATGCATACACTGAACGGCTTATGCGAAAATGATAAAAAGGCAAACTCAAATGAAATAAATTAAACAAATAAATAAATAAGTCCCAATCAGTGGAAAGCTTATGAGCAGAGGAGAATGAATAAAGGCATGGGGCTCACAGTAAGCGGGTGCTTTCACAAGGACAAATTTACATTTATAAAGGGATTCTCAACAGGAGCGCACACGCATTGAGGTGCTTGCAAGCTATTTGCTTCCGTCTGATTAATAAAATGAAGAATAAGTCTATTTTCCAGCTTCTTTAACAAGCTTCACATCTAAAGCGGAATGAAAGAGAAATGAAACCTATTACAAATGCATAATGCAAAACTATAATCAGACTGAATGTGAGTCATAGTATCAGGAACGGTAAGTTCATAAGTCAGAGGGTGAAAATAGACAATATTTATGCAACGAACCACCCTCTTATTGTAATTAAGTATAAACGTGGTAATTATTGTAGTAACTCCACATAAACAACTGTGATAATTTTGTTCTTAGAAAGTAATACTGAATAAAAGCTATTATTAAATGAGCATTTAAAGAGACTACGTGGTATGTAAATTTCTCTCTTAATGGTATCATTCGCAAGGAAAAATAATTAGTTAATAGTTGGCAGAACTGCATGAAGTGAAAGACACAGAAAGAAAGAAAAAAAGAAAATAAAACTAAAAAGTGGTGCAATAGCAACTAATACATAATGAAAGGTGGATATTAATTCATTAAATATTGAGGAAAAACATTCAAAAGGCCATTATATATACATCAGCATTTCCATTCAAAAAGTCATTGGAATGGAGAAGAAACGAATTTAAAAAAGAATTTGTTTAAAACAGGGGCACATTTTGGGAATATATGCCAAATTACAACTTTGTAATTTGTCATTATTAAAGAATTATTAATGTATTAATATAAATGTAATAAATTAATCAAAATAAGCAATATTGTGACTGAACTCAACAGTCTAACAAACAAACAGACAAACAAATCCTTCAAATCTGAGTGGCACGTGGACCCAGTTTGAATAAGCATGACACTTCTTGTTGCAATCTATGTGAAGCTGTCCTGAGGGATGATAGATAATAAAAATCATAATAAAAACAGAAAAAAAAAAATAAATAAAATAAAATAAAATAAAATAAAACAAACAAAGCTGGGCTTGTTTCATCAGAAAAAAGGGGGGAAATGGAAAGATTAAAGCCATCACCTATAGCATGTGGCTTGCATAAGAATAACACTGGGAACCAGATGAAAAAGCAAGCCCCACCAGGGAAAAAATAAAAAATAAAAAAATATCCCTGGGATTCCAAACTTCCCACAAAACATCCCTAATTAGTGACAAGCCTGCATCCCATGAGCCTAAAGGGATATTTGCGTTTGATTATTTTGGCATGATATGACAACAAATGGCGATGGAAGGGAGGACTGGGAGGTTAGGAGAGCAGGGACAGGAAAGACAGAGTTGAAAACAAGGCTGTTGGGGCGGCGCAGAGCAGCTTTAGGCTCTCTTCAGAAAGTCATTCTCTCTCCTGCAGATTTACACCCTGCAGAGAAGCACAAGGCCAGAGCAGTCGAACACCTATCTGCACAGCAGATAAACATGGCATGACTGATTTAGCAGCTTGACTGGATCCATCACACCTCTTTTTCTTCCCCTGGCTCTAATATTCCCCATGGTCACAAGCAGCAAAACTGATGATATATTTCTCTCGTCTACCTCTCAGAGGCTCAGAGTGATTTAAGATCATTAAACGCTTCCCTCCCTATTCTTCTGTTTTTCCTGGTTCTATTTCCCCTAAGCTAGCTGTTGAAAAGTGGTGCTGGATCCAAGTGCAGAAGCCCAGTGCGTTGAGATGAAGAATATGGCAATCATATTTCCTGATTAAAACTCTAATGGATTTTGCTCAGTAGAGGCTGGGTGCGGGCTTTTTAATGCATTGCAGGTGTGATAAGGGAATCACAAAAGCACTGCTGTATCATTGAGAGCTAAACTGGATACATTTACATTCATGTATTTGGCATGCACTTCTATCCAGAGCTATTTTTAGTCCCTAGGAATAAACTCATGACCTTGGTGTTGCTAGGGCCATGCTTTATCATGAAATATTAGTTGACTAATTATCTCTGATTATGTTAGTATTACTTTAATTAATTATTGAGCAAACTACTTTTTTTGCTTGTTTTACTAGGCAGGGTTAGGATACGAAAGTGATGTTGGACTTTATACTGACACCTACTGGCATGGATTACACAAAAATTCAGTTACTGATGCCCTATTCGTGAGTGTTTCTATTATCCGTGATTAATGTTGTTCTGCAACCCGAAAATGTTCCATAATAGAGGGGTTATCATGTAGGTAATCTCCCATAGCCAGAACATCAGAATGACAGCAGAAGGGCTGGACTTTAGACTTTTACGATATGGACTTGACAGTAATGCAACAACATATAAGTAACTGAGTTAATTCTAATGCCTGATCTGATGTGTAATGATTCATGTACTGTCAGATGTTCTTTGTCTATGTGTCAGTAAATCAAACCAGTGACTAAATGGTAAACTTCACATTGTTTCTTTTAGTAGGATGAAAATAATCTGCTGCTTAAACTGTGATTTTATAAAGAAAGCGATCAAAGAACAGTCCCTTTACAATCACTGGAGCTGTCAATCAAACAGCGCAAGTTTATCAGTGACTGAGTTCTGGACACATGCCAAAACTCCCATTTTATTCAACGTATCTCTTAGTTATATCGCGTTTGCACTGTTAGTGATGATGAAAGCATTTGTTAGTGTGCAGAAATTGAGTAGCAATGACGAGATCACTGCTTTCATGCTCTCAACAGCATGTCTGTGATCGACTGTTCATCACTGCAGCCTTTCATGCCACAATCTAAATATAATGCCATAGATCTAAATGTAATGCAGCACTTTTCACGATTAGTTAACCTTGAGAGCTGTAATAGTAAAAATGTGCTAAAAGAGAGAGTAATATTTTGATATTTCAAATGGAAATATGTTAACCAATCACAGCAGTGGGCGTTTACACTGATGTCTCACAGCAGACACGCCCCTTAAAGCAGAGCATTCAAATCAGAGGGCTAAAATCAGGGTAGCAAAAATGCCTTTTATTTCTTAATTATTTTTGATGTAAAAAGCATACTAACATTATAAGTGCACCCCAGGAAACATTATAAAACAACACAGTTCATCATCCCTTTAAGCCAACGGTCCGTGGGTAACACACATAAAAGCACAGCTCCTATTCATGTCACTGGAAAATGACCAAAAGCTCCAAGTTTGTTTCAATAATATATTTCACAACAGAAATATTTTAGTTCAAATCATGCCAAAGATCTTTTTTAAAACAGTAACTGGCTCTTTTAACTGAAAGGCGGGACTTCTGTTTGAGTGTAAAGTTATTATAAAGGTATGCATTGGTGATACATATTGCTATATACATATGTAGATATGCTAGTTTAAAATCAAACAAACAAAAAAGCACATTATCTTGAGCCTAGTTCACTGTACTTAACATGTGGCTTTTTGGCAGTCACGCTCGTGACACCAAAGACAAAGTTCTTAATGCGGTAAACCACCAGGCCATGACAGTCCATTGGAGACGTTGCGTTTTTTCCCAGGGACTGGCTGCCAAACAGTCAGTGTGCTCTGGCCCAGTGCCGCACATAGGAAAAACTCTAAAGCGCCACTTTCTTTGCTCATCCCATCTGTTGGTTTTGGCTCTGGCATCATAAGCAGCCAAACAGATCTAAAGTCAGCCTCAGCAAACAAGACAGTAAGCCTGCCAACCCTGTTCCTCACATCAGCGTTCTTACATCGGCCACTGTTTCTAACCCTACCAAGGAGGGAAAAAAAAGACTTCACAAGAAAGGCTGCATACTGCACGCTATTCTCATGACACATTCTGTGTGTTCATATATGACTCTAGAGAACACTACACTCTTGAAAAGATGGATGGCAAGGCAAGAATATTCCTGAGAATATATACCCAAAATGCTTTTCATTGTCAACAACTATGTGTGAACTGAATCACAAATGGTGTTTAAACCACAAAAAAGTACATACAACAAAATATAAACAATATTATACAGTACAATATACAGTTTGGAGTCAGTTAGATTCAGAATGTATGCATTCAATTTATCAAAAGTGAAGGTAAGGACATTCTTAATATTCCAAATGATTTTCATTCCAATTAAATGTTGTTCTTTTGAACTTTCTATCCTTCAAAGAATCCTGAAAAAATGCATCATGGTTTTCACAAAAATATTATGCAGCACAACTGTTTTTAACTTTAATGATAATAAGAGGAAATGTTTCTTGATCACCAAATCGGCATATTAGAATGATTTCTGAAGGATCACGTGACACTGAAGACTGGAGTAATGATGCTGAAAAAAATACACACATATATATACACATACACACACACACACACACACACACACACACACAATGTGATGATGCTGTTTTTAATAAATTCATAATGTGATTATGAAGTCGATATGGATATTTGATATCTGTAACTACCCACAGTATCTCTAAGTTTTTGCTGCTAATTAACCACAAAGAGAGCCACAAAAACACGTACACAGTGACTCTGCAATATTATGCGTTGAAAAAGTCATCACTCTCCACAATAGAGCAAATTCAAATCACACAAAGCTGCATTAATGAATCTAAAGGGGGCAAATTTCTCAGTATCGAGGATTCACTTATCATGTCTATAACAATACCATACTGTGACAATCTGCAGCGCTATTGTATCTTATTCAGAGACACAGGGGCCCGAAGAACCTCGCAGATATTCATTAGATGCTCTGCCCTGAGACACAAAGATATCTAATTATTCACTGTCAACAGCGGACCCCCCGGGCTCCCCACTACATTGCCGTATCGAGCAGTCAAAGTCAAATGAACACAAACAACGAAATTAAAGCGCTGGTCATGAGACAAATGATTGTTTTTAGTCATCCGCATGCACAACAGTTGTGAACAATGAGAGCAGGGCGTAACAGGCTAATTTAATTAGCCAATGCCAGTGAGGCGGAATTGCTCTGAGGGAATAAGTACAAATTTGGGCTGCCAAGAAGCTCTATTTGCTCAGTTTGAACTTGGCAAAAGTTCTATATTGATTTTAATAAACTGAAGGGAAAAAAAAAACAGGCCGACGTGATTAGCGAATGACTGACAAATCGCAAGAGTTACGTAGAGCTGTGCCAGCTACTGAGTGGTAAACAAACAGACTAGAAAAATAAATAATAAATTAAGCAAATAGCCAAGCATCACCACAAGCTAAAATGTGCTGGCACAGGAAACGCCGCCTTGTTGTTCTAATCCGTCGCAGATGACACGTGTTTTCGCTACCGCAAGGGGCCTCTTATGAAAACACAGATGAGTTTTAGTAGCACATGCCCCAAACCACAGCAGGCGGCGGGGAACCATCACACACACGACAATCGGATCAGATCAAATCAGATCGGACACAGGCAGAAGCAATATAGGTGTGACTTACCTATGAGATGATGTTCAACCGAGTGAGGTAGATCCGTCAGGTCCAGGCAGGCAGAACATGAGGGAGAACAAAATGAGAAGAAAATGTGGTTAGCAATACTGAAGACAGAAATGACAAGTTTGTTTTCATCGTGCTGTTGACGTGACATTTCTCTCCATTTTTTTTGCAACCGCGGAGCGGCAAAGGCAAAAAAACTAACATGCGCAAATTGACAGTTGAGATATTTGCGTTAGCGAGGGGGATTTTTCTTCTTAAACATTTGGACGTTACTCATTATAACTCGAGTAGATCAATTTCAACAGTAGGCTGAGTGCCTAGGGCCCCTCTGAAGCAATATCTACACTACGACGGAGGGAAAAAAAACAAGCAAACCGTTTGACCAAAGTGATATTTTGGCAACCCATTTCGATTGCGCACTCCTCTGGTGATATGTTACCTGCCACAGCTGTGCTATAGTATGTCTTTAATGTTTACTCTGATTTATTGAGCTGTATTAGTGTTTTGACATTTTGACTAGCTTGGCTCACAGATACTAGTTCAAACAGTTACAGACCATCAACAGCACTGGAGCGGAAGCTTAATCACGCGATACTCAGCCACTGACAGCCTGAAAGTTGCCATAGCAGCTGGCTCACACTGTGACAGCGCTGTGAACGGACCGATGGATGTTGAGGGGTGATTGGAGGGATATTATAGAGAGAGAGAGAGAGAGATGAGTCAAAAACCCAACGGATGAGTTTGTAGACCATCAACATTCTTGCCACATTTTTCTACATCCCTGACAATTGACAACAGATGCTGCAGGCAGCGAAAATGCAATCCCAAAATTGGGAGCCCATCTGACTGAGTGCAACGTCTGGCCGTCGCTACACAGTCCATAAAGAGCCAGCCAGATAAGCATTTAACAGGACGCAGATGGAGGAATAATATGCAGCTTTGCTCTTAATTTCCAACCGTTTCCTGCTGCTTTCTCGGCCTGGCAGAAGAGCTGATTTTCCTTCCCCTCTTGATTCACTCTTGAAAATTCATCCAAATGAAAAAAAAAAAAGGACCAATTAACTTAACCCACATCATTTATTTCAAGGACAATGATAGTTTTCAGTGTTTAATGTTTTTATTGTATTTATTTACATTTTTTAACTGAACCGAGGCAAGGGCACTTTGTCATTGCAAGCAATGTTTATAAGCTGTTCGTTTTGAAAATTCATTTGATATCTGTCATTGTTTTAGAGCTGCCAAAGTGTTTGTCCCTAATAAAAGACAACTATGAGCCATTTATATTTCTAACAGCACACAAATTGAGAAGTTTAGTACAGAATAACATGACAAAATCGCATGACAAAAGAGTCAGATGATGACATGCTTGCCAAATACAGCTATATAAATAGTTTTGCAGACACACTAGACATTTTCCCGTAGAAAACACATGCAGGAGCAGGCGTGCATGCTCATTTTCTGGCAAAATAAACCTGTCTGACAAAACACAACATGTACTGTCTGACAATAAACAAGTATCACAGACAGACACACACACACACACACACACACACACACACTGTATCTCTCTCCACATTCTGCCTGGGTTCAGAGAACCTTTCACTCCTGGACAAACTGCAATACAACAATACAGAAGACAGCTATGCTTTGCCAGCCTCTTATTCCCCCGAGACAGGAAGTGACATCAGGGACACATTCTGTGTTCTCTGTCTGCAGGTAGAGAGAATAAGAGACAGACAGCTAGAATGATAGAAAGAACAACAGACAGCTAGAACAATAGATAAAATGATAGACAGAATGATAGACAGACAGGCAGACCGGATGGATGGATGGATGGATGGACGGATGGATGGATGGACGGATGGATGGATGGACGGATGGATGGATGGATGGACGGATGGATGGATGGATGGATGGATGGATGGATGGATGGATAGATAGATAGATGTCATGACTCTCTTATCAGATGTGTTTCTGGCTGTGGTTTTGAGGTGGCGAGTGTGCAGATGTCCATGTGCAGTGAGTTCATTATTACAGCACTTACTCTAACAGCTTCTGAACTGTGACCAGTTTCTAGCCATTAAACATCCCATCTCACACCATCTGCTTGGACAAATCAGCAAATAGCCAAATACACCAGCCAAATATCCCTCCAAGTTTTGGCTTGTTTTTGAGGGTGAATGATATCTACAGAACTGTTACATCAAAACAGATCATATCATAGTTCTGCTCAAAGGTCTGATAATAGTAGGAAATGTGAGTAAGTATTTACCTCCTAAACATTCCTACTCTTGAAAGAAAGATGAGAATGAAATGTAGAGTTCTAAAAAGCATCATGCTGTCTGTGTCACCCCTACTATATCCTCAGGAAGGCCATCATCCAGCAAAAGGCAACAGTTGGTTTTACATTCTACAATCTACATTCAATTACTCCAATTTTTGGTCCTAATGACCAGCTGCAACAGCAGTAACTCATGGGTCTCAACTACCCACAGTCATTAGAGGAGCCAGTGAAGGCTGCGTGGTAATTAGCACAGAGAGGAAGACACAAACAGCCCGCATGACACGACACTGCAACTGCACCACCGACTCATCCCTCTTTTTAATTAGCAACATTAGCAAGTTAATCCCGTTCCTTTCCCTCACAAGTAGCACTGTGGGTATTTGCCACATGCAGTGAGTAAAATGTGCCAAGACTCAAATCAATTGCATCCAAACAAATTCTCTTGTCTGAAAAATTTAATTTCAAATTATTTGATTCCATATGGAATTCAAAAGGCTGAATCCCAATAGACATACTTCAAATGAAAACCTAAAATATGTAGTGAACTGGGAATGATACAGTTCACACTTATAAGTATGAAGCAAGCAAGCATCATCATTAAATTGCATCTTGAAACTGCTTCAAACAACTGTTGCAGGTTTTGGACAATAATAGTCACAAAAGCAAGCACAGACACGCTTTGTAAATCCATTTGGAATAGTGCACATTGCTGGCACCTTTTACATACCATTTTCTAGTGACAGACCAACTGATTAATGGGATGATTTTTTGGCCATTTTGAGATTACTGTATCAGCTCTATGCCCAACTGAAGTGTTAGATTTCCCTTGTATCAGTTGCTAAATGTACTAACAATCCAACCTTGGATAATTTACATTTCTTTCTCTCTTTCATGTGTGTGTGTGTGTGTGTGTGTGCTTGTCTATATGATTTATGCAAATACAAATTTGTATTTTGATAAACTGAAGGAAAAAAACAGGCCGACGTGATTAGCGAATGACTGACAAATCGCAAGAGTTACGTAGAGCTGTGCCAGCTATTGAGTGGTAATCAAACAGACTAGAAAAATAAATAATAAATTAAGCAAATAGCCAAGCATCACCACAAGCAAGACATGGGTATTACACTGGTATTACAAATTAAAAACGTGTTTTATGAGGACATTTCGTAAGTCCTCGCAATTAAAATGGCTTAAAAACATACTAAACTATGTTTTATTAAAAAATGAAAAAATGCAGAAAGTTTTCTGTGATGGGTAAGTTTAGGTTTAAGGGATAAAATATACAGTTTACACAGTATAAAAACCATTACGCCTATGGAATATCATAATGCACCAACATGTGCGTGTGTGAGAGTGTGCGTGTGTGTGTGTGTGTGCGCGCGTGTGTGTGTGTGTGTGTGCGAGATTGATTTTATATTAGCCACTGTCCAGCCTCCGTTCATAAACCGATTACTATTGAATGTTAATCTGGTATGGTACCGTATATATTGTTGGTCAAAAGATTAGGTTGATGAATTATTTTTTTTTTTTTTTTTTTTTTACTATAATGACTTTAATTTAGCAAGGTTGCATTGAACTGATTAAAAATGACTGTAAAGATATTTATAAGGTTACAAAACATTTGTATTTCAAATAAATGCTGTGTTTTAGCTTTCTATTCTTTAAAAAAATGTATCAGTTTTGAGATATTAAGCAGCAAAACTGGTTTTAGCATTGATAATAATGAGAAATGTTACTTGAGCACCAAATCAGCTTATTATAATGATTTCTGAAGGATCATGTGACACTGAAGACTGGAGTAATGATGCTGAAAATACAGTTTGCCACAGGATTAAATTACATTTTAAAATATATTCAAATAGAAAATCATTTTAAGTTCTAATAATAGTTCCCATAATACTGTTTTTACTGTATTTTTGATCAAATAAATGCAGCCTTGCTGAGTGTAAAAGCATAAAAGACTCCAAAACATCTTATAAACTTTTGAACGGTAGAATATATACACTGTAAAAAATTATTTATTTGTTATCACAACATTTTTTCTTTTGTCAAATAAACTTAGATAATTAACGTGGTTCAGATAACATAATATTTTGAGCTTCTGTTGATTAAATCAATCGCCTTCATTGTATTAACTCAAATTTTTAATTTCAATGAACTCAAAATTAAGGCAACCAGGTAACTTACTTTTAAGTTAAATCAACCATTCTTTTTTTACAGTGTAGAATGAACACTATGTGAATAAGAATTCAGACAGTGAATGTCACCAGATCAGCAACACATCTGGAACCTTAGAATGCAACTTTGAATCCCCTCACAACTCCATTCATGTGGCACCTGTGTCTCCTGATTGGCTATGTTGTGCAAAAGCAGGATATATATCACCAACATACTTCACATCCATCACTGCCATTGTTAAAGCTTCACTCCCTTAATCTCATTGTAAATTCAACACTCAAGCTCACGTTTTCACATGCTAATTATATGAAAGGAGCATTCTTAGCACGGAGAAGCTAGCTCAGTGCAGAAACAGACATTTTGGTTTTGGAGCTATAATACATACATTACAACACCTATTCATGGTTGCACTACTAAAGAGAACAATGTATTATATGCATGATACTTCACAACACATTACAATTGGTGTTGATTGAGTCTTATAATGCTTGATACTCTTCAAATAGACAGCCATGAAAATCAAAGGCACTGTAATCTATTATAACTGTTGTTATAGTCATTTACAAAAACTTAAAGCTGATTACTATGTGTTATACTATATATTTTTATGACCTTGTGGTGCTACTATAATTGTATAGGAGCCAACAACTCTACAGTATTTCACCCACACAACAAAAGGCATAAATATAGAGTATGTTGGACGCAGGTGAGCTCTTCAGACAGCACAATTCAGCTTCTTTTGTAATCAAGACCACAGAAACATAAAAAAAGAGAACAAAAGCTGAGGCACTGAAACAAGGGAGTGAAATCAAACTGATATCAGTCCTGAACTGACTGTCTGATGCTTTTGATATTTACTTCAAAGCCACCGAGGCTGGGAGCTGCTTGTGCTTTGTGGGTGGTTGGCTCATGCCTTTATTCTTTTCCTTTAAAAATAATAAATAAATAAATAAATAAATAATTAATAAATAAAAAGCACTCCATCCATCTGTTAGGAAAAGGTTGACTAATTGGCTCACTGCGCCATGTAAGAAGCTACCTGACTATTAAATATGATACTTTCAGATTCAGAATCTAAATATGTGCCGGGGGGAGAAAAAAAAAAATCCTGAATGAATCATCAGATGTTGGATGAATGAAAGACTTTATGCCAAACTGATGAATTATCCCATTGAGAATCGTCCCTCCATAATCTTTTACAATCTTTCAGTTTTTCCAAGAGCAAATTGTTTTTTGCTTTGACATATTGTCAGGTGAAATCCAATCAGGGTGCAGGTGAAATATACTGTAATAAAGTCTCTCCTGTCAAATCTTAATTTTACACATAAAAACAAATGTCAAATGAGGGTGAGGAGGGTACGAGCGTGATGCTGAGCTCTTGAGAATGTGCCATACGTGTGTCACTTCCCTTTGATCTGTGTTCCTATCCTTTGTGAGTTCCTTGACTGTTTTGTACAAAAGCTGAATGTCGATGCAGAAAACAAAACAAATAATGTTAAAGCAAAGTCGGAAATTTTCTGTCTCTGGGGGTGGGATGACTGTTTTGTTTTATGTTGAACTGTCAGCGGAGCACTGAAGGAACACACGTTTGGGGATGGATCTGTAAGGCCTGTGCTCTCGCTTTGTCTGTAGAAATACATCTCATTAAAATGGAAAGTTGAAAGAGGGAAGAGTGGAAATGAAAGAGGAAACAAGGGTAAAGAGAGGGCCAAGTAGGCTTGAGGGAAGGGGAAAATGAAGCAGTTTGGAGTGAGAGAGTGACTGAGGATTGACATATAAGGAATTAATAAAGGTAATCAGGGAGAAAAAACAAAATAAATGTTAAGTCAGAGTATGATATTGTATGCAGGTCTTTTCAACCTCCATGGGATTAAATGTATTGCCACATACACACAACGTCTTCCCCACCTACTTGCTCTAAATAGCACAGCCTAAAAAC
Organism: Ctenopharyngodon idella; assembly: GCF_019924925.1. Classification (NCBI taxonomy): domain Eukaryota; kingdom Metazoa; phylum Chordata; class Actinopteri; order Cypriniformes; family Xenocyprididae; genus Ctenopharyngodon; species Ctenopharyngodon idella. The sequence continues at coordinate 14,978,693 of NC_067232.1, read as the reverse complement.
ATCATGCTGTTGCTGACTAGCAAGTGAAAACTACTCTGCATGTATCGCTGACTATGTAGCACTACTGGTTTCCTTTATTCTCTTTGGCATCAGTGGCTCTCTGCCGTTTAATTTAGATTTAAGACATCTGGACCTGAGATTACATAACTGCAACACGTACAGACACATTTCCAAATGTAAGCTGTAAAAAGAAAGCCGACTTAAATAAGCCAATTTAATCCAGGAACTCAATGAGTCCCATTGACATTGACACCTCAGCTCCTAAATCCTCACACTCTTAACATTATAATTTGAAAGTTATCATCCACTGAGAGGAAGAGTTTAACGTCATCTCACCTGCTCTCGGAGCCCAGCTCTAATAAAAAATTGCTAGCGTTTCCAGTAACTTCCACGCTTAAAAATTAAACTAGTGCTTCACATATATAATACATGAGCCCACTTACTTACTATTCAAAATCAAATTTCAAATAATGCTAATTTGACAAGGCCTGAGGCTGTTTTACATTAGCCTAGAGCCTTAACATCGTGATTTTCTGGCTCCCATAGCTTACCGCCAGAGTTGCCCTCAAAAGCCCCTGTTAAGCATGTTGTCGTTTAAGAGGCAGGCCATTTCACAGCTGTTTACATCCTTAAACTTCTTTTCACCTTCCTGTGTCTCAAAGAACGAAAGCAAGGTGCATGGGACCCAAACGGCAAGAAGCCTGACCTCTCTTAAACATTCATCAATCATCATTGCCAGACTAACTAGGCAGGACATCCTGGCTTAATTAAAATGTAACCTGCCAACCCAATTAAACAAGCTTAAAATTGGACAAGAACCTCAATTACCTGTTGCTCTCTAATTATCTATCTAATCTATCTGTCTGTCCGTCCATCTATCCATCCATCCATCCATCCGTCTATCCATCCAATCTGTCTATCCATCCATCCGTCCGTCCGTCCATCCGTTTATCCATCCATCCATCCATCCATCATGAATTTGTTGATAGATATAGCAAAAAAAGGGTGTATTTCTATGCTAATGTATAAGAAATTATTGTACAACAATGCCTTAAATGACCCTTCCCTTATGTAAATTTACCATAGTAACCATAGCCTTGGCCAAAAATATCACATTACCACAGATTTATTGCATTACTTTGGCGGAAACTGTATCATCGTGAATCACAAAGGTCTCATTTTGTATTTGATAGATCATGATCTTGCGGGCCTGCTCCAAAATCATTATGAATAATGAGAGTCGCAGCCGCATAAAAATGCTAACACGCCTGTTTATGAAGATACATTCATTAGAACCCAATAGGGAGTAGCTTGGAAAAATCCTGAGAAATATTACATCACATAACTCATGAGAATACATTCTAATACACTGTGCCATGCGCACCTCATAATCCTAAAAGTACAATTTTCTCATTACAACCCTAAAAGCATTTTTGAGACACAAAATAGAGAACCAAACACAAACAGAGACCAATGTTTACCATTGCCCAAGGTTATAAAGAGGCTAAAGCTTCAGCTGGAACCTGGCAGCACCATTCTTCAGCCATATCCCCAGAACGCTCATTCAAAAGGTCACTCATTTACCATGCTCACAAGAATAGAGCTCTCAGCACTGCGCCTAAGCCATTTTATTGACGACTGGAGAACCACTGCCATCTCCTCTCAGGGTTAAACATTAAAAAGAACGCTGTGCTGACACTAAAAGAGCCTTTGTTACTGAGGGAAGCTTATGGGGCTAATTTAACAGTGCTCAGGTAGCTTTGCGGTGTCGCTTGCCGTGGTATATAATTCATGACCTCTGCTGGAGTTGAGTCCAAACGCTAATTAGCCTCTTATCACTGTTACAACACTGGGACAATGGCAGCCATTTTAGCTCCACTCAGAGAAGTGTTTCTTGTGTATCGAGCCAGAATTTTCTCTGAATGGAAGGCCATTAGCAGTGTAGCTGTAGACATAAGACACAAATCAACTATGCTGACAGCCAGACATGCATCTCTGGATAGTAACGAATAAATGTTGGACCTGCAGGCAGACATGGTTAATGACAAGATGTTTGAGAAACACAGTAGGGTTTGAATGCATGCTACTGGACAGAGAAAGACAATGTGAAAGACAGGTTATACTATGTACAGTGGTTAAGATGCTTAAGTAACACTTAACAAATGTATGAAAGCCATTGCATTAGAAAACACAATAACAAACCAAGTGGCATCTGTAAGCATATAATGCTAAACCTGCAAACAAAACTTTTTTTAGTCATTTTGGCAATTACTTTTAGCTAGCTGGTCCCAAGGTCAGAAAAAAAAAAACGTGTGAAAATACATTTTCATTTTAAACAATATATCTATTGTTTTATCATGTCAAACCTGATAAACTTCCTTCTGAGTGTTGTTTTGCTCAAACTGTGATTATGACAAACTTTCTTTAAAAATAAAAAAATTAACATTTCAAAGTCGCATTTAAGTAATACATTTATGTATTAATAATTATACAATTTAAATAATTATATAGGTCATTAATGAATAAAGTTTTTAATAACCTTAAGAATAATGGAGACATAATTAAATTTGAAGTTTTATTAAGTGTTAACAATGAGATTATGTGGTTTTTATAATCAATTAACTCTGATTTTGTCATTTTTTTACAAGATGGACACAATTTGTCACAAAAGAAAGTCATTCGGTTTAACCAAAATTTCGGTTTTACCGAATGACACTTTTGGTTATACCGAATTACGATATTTTCGAACAATGCTAACAGGCTAATATCTAGCTAGCTAGCAAAAGGACAATCAAACATTTTATATTTTGTACAGGTTTTTAAAATATTACATTTTCCATGTATATAGCGGTTGTACCGCATGACCTGATGTTTCGGGACATGCGTATGAGCAAGCGAAAACATGAATTTTTCAAATAGTTAAAAGAGAGTTAGTTACTTTGCTTCATGACCATGTGGTCCTTTGCAGGTGTCTGAATAATGTCACATCCTTTCACATGATATTGACCACATGACTTGATCCAAAATGGTCCCTTTATATTGGTTATTCCGAATAACATCAATGAAATTCATTTTTCCGGACATTCTTTCTCATAACAAAGCAACGACTGCTACACATAATTTTAATGTCACTTTGCACTATGTTGATATATGATGTTATAAATTCATGACAGACTAAAAAAAAAAATACATTTATTACATTTTAATATATTTTAAATCACAAATGAAACGGTTGTATTGGCCTTTGGATTTACTTTTCGACACTTCAAAATCTTTAAAATACATTTATATGTAGCAAGATATAATTAAAAACTTTTGTATTCAATAAAAGAGTTTTTATATATATATATAAGGTATCACTTTACAATTTTAATAATTTGTTAACATTACTTAACAACATTAGTTAACATGAACTAACAATGAACAATACTTCTGCAGCATTTGTTAATCTTAGTTTATGTTAATCTCAACATCTACAAATACATTTTTAAGATCAAATGTTGTATTTGTTAACATTAGTTAATGCACTGTGAATTAAGATGAACATGACAATTTTTATTAACTAACATTAAAAAAAAGTTAATAAATGCTGTAAGAATATGGTTACACTTTATTTTAAGGTGTCATTGTTACAGTGTAATTATATATTTATGTACAGAGTAATATTAATTAACAACATGTACTTACTATAGGGTTTGGGTAGGATAAGGGTTTGATTGAGGGTTAGCTGCATGTAATTATGCATAATTTACTGTTATTACTGTGGTAAGTACATGTAAAATGTAACAAAGACACTGTAGAATAAAGTGTTACCGTATATATTTTTCATTGTTAGTTCATGTTAGTTATTGCATTAACTAATGTTAACAAATGAGACCTTATTGTAAAGTGTTACCATTTTTAATGATTATTTTAAAGACTTAATTTAACCTCTTAACATTTACTGACAGCACTAAATTGGTCACCATCGCTCAAATCGCCAAATCTCACTCAAAATCAACTGCTTTGTCACTGCAAATCGGCATCAGTGGGAAAGGAATGGGTAAGCTCATGTTTTTGAGTCTTGCATCTAACACTCCAACATGCGGTTTTATATTCTAAAGATGAATCTTTGAAATTAACACAAACACTCTCCTGCAGGGTAAGATATGTCATCTTGAAAGAACATTACTTGTGTAAGGACAGCAAGAACATCTTTCCCTGAAGCACCTTTATTATCAGACCTGGCGGAGTGAACCTGAATACCATCCTGTCCGTGACAGAGACAAAATAGGAACTTGAAAATTAGATGAATATGTGACTCAGCAAATCTGTTGACGTGATGCTACTCCACTGTATATCATCTCTGTACAGAATCAATTTTGCCGCAGATCAGGATTGGAGCAGCTTTGTGAGAGGAGCAGAAGTAGGGCTGGTGGGCCACAGAACATTCCGGCTGTCATCCGCTAGAAGATTTAAGCCTTAAAAAGTGGTGGTATTGTCAGCGATGATGGCTATGAGCCAAATGCTTACTTAATCCTGACAGTAAGATGCTGTCATGCTGTCTAAGAGAATACAGAATGCTCGCCACTGACTTGAAGCGCAGTTGGTATACGATTGAGGACATCATCTCAAGAATAACTCTAAATAAATGTGTGCAATCTGTTGCTTTTTAACATGAACAAATGACATATAATCCAACCTGATTTACATACTAGATGTGGAATTTATATAAAGCCTGGTAAACTAAGTCAAACTAAGCATTAACTGGCTGACTGACTAACTACATGAGTCTAATCAAGAATCTAATTAACATGTCGGCAACCTAAATAGGTTTCATTCTTGTCATTTGAATGACTTGTTCTTTAGCTTGGACACATTTCACATTCTGACAGCAAAATTGAATATGCAATCTGTCTAGATACTTTTCTTCCACTTGTTTTACCCTTCAGTATTTTAATCAAAGTAAGAAATAGGGTAGATTAAACAACAGCAGGAATGAAATTTGTTGCTCCATCTGAGCAACAAGATGAAACACATTTTTATAAGGTTCAGGCTTAACTGTGAAATAATGCTTTACTGACAGCAAATCTGATATAATGCACACAAAAAAATCTTAACATCATGCTTCAATGAATCGTGAAAGAAGATATATTGCTGTCAAAATAGAGGCCTGTGATAAAGATACTCAAGCCTTATATCACATTATTTATGCCACATTTGTGAGCAGAAAAAGACAATGAAAGCAAAAATGAATCATAAGATATCCTAAACACTGTTAGCCACTTTCAAAACATAAGATAACAACTCCTGGTTTGAATTGTCTGGGTTTTTTGGACAAGATGGACAAGGCTCCAAAAACCGTGTCTACAAATTCTATGAATGAGAATCTAAAACACAAACAGATGGTGTCTTTTCAGTGAATCGATCGCAGCACTGTCTTGGAAAAACTTGAATGTATTTACCATTTATCTTCATTTTAATGTGAAAAACTGTTTTATTACTAGTAAAAACTTTTGCTGAGAGCAAACCAAACAACGTTCTTTTGCAGATATACGCAGTTTCATCAGTTTAATCTTCCACTTCTGACAGTATCGCTGCAGGGAGACAGCAAGAAAGCTTCCACTTATTTTGAGCTCAACTTATTGTGTTCAAGGACACTAAACAAAAGTATTTCCTCAGCTTTCCTTAAGGCATAAGTATACAGTATCAGTTACAGCCATTTTGTGACCCTTAAGCTACTAGACATGTATATGGCTCAGATGGGCACATCTGTACTTTAAAAGAGTAGTCGACTGGATCTACCATTTAAGTAGCCACAAATACTAAAGAGGCTGTTGTTTTTTGGGTAGGTGACTGAGCCTCATTTGAACTTTACTGAAGTGTATCAGTCATGTCCAGTCACCATTAGGATAGGAGGCAAACTTGCTGGGCCTTTGGGACAATGATCAAATTCTGTAAAGCTTGAACCCACTGGTCTATATACAGCAACAAACGGAACTTGCTGCATAAAGCGGAACGTCACAGAATTTTTGGATGAATACATCAAGAGTAGGGCTGTACAATGAATCAAATCACAGACTAGTGTCTGAATATTAAAGCTCAAAAGACTGCTATTGAAATCTGAAGTCTGCATGTTCTGCGCTCTTCATGTTTGTGTGAATGAGTGCCACAGTTTTTTGGTGTTTACAGCATCTACCATCTCACTGTATGAGGACATGAACACATGAACTTCATCTGATGCTCATGTCCTCATCTGCTCTGAGAGTCACTTCACGAGCATTTCAATTTGGTAAAACTAAAGCCATATCATACACACAAAGAGACTCAAAGGTCTTCATTACAAACTGCCCAACGCTATCTCACGACCAAATTGTACGTATTTTATGAGGTGGCTAATTAGTACAAATTCGTACGCTGTCACTCGTACGGATTCATACGATTTGTCTAAACCCCAGTGACGGGTAGGTTTAGGGGCGGGGTTAGGGGTAGGTCATTCGTATGAATTCATACGGATTTGGCAACTCATAAAATATGTACGGTTTAGAAAACAACTTATGAATTCGTACGAGTGAGGTCGTTTGAATTAGTGCGAATTAGCCACCTCATAAAATACGTACAAATTGCTGTGAGATCGTCAAACTGCCAAAATAAAAGTTTGGTCTAACCTGAAATTATGAAAGAAACATATTACTATTGCACAGTAGAACATACTTTCTTAAAGTAATAATAATAACAATAATAACAACAACAACAACAACAACGATAAAATGTATTTTAAGGAATTATTACATTTTCATTTGATTACATTTTAAAAGGTTAACTGAATTGTTAGTTTTAAAAATTGATTTGATTACCTCCATTTTTCAAAGTAAATTTGTATTTGTATTGCAATGTTTTTATATTCTGTGTACTCCTGACAGTAAAATACAACCCGAATTCCGGAAATGTTGGGACGTTTTTTAAATTTGAATAAAACGAAAACTAAAAGACTTTCGGGGATTGTGACGTCTGGGCATCGTGGTTATGAGTTTCTAGAGTTTTGGTGTTGTAATTTGGTCCCATTCTTGCCTGATATAGGTTTCTAGCTGCTGAAGAGTTCGTGGTCATCTTTGACGTATTTTTCGTTTAATGGTGCGCCAAATGTTCTCTATAGGTGAAAGATCTGGTTTGTGATTTCCAACAAGAATGTCAAATTTGGACTCGTCTGACCATAGAACGCTCTTCCACTTTGAAACAGTCCATTTTAAATAAGCCTTGGCCCACAGGACACGACGGTGCTTCTGGACCATGTTCACATCTGGCTTCCTTTTTGCATGATAGAGCTTTAGTTAGCATCTGCAGATGGTACGGCGGATTGTGTTTACCAACAGTGGTTTCTGGAAGTATTCCTGGGTCCATTTAGTAATGTCATTGACACAATCATGCCGATGAGTGATGCAGTGTTGTCTGAGGGCCGGAAGACCACGGGCATCCAATAAAGGTCTTCGCCCTTACGCACAGAGATTTCTCCAGTTTCTCTGATGTTATGCACTGTAGATGATGAGATTTGCAAACCTTTGCAATTTGACGTTGAGGAATATTGTTTTTAAAGTATTCCACAATCTTTTTATGCACTCTTTCACAGATTGGAGAGCCTCTGCCCATCTTTACTTCTGAGAGACTCTAAGACATCCCTTTTATAGCTAATCATGTTACAGACCTGATATCAATTAACTTAATTAGTTGCTAGATGTTCTCCCAGCTAAATCTTTTCAAAATTTCTTGCTTTTTCAGCCATTTGTTGCCCCCGTGCCAACTTTTTTGAAACCTGTAGCAGGCACCAAATTTGAAATGAGCTCATTTAGTGGATAAAAGTGTAAAATTTCAAATTTAAAAAACGTCCCAACATTTCCGGAATTCAGGTTGTAAACCACTATAAACTAATATGCTGTAAAGGTCAAATCATAAAAAGAAAAAAAATACCATGATGTATTGTGAAACCGTTAGAATTTAAAAAAACAAAAAAACAAAACTGTGATATAGATTTTTGGTATACGCTACCATTCAAAAAGTTTGGGATTGGTACGTTTTTTAAATGTTTTTAAAAGAAGTCTCTTTTATGCTTACCAAGGCTGCATTTATTTGATCCAAAATACAGTAAAAACAGTAATATTGTGAAATATTACAATTTAACAGTTGTCTATTTAAATAAATTAAAACATTTAATTTATTCCTGTGATCAAAGCTGCATCATTAGGCTACTCTAGTCTTCAGTGTCACATGATTCCTCAGAAATCATTCTAATATGCTGAACAGAATTTATCTGAAATATAAAGTTTTGTAACATTATAAATGTCTTTACTGTCACTTTTGATCAATTTAATGCATCCATGCTGAATAAAACTATTAATTTCTTTAAAAAAAAAAAAAAAAAAGACTGACCACAAACTTTTAAATTATATGTATAATGTTACAAAAGCTTTCTATTTCAGATAAATTGTGTTCTTTTGAACATTCTATTATCCAAAGAATCCTAAAAAAATCCTGAAACCGTTTTCCACATTGATAATAATAAGAAATGTTTCTTGAGCAGCAAATCAGCATATTAGAATGATTTCTGAAGGATCATGTGACACTGAAGACTGGAGTAATGAGGCTGAAAATTCAGCTTTAAATCACAAGAATACATTACATTTCAAAATATATTCAAATAGAAAACAGTTATTTTAAATTGCAATAATATTTCACAACATTACAGTTTATACTCAAATAAAATGCAGCCTTGGTGAGCATAAGAGACTTCTATTAAAAACAATAAAAAATCTTACCAACCCCAAACTCTTGAACGTGTATATTAAAAAACCTCCTGCACTGCAAAAAGCACACAAGCCTCTCCTTTTCCTTACACCTAATAAAAATAGCACGAAAAGACAGACAAATACTAGGTTGTGCTCTATGGGAAGCAATTACCAAAACAAAGAATATGAGCACAGCGGGAACGTAAGGATCACTGTTGCTTAGAAACAAGCTTTTGCAAAACAGATATCAGATTAAGAGGCAGCTGGGTAAGTCCTCCTTAAAACGCTCTCGGCGGCGTCCTCCTCGTACTCGTGTTGAATCAGGGAATTAGGCGACTGAGGCTGCTCGGTGCAGATGCGAAGAGCCCAAGCGCTGTTTCTTTCTTCTTCTAACTGCCCAGCTTGAGTCCTCATAAACCCGATGTTCGGTACACATCCTTTTCCATCCTGGGTCTCAGTGCAGCGCAATCCTATTGACACTGCAATTATGGACTCTCCTTAGCTAGGTGGGCCCTTTTCACGACATGCCTGAAACATATGCTCGTCTTGTGAGAGCGAGAGAAAGAAACCAGCTCTTTACATGACAAGACCCCATGGTCCAATGAAGTGGATGACCCATGGGGCACTGGAGTATGTATTTATCCTTAATCAGCTCACAGTGGAAAATAAGCCTCATTTGTATCACTCCTAACTCCTCATAAGCCCAAGTCGAGTTGAAAATGCTGTACAATTTTATACCATAGGAACAGGCTGCCGACAAGCCAAAAGCTACGCATTTCAGATGAAAGGTCATGTTTTCTAAAGTAGAAGCACAATGGCAAAATCCATTTCCCTACAAATGAGTCATTAACATTTGGCTGGTTTTACGCTCCACTTCCCCTGGACCGCACTGCGCTTACGACCAAGAAATTGATCTTAATCCATCTCTGAATGGAGAATCTCCATCAGTACGGCAGATTACATTAGTTAAATTTTTTCTAATATCACAAGAAATCCAGACAATAACCCAGAGAACTGACCGTGCAATGAACTCAGAGGTGGAGACATTTATCACCGGTAATTACTAATGACCCTGAGATTAACCTTTCTTATACTACACAAGATCCAGGTAATGATCATTTTACACGCTTTTCTGGTCAAGGTGTTTCTGTGTAAAACATCATATGATCAATCATAATACGTTACCTTTTAAGCATGACTGTCATGTAGAGCGGATCGTTTTTCCACTTGAATAAGCATAATGAAGATTTACTCTTTTGAATTCAAATGTTTTCAATGAGCAGTTCCTCATCTAGGTACCATCAATGGGCAAATGCCAGTGACATTCATATTATTCAGTACATTTTCATGTCCTCATACTGTCTATAGTATGTCTCAATTGGAGAAAATATTAAACTCCCAATCATATGAGTTTTATAAAAACAGTACTTTAAGAAACAAGCTTATTCATTTTTAAAAGTAAAAGTTTAAAATGTATTGCAGGAATGACCCACCATAAGTCTTTAATCGTGGCTACACAGACATCCACCCAAAATAGGCGAATGATTGCGAGGCAGTAGAACCCTCCTGTTACTGATGTCAGCTGATGAATTTGACATTACCAATATGGTGAGTGAGCCCAGCAGAGCATTTATCGATCAGGGGTTAGAGAAATGGAGCAGAGCAATACATGCACTTTGCTAATAGGCCTTTACTTATTCATGTTGAAAAGCAAGAGGGAGGAGGCAGCGAATCTGACAAAACACAGCACAACAGAAGTAAACATGAAGTAAAATGCCTAAGGAGGCTACTGTAGCCATTATTCAAGTCTAAAGAAAAGGAAATATGGTTTAACTGCTGTAATACAAACACATGCGCTTCAAAAGTCGAAATTTCAATGGTTCACCACTCGGGGGAGTGGCTTTGGCAGTTTGATACACGCTCCGACCACTGATTCAAAACAAAAGATTTGTAAAGCCTGGAAGCTTCATGAAGCAGTGTTTTGAAATCGCCCATCACTAGATATTGCTGAATGAAGTCGTTATTTATTTATTTATTTTTTTTGGCGCACAAAAAGTATTCTCGTCGCTTCATGACATTAAGGTTGAACCGCTGTAGTCACATGAACTGTTTTAGGTATGTCTTTAGTAGCTTTCTGGGCATTGAAAGTGTTAATTATCTTGCTGGCAATGGAGGCCTCACTGAGCCATCAGATTTTATGAAAAATATCTTAATTTGTGTTCTGAAGATGAACGAATGTCTTATGAGTGTGGAACGACATGATGACATTTTCATTTTTGGGTGAACTAACCCTTTAACTGCAAAGTTATATCCAGTATTTCAGACCTCTTTTTAATGAGCATATAAAGTCAATATATACTGCATCACTAAACCGATAAAGAACACTTTTTAACATAAAGGTATCCAGCCACAGGAGTTATGTTGGTGATGAAATCCTTGAGGATTATCAAATTAATGTACTGTAAGTGCTAAAAAAAAGAAATGCAAACCCAATTTTTTTGCATTTAAATCATTGACAATAATGCCCATAATGCTCAAATAATACTTGACAATAATACTCAAATGTAAGTGCCTTCTTGTAACCAAGATTTTTGATTAAAAAAAAAATATACAAATAAATAAATAAAAACATCCACAATGTCACAAAAGCTGTCGGTGGAGGTTAACTTGTACTGAACCCGGAACATTCCTTTAAAGCACAGTAAGCAGTGTTTTTCATGTGATACTCTCTTTAAGTACAAGATCTGTAACACACCTGAAGATGTCTGGCCTCACCCCTTAAGGATTCTGACTAATAACACCCTATTTGGATCACGTTTAATAAGTTTAGGTATTTCCTGCGAGTGGAGTGACTGTTGGGTGAAATATAAGACCAAATGCTGAGCAGGAAAGCCAAGACAGCGGAGTCCGAACTACTCCCTGAAATCATTACAACAATCCCAGATGTATACAGAAACACATCTGAGAAAGACTGCAGGATTTAACTTCTGAGAACTCATTTAAACTAACCATAACATCCTCTGGCACTTTTGCCTCAATCATTTGGTGAGAGGGATTTCTTCTCCTTCCATACACGGACATGCTCTCATCCACAGCTTTCATACAGATGCACTCAATAATTTTTTCCTCATTAAGAAGTTTCATCCCTAAAGAAATGAATAGTACTTTAAAAAAAAGTTTAAAATCATGTCTGCTCACAGAAGTGTAAGACTCCAGTCATATTAGCGACCTAATAAAAGCTGCTCAATTTAACATGGAGTGTGTAAATTATAATAATTAATGGTAAAGAATATAATAAATTCTTTAGTATAAATAGATTGCTTGTGTGTATGTATGTATATGTATATATATATATATATATATAAAGTGTATTCAGGCTGGGGTCTGGATGCCAACCGTGGTCCGCCATTTGAATATCAGTGCCATAGAAAGTGGGGGAAGAAAAGTGGTTGGTCAATTTGCATGCAAGTTATAGAGTAAAAGTGAAAAAAAAAAAAAAAAATCAAAAAGGCAACTTTTAACTGTAAGGCGGGACTCCCAATCCCACAGGTGCCATACCAAGTATTACGATTTGACCAAGTGGTTCATCTCCTCCCCTTACACTGTCACTAGGGAAAAAGGAATCTGCCGACATGTGCGTGAAAGTACCACAGCTGCTGTGAGGATTTTACCGAGCAAAGGGGGAAAAAAAATGCAACAATAAGAGGAAAGCAATCCTTCCCAACATGGTGACATATGTTAGACTGGTAAAATGACTAGACAATTTGCCCATGAATAGAGTCATGCTGACCAGTACATCCTCATCGGATCAAAAGCAATTGCCAAGCAACAGGATACCCCCTTCTGACTCCTGACATGACCAGAGAAAGGATGACTTCCCCAGTCCATACCACCTCTATTGTCCCGCTACATGAGGTCAATGAGGAACAACTGAACGGCAGGGATCAGTAATCAATAACCTCTCGCTTCTCCTGCAGCCATGCGCTGCTTCCACCATGAGGCCTCCATCTTGTTTCTCAATGATGGCCTCTTAGGAGACCATTGTTATTGTAAATTTACAACGGCTGAACCCACCTCCTGGGTCCACTGGGACGATCAGTAATGTAGATTTGTCCATAGAGGAACATTTGCTGTGGCCATCCTCCATTGCTTCCACTAGATTTAACAGTCAGCAAGAGGAAGATAATGATCTGCACTCATGTTATTAAACCCATCTGTTTATTTCAAAGAACGTGCTCCTATACATTGACCTCTCTCATGCAGGAACTGACAGGACACTGAGATGAGGAATTAGGCGATACTATTATGACTTCTTACAGTAGTAGAGGCAAAGAGGTAGAAAATGTTTATAGATCTTCACTCATCTACGGGTTAATAAAGCCCGCATTGAGGGATCAATTATGTCAGTGTAATAGCTTTAGACCAATCTCTTCCATGTGGCTGAGCACAGGAAACTGCCTGGAGTTTCCCCTGCAGAGTGATTGATAGGTCGAAGACTCATGATTGAGAGACCCATGGGAGAGAGCAGCTGAGAACATGGTCTGACATCAGCTCCACTAGATTTGGATCCTCTTCATTGTGGAGGGTAAAAACAACAGTGTAAATCAAGGCAAATCCACTCGGAAAGCTCTATAAAATCCCCAGCTCACTAAAACACCTTAATTTAACCATACATCTAGTCACAATGCACTGCTGTAATTGACAGAATTGTATTTTTTATTTTTCCTTTTCTCAAACCGAGAATAATTTTTGCTCTCATTTGAGAGCTACCAACAACTACCAGCCCCACAGGACTTCACCCACTGCTTCATATTTATTTGAAAGTCAAATATGTATTGAAAATCAAAAATTAGGTGCAATCAACATGTGTTTTCCCCTGTCACTCCTTTCATTATTGTGCTGGAAACAATATTGGAGGTTTTATTTTTGTTAGGAGCATTTGTCTGTGTTATAATTATAAAATGATTATACGCATTACATTCTCATAAAGAGAAGAGGGCATTTCATACATTGACAAATAAATAAGTCAGAGTAAAGACTGTGATAGTAAAGGAACTACTTTATGCTTCTCTGCTCTCATCTTTGATGGAGATGTCACATCCAGATCTCTCCATCTGTCTCTCACACTGGGCACCTTCAGCAGCATGTGATGTCAATGAACTCCAAGCCTGCAGGCATTTCATTAACCACCCGGCAATATCCCCAAATGAACACTGAAAATGAGGAAGCTAATCAAACACAAAATATACAGTGGGGTCCAGAACTCTGAGACTACATTGGAAATTTGCTTTTATTCATTTATTTAAACTTATTAAATTCTAAAAAATGAGTTTTAGAACTCAGACGTATAGGACTTAAAATATTTGTATATATTGATTAATATCTAAATTAATCAAGATTTTACAGAAATGTATACATTTAACTAAAAATTGAAAACATACTGAAGAAAATATATCTTTAACAAGATGCCATTTGAAACATTCTCATTGATCAGCAAGTTTTGCACAAACCTGTGAAATTGCAGCCTGAGTGTTACTGTCATTAAAGCAAAAGGGGTGACATACCAAATACTGTGAAAGTGTAGGGGCTGTTTACACAATACCATTTTCAACTAAAAACAGAAAACTTTTTATGCATTTTGGCCGTTCATTTACAGTATCTCACAGAAGTGAGTACACCCCTCACATTTTTGTAAATATTTTATTATATCTTTTCATGTGACAACACTGAAGAACTGACACTTTACTACAATGTAAAGTAGTGAGTGCATAGCTTGTATAACAGTGTAAATTTGCTGTCGCCCTTTAAAATAACAACATACAGCCATTAACGTCTAAACCGCTGGCCACAAAAGTGAGTACACCTCTAAGTGAAAATGTCCAAATTGGGCCCAATTAGCCATTTTCTTTCCCCGGTGTCATGTGACGCGTTAGTGTTACAAGGTCTCAGGTGTGAATGGGGAGCAGATGTGTTAAATTTGGTGTTATCGCTCTCACTCTCGCATACTGGTCACTGGAAGTTCAACATGGCACCTCATGGCAAAGAACTCTCTGAGGATCTGAAAAAAAGAATTGTTGCTCTACATAAAGATGCCGTAGGCTATAAGAAGATTGCCAAGACCCTGAAACTGAGCTGCAGCACGGTGGCCAAGACCATACAGCGGTTTAACAGGACAGGTTCCACACAGTGCACGTGCTCAGCGTCATATCCAAGGGTTGTGTTTGGGAAATAGACGTATGAGTGGTTGAAAGGGTGGGGGGGTCAGCCTGTCAGTGCTCAGACCATACGCCACACACTGCATCAAATTGGTCTACATGGCTGTTGTCCCAGAAGGAAGCCTCTTCAAAAGATGATGTACAAGAAAGCCTGCAAACAGTTTACTGAAGACAAGCAGACTAAGGATATGGAATACTGGAACCATGTCCTGTGGTCTGATGAGACCAAGATAAACTTATTTGGTTCAGATGGTGTCAAGTGTGTGTGGCGGCAACCAGGTGAGGAGTACAAAGACAAGTGTGTCTTGCCTACAGTCAAGCATGGTGGTGGGAGTGTCATGGTCTGGGGCTGCATGAGTGCTGCCGGCACTGGGGAGCTACAGTTCATTGAGGGAACCATGAATGAGCAGAGCATGATCCCCTCCCTTCGGAGACTGGGCCGCAGGGCAGTATTCCAACATGATAACGACCCCAGACATGCCTCCAAGACGACCACTGCCTTGTTAAAGAAGCTGAGGGTAAAGGTGATGGACTGGCCAAGCATGTCTCCAGACCTAAACCCTATTGAGCATCTGTGGGGCATCCTCAAATGGAAGGTGGAGGAGCACGAGGTCTCTAACATCCACCAGCTCCGTGATGTCATCATGGAGGAGTGGAAGAGGACTCCAGTGGCAACCTGAGAAGCTCTGGTGAACTCCATGCTCAATAGGGTTAATTCAGTGCTGGAAAATAACTTTGGGCCCAATTTGGACATTTTCAGTTACTCACTTTTGTGGCCAGCGGTTTAGACATTAATGGCTGTGTTATTTTGAGGGGACAGCAAATTTACACTGTTATACAAGCTGTACACTCACTACTTTACATTGTAGCAAAGTGTCATTTCTTCAGTTCAAGTTTTTGAAAACAATACTGTTATCATCTTCCTGTAAACTACAAAAATGTGAATTTGTGAAAACGGTAACGTCATGCGCATGTGTATTACGTGTTCAGTCTATAGGTGTGCAGTGTTTCTTTACAAAGTGACATTTTTAGTCATCTTCGCAGATCTGTGTGAACGAGGATCGTTTTGGAAACATTGCCCTCTGTTTGCAAAAAAAAAAAAAACACAAAGGAAAATCTTTTCCTTTTTTAG
Source organism: Ctenopharyngodon idella (assembly GCF_019924925.1). NCBI lineage: Eukaryota > Metazoa > Chordata > Actinopteri > Cypriniformes > Xenocyprididae > Ctenopharyngodon > Ctenopharyngodon idella. The sequence goes on along the minus strand of NC_067232.1, from coordinate 14,962,587 downwards.
TACATCACTGTCATGTAACTCGTAAATTCATGCTAATATTGTATTAAATTAGAAAACGCAAAAATAGCAACATTCTCACTAGTGTTCTTAGACATTTGAACTGCATCATATAGGATCGTAAGAATCAGTTTAATAAAAAAAAAGTCACAAAGTGGCAGGGGTGATCACTGATCTCGAAAAAATGCTGGAAAAGTGGAACACTGATGTCCTCCTTTTTATGTGGCTCTGAGACTTTGGTGGCTCAAAACACTTGCCCTTTAAAAATGGACAAAGAAAATGATCTCCAGGGGTGATAAGTCGAGAGGTACTGAAACTGAGCCACCTTGAACTTCAGTAGCTGAACTATTGATTGGTTTGCCTTGGCATGGTTACAGAAAGTAATTTTGAGGAAAAGAGAACGGGGAGGAAAGAAATGATCAAAGCACTTTGGTCCTATACCCAGTGGAGCAACACTTACGAATTAAAGGGCAACAGGCATTTATATCTGCCAGGCCCATGAATGAGTCTTTCCCAACAAGACTGAAAACTTACTGAAAGTATGGAAGATGCTGCTGTAATTGGATGTTGTTTTAAGACAGCAAAGTGGCACAGTAAGACCACACTGAACTACATTTGTCTCCAACAAACTGATTCAAAATCTATACTTGCTACGCTCATGCCCTGAAGTCATATCAAGAGTTAGCCGTTTTGCTCTACTAAGTTATTGATGTATGTATCCAATAGGTTTTTACATTTAGAAAAACAGTTTAGTTTGTTTAGAGCTTTGATAAAATGAAAGATTCCCCTTGAGAATCTTTGAGATTGCTCATATGGAAACCAGATTCATGTGAGTCAGTCAGTAAAATCTGATTCTAACCTTCTAATAGGAAAACAACTTAATGAAGACTCACACTGGAACATCAACTTGCTTCTAGCTGCAAGAGTGATTCCTGGGACTGACAGACCGGAGCAAGAAGAAACGAGAAAAGAATGCCAGCTGATACCCATGAGAAGACTGGAGCTGTACAATTGATTTATTGACTCAAGAGTTGTCAATAAGTGATGTGGGACTCATCTCTCTGGATCAAGAACTCTGGATCACCCTGCTGCTTTTATAGTCAAGTGGATGAGAAGATGAGAAAGACAGCTTGAGGGTTTTGTAACCATTTTATATAATAGTTGTGAAGGACAGACTAATGTGTACCATTGTATTTGTAATTCTTTTCAACAGGTACCACATGAAACAAATATAGATTTCACAACATAATTTGCATGAACTACCTCAGATTATTGGATATATACCCTGAACTTCATATCATGCTATCAGCCCAATACAAGAGATATTTCTACATTCTTTGCTCTACCAGTACTATTGTAATTGGCTGGAAAAGAACTTGTGTTTTCGGTCCAAGGTCCGGTTTTGTACACGTTTCAACACCAGATGGTCAGATTTTAACAAGTAAGCTTTCACACTGGCAATCATGGGCAGTAGAACAACCAAATTACTTCATAATGGTATTATGTTTTGTTCCTTATTTTTCTCTCTGAAGGGAACATCTCTGCTTGCCTTCAGACTATTATGAGCAACATATTAAGTCAACAGAAGGTCAATGGGCATATGAGGTAAAGAAAATAGGCAGTGGCTGGTTGCATAAACTGCTTAGACAAGTCTTAAAAATTATTCATCTCATTTTTTCTTCAAGACTGGTCATAACTTTTTAAAGTCAGTTACATAAAAGGTAGATCAGTCTAATTTGAATTGGATAAGTAAGACTGATTACCTCTTATCTAACTGCTTATGAAGTTTTTTTTTTTTTAGTTTTTTTTTACAAAAACGTATTGCTTCGCATCAGAAGGCCTTTGTTAACCCTCTGGAGCCGTATGGATTGTTTTTATGATGGACGGATATGCTTTTCTGGGCTTCAAAATTCCGGTTACTATTTATTCCCATTATAAAGCTTGGAAGAGCCAGAATATTTATTAATATAACTCTGATTATGTTTGACTGAAAGAAGAAAGTCATATAAACCTACAGTAGGAGGAACTAACCCTTTAAGCCTTGTCTGTGAAACCGGGGGAATAAGTCATACATTTTAAGTGTGACTTAAGTGTCCAAATACTTATTGAAGCCAAAGTAAAATGTTCAGCTCATGCCACATCACAAAAGAAATGGGAATTGGTATGGGAAGGGTTGGGAATTGACACAGATTTCACAATTTCATTTTGATTCACAAGCTTGTGATTTGATTCAATTCCTATTTGTATTCATGACAGATTTGATCAAACATGCATTAAATATTGGTGCAAATATTGGAGTAAAAAAATTAATGAATGTGTAATATATTGCATATATTTAGCAAAATGCTAAAGTTCGACCTCTCTAAAGTTAATTTTTCTAGCTGACTAACAAGTTTATGGTCACTGAATGGCTTTTCTGAGGTAAATGTAACATTATGTGACATACAGCACTGTTAACAAGATGTTTTATTGATGTTTTTCCATGGCTGAAACATTGATTAAGTGATTACATAAGACATGATGTGGATTTTGGTAAGTTGTACTTTATCTTTCAACATACCTTCTGGGAGGCACTCTACAAAGTTTTGTTCAATCATTAACTGCATAAAATAAAAAGATCAGTTCTTGGGATTCAAGAATCAAAATTGGTACATCAAAAAGAGGATCGATTACAATTGAGAAATCAATATTTTTAACCCAGCCCTAGTCTGGTAAAACATTCTATTTTAGAGTAAAATATTCTATTTTAAGTCATATCAGATCTACGGTTTCTATTTACTATTACTTATTAAAGTACTAGAATAAGGCCCAGATGACAAAATAAGTAACAACAGCAGACACAAATACACCATGAGCTTTACTGCAATGTCAACATTCCAGGGCTCAAACTCTCGTCACTGAAGTGACCCAAAAGACAAAGAACACAATTCCCACCGCTATGGGCTAAAAAAAAAAAAGGAGGCCTTTCCTGAATTCCGAAATGATTTTCCCAAGAACCGATCCATACCTTAGTAAATATGACATGCCCTTTGCTTTCCTGAGCCTGGAAAGGTCAAAAGAAAAGAGCTCAAAATGCAAGCACAGTTTCGGATTGAATCAATAACACTGTGATGTAGGTTTCTGCAGCTTGGGAAAAAAAGATCATTGGTCTTGGCACAATAATTACAAACTCAGATTCCTAAATTGTGAAAAAGTACATTGTTAGACCTAATTTGCTCATATTTGAGCCCCCCCTAGTTACTGTTGCCACATCTGACAAGCAATGGCGGTCTCACACATCATGTTCTCATGCAGCGAAAAATACATCGCAAAGCAAAGAGAACACTGACAACACGCTGACAGACAAGACAGAGCAGTTTAATTATGGTATGAAAAAGTCTCAGCTTTCAAATTTTGTTATGTTTTATTAAATTCTAACAATAAATACCATTTTGTGGCATTTTTCTTTAATGTGTCGTCACAGATCGCTGTAGCACCTCAGTTCAAGCGGCACATGACTACACACCGATCATCTCTTCCTAAAAGCTATAGCACGCAATAAACATGAATGAACATCAGAGGGTATGTTTTTTTTAACTGCAGAAAGATGTTGATACACAATATTTTTCAAGTTCAAGTCCGCCGATGTTAATTTACTAAAGTCCCCGATATACTCACAGCGAAGTTCTTTTTCTTTCTTCATTTAGGGGTAAAACGAAGTTCGAAATACGTGAGCAGCGACATACTGCTATCGAACATCTGATGCTGCCCACACTGCTGATAGTGGTGTTTAGATGAATATGTAAATATGTGCTGCGTGCTTTCCTCTCAGTAACCAAATAATCACACAACAAAAATGAGAAAACAGCAAGCATTTTTTTTATAGAAAACATAAAAAAAGGGGTATACAAAATGTATATGTATAACAAAAAGTGGGTATATTAGCACGAGCTCTGCAAATTAGCACTCCAGTAAAGTCACGTCACGTTTATTTATATGGCATTTTATTCAATAGATTGCTGAAAAGCAAGCAGCTTTACATTATCAAACATGAAAAACAGTGTCAGTGCCTCATTTCATCAGAAACACAAAAATGACGTCACATCAGTTCATTCTTTGATTTTGACTTAAGTATATTGGGGCCTTAACTCTCCTGTCTGGTTTGTTTGTCGGACAAATTTGGCGTTATGATTGATCAGATTGCCTGTCAATCAAACTCTTGGCGAAGGATGAATTCTGGAGCTAAATCCAAAGCTAATGGCTACAGAAACTTACATATCTGTAATTGTTAAATCAACAGCTCCTAAACCACATGCATTTACATCAGTACACACTGTTATTCTTTGAAATGATTGGTTGCTATTACTCCATGCCTAACTTAGCAAGACTGCCCCTTTTCCATTTTACCCAAGCATCAGCCAGTTCTACAGCCAGAGCTCTTTCCTGAATGTTTTACTATTCAGGAAGTTGCATTAATTAATTTAAGTGTACAGTAATTTTCCAGCAGAGTTTTGTCTCTCTAAGTCCAGAGACTGTTTTGAGCACAGAATAATCCAGGTTCCCAGTGCCTGCTTCTGAAGGCATCTAAACCCCCTTCAATTTAGTAGTATTACTTTGCATAAATTTTACATATGATGTGCTTGCTACATTTAAACCTCCACTTAGGGAAGTAAAATGAAAACTAATTTAAAAAAAAAAAAGAACCGAAACCTTGTCAACAGAATTCTCTAGCAGGCAGCAGTAAGGCTGAGACTGTCTTTGTACTGTAAAAGAGGCCTGGGGGGTGATATCAGCATGCTCGAGCCCGACATTAGCATCTCGCTGCTAAACCTTCTAGAGTTCCTGCTCCACTAGGGGCAGATCAAAGAACAATTCAGTCACGAACTCTTATCGACGCACAAAAGCGCCGTCGCGCCGCTGAAGGAGGAATACGGCCATAAAAAGGGATTGCCACTTTTCAAAGGAATAATGTTTTTCTAGACGAGAAAAACAGCAATATACAAGCATGTGGTGGCTGCAGATATCAGAGAGAGAGCGAGAGAGAGAGAGAGAGAGAGAGAGAGAGAGAGAGGGAGAGAGAGAGAGAGAGACACTCCTATGCTTCATACTCGGGTCTCTATGCAGTTAAAAGGATATTTGTGTTTTCTTGCATGCTCCATGACAGCCTCTGACTTCTAAAAGCATGAATACAGAGCGCTGTTGTTTGCATATACAAAGTAAGTGTTAATGTTACTCTACTGTAGAGAGGAGATACAGAGGCTGCACACAATGTAATTGTGCTCAAACATTTGAAGATGTTCATAGATTTATGATATTTACAAAAGCTGCAAACACTAACCCCTGACTGTCAATGTCACTCAGGGTAACAGCACATGGTGTTGGATAATGTAGTTTGTCACAATGTGTTACGCAACATAGATACTAAAGAATGACATGTAAAATAAATAAAATAAAAAGAAGACAAGCTTCCTCTGCATTCAGAACAACAGCCACAGAATGTTCCATAATTAATGTTTTGCTCAGTCTAAACCTTGCTTTTGAATATCACACTCTATTGAAACGCCCCTACCAGCTTATTTGAGGTGGCACAACTTTAATGTTAATATTAAATTTAAAAAAAAAAAAAAAAAATTAAAAAATAATTAAATTCTTAAAATACACACTACCATTCAAGGGTAAGAGTAAGATTTTTTAATGTTTTTGAAAGAAGTCTTTTATGCTGAGCAGGGCTATTTAATCAAAAATACAGTAAAAACAAATATTGTGAAACATTATTACAATTTAAAATAGCTACTTTTTTTTTTTTTTCATTTATATTTAAAAGGTAATTTATTCCTTTGATGGCAAAGCTGAATTCTCAGCACTAAATGTTAGATGATTATCCTGATGACACTGTTTACTTTATTGCTTTAGAGCGGCTGACACATTATTGCAAGTGAACAAGGACACAGAAAACTGTCTGGAGGGATGGAGTGGAACAATATGTGCCTGACAGAATCAAACAGAAGCCCACCTTGCATAATTGTCTAATTGCATGCCAGCACATCTGGTTGTTGTAATTGCATTTGTTCATGTAGTCAATTTATTTCATTATGGCCTCGTGCGAGTCGACTTTAAACTCAGTATTTCTGGCTGACGTCCCATATTTCCACACACAGCATGTTACATATAGTCTAAGCCCCAGATGTTCTGATCTCTGTCTATTTACTGATCGTCTGATACATACTTCATACATTTTCTAAATCTAGCATGCTTTAATCTGAGAAATCTTGTCAGTGTGATACACTATACAGCACATGAAAAAAGCTAGTGTTTCAAATTGCTTGACTGACATTATAAGAATTTTTATACCACAGTTTTGCTTTTAACTGACTATCGTACAGCTGACATGGACAAGACGGGTTTTTTTTTTTACTCAACATTCATGACAACAAATCGATAATTGAGTGGAGGAGCAGTTGGACAGGATTTCCAGTCATTAGCTCATCCTGTCAGTGTCTCGCTGGCTCAAAAGTCAAAGTAAATACTTTCACACTGCATTCCCTGAGCCCTTACTCTTAGGGCCCTATTATACACCCGGCGCAATGTGGCGGCAGGCTCGACGCAAATGTTTTTTGCTAGTTTCAGCTCGACGCAGTTATTATTTTCATGTCCTGCACCACATTGTTTAAATAGCAAATGCATTTGCACCCATTTGTGTGCCCATGGGCGCGTTGGTCTGAAAACAAGGTGTGTTTAAGCGCATTGTTGGCGTGTTGCTATTTTGAGGCAACTGAAATAGACTGCGCCAGTGACCAACAAAAACCTGGTCTAAAATCAAGGACGCAGTATTTTTTTATTTATTTTTTTGTTATTTAAAGGGCGCGTTAGTAATATGCGCCTATAGGCTGGTGCACAATGCGCATACACTCTGCTTATTACACACACACCAAATATTAAAAATAAAAGAATTACAACGTAAAAGATTATTATTGTGTGCATAAAGATAAAAATGCTTTGGTGGAATCCGGCTTGTCCCGTAGAAGATCTGCTTGCGTGCTTAACCTCGCGCACAAGCAGATCCATTTCCTCGCAAGAGAAGCGTTCAGTTTTTCTGCTTGCAAATTCCGCCACGTAAATAGCGAATCAGCCATGGCGCTAGCGCAACTGGCTTTTAAAGGGAATGGGAAATGAGACTCTGATTGGTTTATTGCACATTATGCCCAAAGCACACCCATGACTCATAAGAGAATGGGGACAACCCTCAACCATTTTTCCTGTCTTTAAACTAACAAAAGTGGATTCGGACATACCCTAAGTGCACTTGCGCCGTGCGCTTCAGACCATGTGCTTAGATCATTAAAATAGGGCCCTTAAACTTACCATTACACTTAACTATAGACACAGTGGCCAAAAAAATTAATACAACAGAAACACCTCACTACAGTTCTATGCCAATCATGACATTTGATACACCTTCTTTATTATACTTTTTCCATATTCAAAAAGTTCAGTCACTATTATTAAATTAAGCAAAAAGTAGTATATCATTTGACAATAAATTCAAGAGGATCCAAACTTCCATTTTAATGCTCATTTCAAAGCTCTACTTTTATGTTGTTCTGATTAAAGTGGTGATTCTAAAGATTTAAAATGTTAAAAGAGTCCTTGATAAAACTAAATTCTATACAACTACTACCAGCTATTAGGCTAGATTTTACACTTGGTATTAACATGTGACCTGTATCCGGTTTTTTCTTCACATACTCATTGAAAAGACAAGTGTAATCGCGTTTCTGATCAGAATGTAATCCGATCAGTGTGTCCTGGTCCAGAGGTAGTCAAGGACGCATTGTGATCAGATCGCAGTGTAATGTAAACGCAATCTAGCAATCGTATCTGCACTCACAGGTCGACAAATCTCCGCCCACTTTCTCTGAAGGCTGTTAAAAAATAATGGACGGATGCAGTTTTGACAAGAAATTAAACTTATTTGAACTTGACAACATTTAAAAGAGTTTATTTAGACTTACATAATACCCTGTGAGTCATCTTTCACTTTAATTGTGCAACATTATCTAAACAAGTCGATTGTCAGCGCTGCCGTTGTAATCACAGTTGTGAGATCTAAATGAAGAGCTGCACACTGCTGAAGTTACTTACTGCCAGAGGAATAATCAAAATGCACTTTGAATTTAATTTTTAATGTTATATGGTTTTATTGTTTCAGCATGTTTATTATAATAATGTCCCATTTCTGTTGACAATATATTCATTGCATGCTATAATCTTTGCACTTAAACCTGGATGATATGACTCTTTTAACATGATCAACCCAGTTATTTTTGAAAAATAAACTCTGGAAATATTCCTTCATTTAAAAAACTTCAATTAATTTGAACTAAGATAGATTAAGTAGCATATTTGTGATCGACTGTACACAAATAAAGCACAAATATCACATGCTAGCACTGCCACTGATAGAGGCTAAAGCAAACGTTGTTTTATGCTATCAGACCATTTGAAGGTTCTGCCTTTCGAACACGTCTGTGATAAAAGAATATTACAGACCTAATTTAAAAGGTTTGCAGGAAACAGATTTACGATCAGTTATTTAGATACAGAGGCCACTTGATGTGAACAAATGTAAACGCGCAGTGTCCCGATTGGCTGATGATCCGATCTGCTTGATTGGATCATGGTGATCAAGTGTTAATGCCAAGTGTAAACGCAGCCCTAGTTTGATGCAGTCCACCTCTTGTGCATAGAAACTGAAGGTCACACAGGAGATAGAAAAGAATAGACAGACTCTATTAAAGTCTGAAGAGCAAGTGTGAGTCTGAGATTAGTCTTAAGGTACCATGAAACTTATTTTCAGCTACTCCTCAGAGAAACAGACACACACATACATATATATACACATAACACTATCTATTAATGTATTTGGAAGTACATTAAAGATACAATTCAGACAGACGTCTTCTAGCCATCTATATATGCTATTATTTTCATATGACAGCTGCTTTGAAACTCAATGTATTACAGTAATGACATCTTAAAAATTTCAGAGTATATCAGTTGTTTTTTCTATATTCTTTACAGGAGCGAATTTGTCAAGCCATGGCTAAAGTGTTGATGTGGGTGGTGAACTGACGCCCTCGGTTATCAGACAGAATGGTAAAATCATTCGCTTCTCTTTTCTGCTGCAAACAATCAATGTCGACCTCTCTGAGAATCAAATAATCAGCCTTGGGCTATTTTCCCCATGATTCCTAATGACAATGCTAGCAAATTAGCTGCCTTACAACTTCTCATGCCGAGAAGCTGAATCCCTTCATCTGAGCCACACTAAAGGCCTTCATTTTGTCTTCATAACAGCCTGAGAAAGAGCGGGATCTATGATAGCTGTGTATTAATTTATGTTATTCACCATCTGTCTGAATCTGTGTCTGTCTTTGAGAAATTTACAAGTGAATAGTGTGTATGAATTATGAACGAGGAAGGCTGTTTTCAAATTTCATCTCATCCAGATCAAGTTGATACTATTTTTTAACATGGAACTATGAGCCGGAGAGCAGCACGTAAAACGGTTCATTTCTCACCAATACAGGTAAAAGCATAAAGGATGAACTTCTGCTGGTGGCCGAGATCCCCCTGCTGCTTTTAAATGACAGCCATATATCTTTGTCCCTTTAATTATTAACAGGACTCAAATTAAATATGATTATAAACTATGATCAACGATGGAATTTTAATTACCACTAATAAGTGACCATCTGCTTGGCAGCCAAGGGGCAAGAAGGGGGTGGAGGTCCAGGCCAATGAGAATGGAAACCGGTATTAGTGACGGTCTAGCTCACTGATGTCATCCATATGAGTGAAGAAAGTGTCTTGGCCACATGTGTGCCAGGGTCTAAGAAGTTGACCTTCCCATCCTCCAGACATGTATGCATTTGTACGTTTTACACACATACATGCACACACAATGAGCTCATCATCGGTCTTCTTTTTTACACTTACATTAGAATTCCATTTGCTTTTCCACTCGCATGGGTACCAAAAAAAGCCAGATCTTCTGAGTTTTGTGTATAGATGGTAACAGTTTTCTGCAAAATTCTGATATGCACGTACATTTGCTGCAACCAAAGTGTTATACTTTAAACACTCACTGTGTTAAAGTCAAACCCATTTTCTGTAATGCAACATATTTACAAGAGAAACAGGATATTCAAAGAGGGGGGGAAAAAGGTTTCATTTTATCCATCTGGAATTGATTGGATTGTGAAAAGTGGGCATTTCATACTAAAATGGAGCCAGAACAAAAGACAGCTTGTTAAAAAGAAAAAAAAAAGAAGTGCATTTGGCTATGATTTAACACTATCAAATATTGCCTGTGTGGCCTAATGGTGCTTTTCCACTGCATGGTATGACTCGGCTTGGTTCGGCACGGCTTGGCTCGCTTTACTTTCGGTTTGCTTTTCCACTGCAGTTTAGTACCCCTTCAAAGTGGGTGGGATTATAGACTGATATAGTTGCACCGCCTTTACTGCTGTGGATCCGCTCCTCACCTACTGCAGAGTCTGCACCTCGTCAACTGACCACGATACAGCCATTTCTTTTTTCAAGCTGTGTGCGACGGCCGTTTAAAAAAAAGCAGTTCGAAAAAAAGATACTGCGGTGGCTGTTATTGACTATTTAAATCTAGTGGGTATGGTTTCTCGTGTTTCAAATCCAATGACGCTTGTAGTGATCAGTGATCAGTGATCTGCAGTGTTTTACACGTCACATTTAGTATCGGTACGGCACACTTGGAACCTCAACAGAGATGGTACTATTAAAGCGAGCCGTCCCGTTCCGTACCAAGCCGTCCCATGCAGTGGAAAAGTGCCAAAAAGTGAGCCGTACCGAGCCGTACCATGCAGTGGAAAAGCGCCATAAGTGATGTCATTAGAAAAGAAAAGTTATTAACTACATATCTCTGAATGTAAGAAAAAACCTGAGACTTAAAACAAACAATCTACTTGTGCATAAGGCTAAAATAATGAGCACAAATGCTTCTTATTACAGTTTGACAAATAAAAGCAGCATATGAATGAATCTCTCATGAATTTCGCAGAATGAGGGTTACCATATAGACACAATCTTTTAGAAGTCTTTCCCATACAAAGAATGTCTAGAAAATAGAAGAGTTCATAAAAAATAAATACAGTATACAAGTCAAGTGTGTGCATGGGGTTTCCTTGGTAATCTGGAAAGAATCAGAACAGAATGTTAAACTGAAACGGGTGACCAGCAGCCTCCCATGGGCATCACTTTATATCTCTGTCTATTCTGTATGATCTCTCGGTCTCTCTCTCTCTCACAGTTGAGAAGGAAGGCCTGTGCGGTGTACATCAGCATGCTACACAACCGTGCTCTACACCAGGGACTACCACACGCCTTTGCTGCTCAAAGTTAAGATAAATGCCCAGCTCGGTCATTTCAAACGGAATCTCTCTCTAACTTTCCCCTGCTATCTCAGTGGACATCTTGTTAACATTGATGAGTTCAAATGTACTTCCTGTCTTTCTCAAAAGCATTCAACTCTCACTTCACTCGTAGACGCTTTATTTGCAAGTAAACAAGTGATTGGCTGCCGTGTCAATGTGAGCGAGAGAATGTTAGAGTAAAACGGAAGGAGTTGACAGAGTCTCTTTAATTGTCTCAGGTTTAATGTGCACTCAGGATCTTCACTGCTCTTACTCTGCATGCAAATAAATCAGTGTGTATGCGCATGTCAAAAGCGGCCTGGAATTAACAAGAAGCAATTTCCTCTATGCTTGTCTTTCATTAGCAAATAAACGGAGAGTATTTGGACGAACGCAGGGTTTAGACCTTACTGTTTGAGACAGCTGCTCTTTATCACGTGACACCAATCACTCGGATGCTGTTAATGAGGTAAACACACAATATGAGTGCTAGAGTGAGGGGAGACAATGCGTGGGCCAGTAAATATCGTCTAGTCAATGTCAGGATCATAATGAGACTACAGACTTCACAATGTATTTGGAGCCATTACTTTTACAAGAATAAACTTAAAGTTTAAAAGTGTAACTTAATAAAAACACATTATACTATTTTTTCTGTGTATAAATTGGGTGTTTATAAAGGATAGAGCATGGGGGTCCCACACGCAAGGATAATCATATTTGGGGGGTCATGGAATCTAAAAGATTGAAAACCCCTGCAGAGAATAGGCTGTGAGGTAAGTGTATATGTTACAAAATAATATAATATAATGAAAGGTGATATTTATAATATTTAATCATCAACACAACATCATCCCACAATCATCCCACATCAACGAACATGAATTAAACCTCAAAACCATCAAATTACAGACCTGAGCAACTTCGGCTACCTGGCAACCTCTCAGAACACCCTAGCAACTGCATAGCAATGCCCTGGAATCCACTCAAAACACCATGGTATCATGACAGCAAGTTTTGCACAAGCAAGTGCCACTCACATTTCCTTGAGAAAATACAAAAAAAAAAAATCAATTTCTGAATACCATTACACAGGAAACATCACCCCTTTCCCCAACACACAGTTACTGGATTTAATAGACACACTCTTAAAAGTACTAAAAAAAATGCCATCTGTTTCTGCAATGACAACACAGACAGTGTATATACAAAATGCGTTGGCAGGTTTCACTGCAATAAACCGTGTTAGGAACATTTGTTTAACGGCAACACTTTGTTTTGGATTGTTTACAATATTACCCACAAGACAAATTACACATACTCATTTTTTAATGAGACACTAATACTGCATATAACGGGAAAAAAAAGCAACAAATGGAGCCATAAATATCAATGCAATAATATATGAGTTTGTCCTTATAAAAGCTTCATACATAAAAGCTCACGCATTAGGAATGGATATTGACTAGGCCTATATCAATATCCACAACAACAGTGTACAAACTTAAAACTGAGAAGCGCACACACACAAAATAAAACAACACAAACTGCCCTTATAGTTTGCACAAGGGGGAGGTGATTCCATTCCCTTCCTCTATAACTCTTCCCCGTCTTTCCAATCAGCGCTAATCACCTCAGGTTGGCGTCTCATGTGGTCTCCACACAAAGTACACCAATGCTGGGTACTGGACACCTGTGCGACTGCTTCGTCATCAAACGAATGCAGATTTATTCCACGGCTGAGCATCCATCCATCTCCACGGCAACAATGCCACCAAGAAACAGGGTTGTGCTGGAGAGAGCGAGCGAGAGATGAATAACTACACCTGGAGATTTCATTACATGGACAATGAGTACAGGAGCGGGGCCCTAACTCATATTTTTAGCCTGGTACGCCCTGGAACGTCTAAACACAGAGGAATTTCTGAGCGATTGCCTATCTAAATAATGCAAGACTGCTCTCTCCGCTGAGCTCTCAAGCCAAGATGCAGGAAACATCTGAAGATGACAGAAAGCTGGAGGAGGAGTAGCTTTCTCATTGGCTTTCTGCAGAAGTCTGCCCATGTTCATTTCAAAACACTCCAGTGTAGTAGTCTCAAAGTGAGCCGTTGGCAGAGTGAACTTCCTTGAATGGGGGATAAAAACCATTTTCCTACAGTATAATCTTGAGCTATTATTCCGTATTTCCAGAGACATGGCTAGCCGTTGGCCTGTGGGCATTTTGATTACTATGCATTAACTGCCATCTAGGAGTTAAAAGAAAACATAATCCTTCAGGGCAACAGTAGGTCAGCGTGAAGGGATTTTACAGTCTATTTCAGTGACATCAGGAACTCCTGGGGTCCTCAGTACACTGAATGAAAGCAAATCCAATCAGCATAGACATATATATATATATATATATATGAACAAAATGGGTAACACTTTATTTTAGGGTCTTTTATTAGTACTTATTAAGCACATATTAATGCCTTATTCTACATCCTACCCAATACCTAAACTTAAAGGGATAGTTCACCCAAAAATTTGATGTTTATCTGCTTACCCCCAGGGCATCCAAGATGTAGGGGACTTTGTTTCTTCAGTAGAACACAAATTATGATTTTTAACTCCAACCGTTGTGGTCTGTCAGTCATATAATGCTTGTCGATGGTAACTCCATCTATAAGAGTCAAAAAACACGCACAGACAAATCCAAATTAAACCCTGCGGCTCGTGACGACACATTGATGTCCTAAGACATTAAACGATCGGTTTGTGCGAGAAACCGAACAGTATTTATATCATTTTTTACCTCTAATACACCACTATGTCCAACTGCCTTGCGCATCCGGTTGGTGAGGTCTGAACGCGCTCTGATGACGGAAGTGATGTCTTGCACTCATTGAAGTATAAGCGCGAGACATCACTTCCGTCAACAGAACGCGTTTTTAGACCTCACACACTGGATGCGCAAGGCAGTTGGACATAGTGGTGTTTTAGAGGTGAAAAATGATACAAATACTGTTCGGTTTCTCGCACAAACCGATCGTTTCGTGTCTTAGGACATCAATGTGTCGTCACGAGCCGCAGGGTTTAATTTGGATTTGTCTGTGCGTGTTTTTTGACTCTTATAGATGGAGTTACCATCGACAAGCATTATATGACTGACAGACCACAACGGTTGGAGTTAAAAATCATCATTTGTGTTCTACTGAAGAAACAAAGTCACCTACATCTTGGATGCCCTGGGGGTAAGCAGATAAACATAAAATTTTCATTTTTGGGTGAACTATCCCTTTAACAACTAACTAACTATTAATAAGCAGTAAATTATGAGTTTGAGGGAAAAGTCATAGTTAATAGTGAATATGTGTTCCCCATACTAAGGTGTTACCACAAAATGTTACAGTATATTTACAGAAAGAAAGAAGAAAGAAAGAAAGAAAACATTGTAAAAGCCATGAGAAGTCTAGAGTAAAACAAACTCATCTGATGGAAACAATTTCTGCTAACTATATCAGCGGAGAAAGTCATTGAACATTGAAACTGTCATTATGTGCAACTGATATCTGTGTCAGAATAAAGCGTCTTTGTCTACTTATAAAGAACCACCAAATCAGTTGTTAAGAACAGAAACACAGTGAGTTAAACTCAAAAGGCCCACAAAGAGAGAGACACATCCATCATTATCAGTAGGAAGCATAGAGGCTCTCACAAGGACACTGGATGACTTTGAAACAGAGGATCAAACGACTTCATCAAACGTGGCAGAATAAACAGAATCAAGACTGGTTACCACTCCACTATCATGTGTGCTCTTCCCATCAAAGGCACTCACTCACATGGTTTTCTTGAGACCGGATAACACAGAGCAAAGACAAAGGTAGAGAGAGCTTGAAATTATACTTTGTGGTTAAAGCAAAGATGAAAACACAAGGACAAAAATACACAAAGCAGCATCTGCTGTTGCTGGAAAAAAGTCCATTTCAAGCAAGTCAATAATGAGATTTGAGACAACGGCTGATTCATGTCATTTTACAAATCACTGCTGTTCAATTGCTTTTAAATTTGCAATTGCACGCAGCATGCAGATGAGAGGTTGGGCTGCGCCGTGCCGTACTAAGCACCGCGATCGCTCCTTGTGAGGAGAGAAACGCAATATCTCTTGATTTCATAAGGATTGGCTAGTCAAAGTTCATTCCTCATTCATCCGACTTCCTGCGGCGCGATCCATATCCGCAAATCTGACAAATAAACAGAAGACAAGGAACTGAAATTTTATTCTGGGGTGAGTGGAGGGGGAGAAAGGGAGAAAGAAAGAGAAATGAATTTCTAAAAAGAAAGAGAGAGAGATGGGCCATAACAAAGAGAGTTGAGATGGGAAGTTTTGTCTTCCCAGCATGCCGTGCCGTACGTCAAGCGAAGAGGAATGGCATAATAAGTTTTAGCACTCCCGTGGGCAGCCGCTGGCCTGTCTGTAATATTGCTAGCAGCTCGCACACGAGTTCCGCGGCAGCAGAGGTGCCATAACAGAGCCCAGGACAACCCTAACCGAGTCCCAGTGCCACTCTGCCAGAACAGAACTGCTGTAAATTCACAGAAGTCCCGGCAGGCTAACCGGCGATGCCAGAACCGCAGCCCGAAAGAGGGAGTCATAATCAGGATGGTCTGGAACATAGCCGTACTACAACTGGAACAGCCATTAATCACGCTCAATGGAGAAGTTTAGAACAGAACCTGAGGAGGGAGGGAGAGAGACACTCAACAGTCATGTGAGCACACCAGTGTTGAGAGTGTGATCTGAATACTTTTTCCCCCGGTGTCTTACAGTTTTTTTTTTTTTTTTTGTCTACTAACAATAGGGATGTGTCCGAAGCTGAATACCTCATTCACAGAGGCACGGATAATGGCTTAAAAATGAATAACGAATTCTACCGAATAATAGGAAAAATATTCGGCAGACACAGTCACTCCTTATGTTTGCTGGATAACAGCTGAGCCAGGAGACAGCACTATATTATAGCCTACATTAACATCTAAAATCACTACGCTGTAATGACTGTGTGAAGTAAATGAGTGTAAACTGAAATGAGCAGAGTGTGAGCGTCTCTGTCCATCTCTCAGAAATCAGAGCTTTGTCAACTAAGATACTCAAGTAATATCAAGTAAGATACTAAATCATTTTCAAGATCAAGATACAAACATTTTCTACTATGTGATATTTCTATTTAAATGTTTTCAACCTTGTAGGAAATGATAGGCTATACGATAGGCCTATATATATCTCACTCTCTGCTGGAGACAGCAAGCATTTATGTATTTTTTAGCCAATAATTTGTTCAAATTTGCATTTGTAGGCATAGTAAAAGTTGTTTTAGCAGCTTTCAGCCACTGAATATTTTATTTCAACTTTCATGTTCTCTAATCAGCTATTTTATATAGAGTTCGACTCCTCTTATTTGAGGTTGATGATTGTCCTGACATAACTCTTTACAACATTACTCTGGGGAAAAAAAGTTGTTTTTTTTCCCCCTTTTATTTAACATTTAATATTATTGTATTAATTAGAATATATTTAAACATTTATTTATCAGGAATGGGAAAGGTCCCAAAGCAACGACTCAAACTCAAATTGCCCGAAGCACTGCATCTGAGGTTATGGGCTCCAAAAAATTGATATTTAAAGAAATGTCATAATTATAATTAAGAATAATTATTTTATGAGTTATACAAGGCATATTTGTTAAATGAAAACTATGAAGGAAACAGAATAACATTTAAAAGGAGCTTCTCATGAACGGCCTGTTAAAACCACGCCCACTTTTTTAAACATAATACAGATACAAATCATTTTAAGATTGTTACAGATACAGATATTGGCTCTGCTGCACAGCCCTAACTAACAATATACATGTAAATACATGCTTCACAGGAGAAATCTGCCATTTTTATCAGTTTCCTCAAGTTATTTCCACCACACTTCAAATTACGTAATGTTTAATATAATTTTGCGACAGAAATTTAATTTTAAACATTTTATGAATTAAACAGTCAACTTGATTTAATGATTTTACAGGTAGCATTTTACAGCAAGTAAACACATAAATAAATGATATTTTCAGACAGAAATTTTTCAATATTCCAAGTGTCCAATATTCCTATTATTCTTGTTATAATTCCATATTCTCTTCACTGACACTGTTGTCTCCTTGGTAAACAAGTACACTATTTGTGGTGAAAATGACAGGTACAATTAAAAAAAATATATATTATGATACAGTATAATACTATAAAATATATAAAAATATATATAAAATACATAAAAAAATAAAAAATCATAAACCATTTAAGTTTGTATAATACATAAATGGATAGTTCAAAATGAAAATTCTTCATCAAGTACTCACCCTCAAGTTGTTCAAAACCTGAATGAATATCTTTCTTCTGCCAAACACAAAAGATGATATTTTGAAGAATATGGTTAACCAATCAGTTGAATTCCCAATTGACTTCCGTAGTATGGGAGGGAAAATACTGTAGAAGTCAATGGGGCCCATCAATTTTTGGTCACCAACATTCTTTAAAATATCTTCTTTTGTGTTCAGCAGAAGAAAGAAATTCATTCAGGTTTGAAAAAACTTGAGGGTAACTGATGACAAGAATTTTCATTTTTGGGTGAACTATACCTTAAATTCTCTCTCTCTCTCTCTCTCTCTCTCTCTCTCTCTCTCTCTCTGTGTGTGTGTGTGTGTGTGTGTGTGTGTGTTCTTGTATACATGGTTTTTGAGGACACAAATGTGTATAAATGACATGGGTATTACAACATAAACATGGTTTATGAGGACACAAAGTTTGAAATGTTTCAATGTGACCTTCTCATAGCAAAAAGTAGTTGTTAAAATCTGTTATCAAAAAAAATCAACCCCTCAGGCATAAACATTTCCAAAGCAGCAAAAAGCAGCCATTCACGTGTGAGAGAAGTTGATTTGTGATTTCAGTACCTTCACAGGTCACATCTAAAATAAACAGTGACAAAGGAAGCCAAACTCAGTAAAACAAGTAACACAATGAGGGAAAGGGACGATCAGCTTTCAGAAATCACAGCAGGAACTCTAAGCGAGGGAATTCTCCTGAAAGATTTCCTGTGATGGAAAGGAAAGACTTGCATACACAATGACACACAAGGGGCTGATGGGAGACTCTGATTTGACACAAAGCAGCTCTTGGGGCACTCCACAGAACTGCCACATACAATCAATATTACAACTCGCACCTAATACAACAACATTTTCCAGCAGCTATGGCCCTTTTTGTGTTATCTATAATATAGATTATAGGTTTCCCTGCAACATCAAAAACTGCTACTGCAGATACCAGCTGCTCAATCAACTCATAAAACAGGGTAACACTTTATTTCCATGGTCCACTTTAGGTACTAACTTTGCAACTACATGTCAACTAACTCTCATTAGAGTAGTAGACTGTCTGCTTAATATCTGCTAACATTATATTTTGATGGACCACCATCAGACAATACTGACTGTAGTAACTTTGCAACTAAGATGTCAACTTATTCTACTAAACTGAATCCTAACACCTAACCCCAACCTAGGGCTGGGTGATAAAATGATAATGCTAATTATCGTGATATAATTCTCCCCGATAAAACGATAACAAGAGTTAGATAAATGTGTTTACTACTTGATCGGTCTCTGTCATGCGACCACTAAACAGTGCTTTTGAGATGCTTAAACTAGTTTAAAGCCAAATGATACAGCTCTGACAAAAAGAAACAACACTGTGCGCAACGATACAGTCAGAAGGCTTTTCAATCTACAAATTGCCATCATTTACCATGGATTTACTGTAGTAACACTAACTGCACCATGGGATATTTATATCAAATTTTATTATGTTATTAATGTAGACATGCATTAAATGTATTAAAGAAGTACAGTATTTTTTTGTGATTAAGCTACAGTATCTGTGCATTTATACTAAACGTATTTAGCCTACTGTTTTTCAAACAAATACCATAGAAAACATATAGGTACATTTTACCAAGGTAGTGAGGTGCTATATGTGTGGTTTTTATATGTGTGGTTATCATGATCTAAATGTATGCTTCTATGGAATAGATAATTTTAATAAAACTCAAACAGTCAGAATATTTAAATTTTAACACATAAAAATGAGGTTGTTACAATTTTTTGCAGATATTACTGTTTTTTGTTAATGAACATAAATTTACATCTGCACTCAAGCTACTGACAAATGTGCATATCTAAGAGACAAAACATGAAATATTATTAATATTGCAGCCTGGACTGCAAAATGTGCTAAAGATACATGTTATCAAAGTCAGGCAACACAAACCTGTTTCATGATCTGAAACAATACTCTAAAGAGAATGTCTAAAGTGGACCATCAAAATAAAGTGTAACCTAAATAACAAAAATGACACAAAACACCTGTTCACTGTCTAATGTGCATTTCACTCTGTAGGATGCATTGAGTACACATTCTTTTACTGTTTACATGGCATCCTCTGATGTAAGGACTGCGCGTAGTTAGTTAAAATATTGTTTTAATAAAAGAAATCATCTTAACATTTGTATTGCACAGTATCTGTTTTATTAAACCAATAAGACAGTGCTGTATTGTGAATATATAAGGTTACAGGCACAGCACTGTCTCTAGCACCTCACTGCCTAAATATAAGCCTGCTACACCAGTGTACTTTCATTAAAACTACAATAAACCTGCTTTGGTGTAAATCAAATGCCAATATGCATGAATAACAGCAGTGTGACTATGCCAAACCAGCAAAGCCGAATAGGAAATTGTAAGTTTCATATTCATCACATTGTTGTAAATGAGATTTAAATCAATGATGAAATGACTTGAGTCAAATCATGGCTTCGTGATACAGCAGATTGTCCATCAAAAATGACAAAACGCTCAATTACAATGCATTAAGGGACTTCTATACAGCAACAGCTAATGACAGTTTATGAACAGGATGCCAAATTGCCGTTAACAAATAGTTTTGAGTAATGATGAAAAGATAACAGCATCACCCGTTAAATGCATCTTTGCATCTTTCACCGTCTGGTGCTTTGCACGGCCATGGTGATCGATGCATGTTTTGGAACGCACAAATCAAGTGACCCTCGACAAGCACTTAATGACAACAAATGAGCATCTCTCCTCGTTCTTCACCGATCCCTCTGTTTCTCTCTCTGTTTCTCATCGGCCATACTAGACTGTCATCAGACCCAATATCACGATCTTATTAAAACAAATGGGCTGATCTCACAACAGTCTGCTCTAGATCCCTGTGATGTAATTTGGTCATCTGACTAGGTTAGGCACGAGGAAACAAAGCGATGACTGAAATTCGATAGTAGTTTCGTCAAATTTATGAGCATGGCTTCTTAAGTGACACTAAGCCGTTGATGAATCTTTTTTGTTATTTCCGCCATTGTTAGCACGAGAAAGGGATTGAGTTTTTCATTTCTGAGACCATGAAATGAGAAAAAAATGACCATATCTGGAGATGTAATAAGCTAGAAAATATGATTGATAAAACAGAGCTGCTGTATATATAGTCCAAAAGCCTGAGACCACACTGACAATTTGGAAAATTTAAGCTAAATATATAGAGAGAGTTTTAGGATGTTAAAAAATAGCGTCATAACGTTTAGTTGTAACACTCTGTTAGATAAAATTATGGACCTCAGCAATAAAGTCAAATGTTGTCTCGGAGAACAGAGGAGAAGGCTGGTACTAGGGACTAAGAATGACACAAACACGAGAAGTGCTGTTCAATCAAAGTCAAAGTTTATTGAGCTCGCTGTAACTTATATAGCAAAGTCTAGGGCATTAGGTCAACTTAAAACAAAGGAAAGCTAAATTTATGTATGGTCTCATCATTCATATTAAAAAAAAAGCATTAAGAAGTGAATAACTCCTTATAGGCATAAATAGAACAGTGTGGCTCACAGGAAATAAGACATTTGTCAAAGGTGTCTGTGACTACAACAGATTAAAAACAGGAAAAGACAGCAACGAGAAAGGGAGCAAAGCACTTTCTTCTTAACATGCTCTTTGATTTTTTAATCCTAAAACTTTTTATTTGATTTAAAATAAATAAAAAAATAATATATATATTTTAGCATATTTATTTCTAGTACACTATATATACTCTCTGCTGTTCTCTGTGGGTACACGAGCACTGAACGGCCGCTGACGGCCTGGAGCTCACATCTGCGAAAACGTCAAAACAAATAGTAAAATAGGCGCTATGTTTATATATGAGTCACTTATTTAAAGTCTAAATAACTTCATTCTCACCTAGAAAAACTCTTTAAACTACATTTTGTGACATAACAGTAGTATTTATAAACTAATATGGCAAATTTGCTCGACCGCCATGACAGTCGCCGCAAACAGAGTGATACAAACGGTGAAACGGTACCGGTGCTGATACTGGGTGAATTTTGCACGGCTCTCAGCCAATCAGATTAGAGAACCAGAAAGAACTGTTGAACAATTACACACACACACACATATACATATATATATATTGTTTATATATAGTTTGTGATTTATTTATTTTTTTACTTTATTAGAAACATTGATTTAAAACATGCGAAATAGACAGATTTTCACAGGTGGTCTCACTTTTTTTTTCTGCTTATATTTATTCATGGACTTCATACATGCTGAATGAAGACTGAACTTGCAAAAGGTTCAATATGCATTACTCTCACTGAGAACCTTTCACTGCAATTTCACATCGCCCACCACCTTCCTCGTCTTAAACAAGAGCCTTTCGGTGATGGGGACAGCGAGAGCTGGAGCGCAAGTGAGAGACTGAGAGAAAAAGGGGAACATTAGCTCAGACAGACACTGCTACTCTGACACGCTGGGAAGTGATGGAGGGAGAGGAAGAAGAACGTGAGCGAAGACTGGAGCTTCTGTGCTTGACATGTGGAGACATCAAAGCCGTGGAGGTGGAGAGAAAGGCAGAGGAGAGCTCATTAACATCGACATGCCAGTCTCTGACACGGCACCATGACACCATAATTACTGCCACGCTCGATAGTCCTTCAGCTCCACCCTCTCACTGCTCCAGACAGACAGAGAGAGACAGAGACCAAGAAAACAGCCAGAGAGGTGACACCCATATACACTCATGCAAAATGCTTATTTATAATACCGTAAAAATGCTAGGGCTCTGGGCCTAGTGGTTTGTGCATATTCTACAGACATGCCATGTAGCTCATTCAGCAAATGCAGGTTCGAATCTGGTCTAATTGGGTATTCAACTCTTGTCAGAAAGATCGCATTCACAAGCTGAATGCACATGAACACCATCACAAAGATGTATTTACAAGTAAGAAATTATGGCGGACACAATGGGGGTTACGCGCAACAAACTTCTGTATTCTGTAAAATAGGTTGCACCTCTTCCGGTTAAGGTCTTTTGTATGCACTTTGTTAAAATATAGAGCCGCTTTACTCAAGATACCTTTAAATGACCAAGCAAAAATGAGCATAACAGATGTCCATCGCATGTGCAGATTGATATCTAAAAGTTTTTTTTTCTTCTTCTCACTAATATTTAGATATTTAAATTGAATAAAATAGCAACAATAAAAAGAACTAGCTAGGTTAGTTGATTTCCTTAAAAGTCCATAGATGTCACCGTCAGTACATACTGCTATTAACACTTTCTCTGACAAGCGGATGCAATGAGTTGACATTTTTTTAATTTAATGATTCTTTTTCACTTACAATAAAACTAGCTGTCACATGTACAAAATACGGTAAAATTCTACGATTACGATAACAGTGCCTTCATAAAATAAGTAGAGTTAAAAAAAAACCTGCTGAATGTTTTGTAGAAAAGGTACATCTCTATCTTGCTCCGACCAAAGTGACTTGAACGGCACCTGACTTCATAATTACATACAACTGACTTCATATATACATACAACAATCAGGCGTAACATTATGACCACCTTCCTAATATTGTGTTGGTCCCCCTTTTGCTGCCAGAACAGCCCTGAGCCGTCGAGACATGGACTCCACTAGACCCCTGAAGGTGTGCTGTGCTATCTGGCACCAAGATGATAGCAGCAGATCCTTTAAGTCCTGTAAGTTGCGAGGTGGGGCCTCCATGGATCAGACTTGTTTGTTCAGCACATCTCACAGATGCTCGATTGGATTGAGATCTGGGGAATTTGTAGGCCAAGTCAACACCTCAAACTCGTTGTGCTCCTCAAACCATTCCTGAACCATTTTTGCTTTGTGGCAGGGTGCATTATCCTGCTGAAAGAGGCAATAGCCACCAGGGAATACTGCATACGCACCTGGGCATCCGCGTGATGTAAAACAAAAGTGATTCATCAGACCAGGTCACCTTCTTCCATTGCTCTGTGGTCCATTTCTGATGCTCACATGCCCACTGTTGGTGCTTTCGGCGGTGGACAGGGGTCAGCATGGGCACCCTGACTGGTCTACAGCTATGCAGCCCCATTCGCAACAAACTGTGATGCACTGTGTATTCTGACAGCTTTCTATCAGAACCAGCATTAACTTCTTGAGCAATTTGAGCTACAGTAGCTCGTCTGTTGGATCAGACCGCACGGGCCAGCCTTCGCTCCCCATGTGCATCAATGAGCCTTGGCCGCCCAAGACCCTGTCGCCGGTTCACCGCTGTTCCTTTCTTGGGCCACATTTGATAGATACTGACCACTGCAGACCGGGAACATCCCACAAGAGCTGCAGTTTTGGAGATGCTCTGACCCAGTCGTCTAGCCATCACAATTTAGCCCTTAATTGTCAAACTCGCACAAATCCTTACGCTTGCCCATTTTTCCTGCTTTTAACACATCAACTTTGAGGACAAAATGTTCACTTGCTGCCTAATACATCCCACCCACTAACAGGTGCTGCGATGAAAAGATAATCAGTGTTATTCACTTCACCTGTCAGTGGTCATAATGTTATGCCTGATCGGTGTATATATAAATATGTGTGTGTGTGTTTGACATTTTTGCCCATTTTTATGTTCTCAAGTCAGATTTCATACCTCTCCTGAATAAACTGTATGATATGAGATATTATTCATGTAGCCAGTGCAGTTAAATATTGTCCATATAACCGAATAAATCTTTAATCTAATAATGCACTGTTTTGTGGTTTTGGCACTTGCACTGTAAAGGTTCTCCTGCGGACCTGTCATCGGAACAGCACTATTTATTTCCCTTCCATTGTCCCTACATGACAGCACTCTCCAGAATTGAATGCAGGCCAGAAACCTGACCACAGCGTGTCTGAGGAACCTTGGAAAACAGCTCTCTGCACACTTGACTACAATGGTGACATTTTGAATGGAGCGTCAATAGGCAGGAGCGTGCCGGCATTGCATGCATGGTAAAGCAGACACAAAAGAGAGGCATGGCAATATAATTAACATTTAGAGGGGAAAAATGCAGTGTTAGACATTGAGAGCACAAACACGCACAAAGACGACAGCCACAGCAATAAAAGGCCATGTTGACAATACATCTCAACCTGGAAGAAGAAAAAAAAAAAAAAAAAAGAGGAAGGAACACAAGTGTTTTTTAAAGCCAGACTGAGCCAATATGTTTCGTACTATAAACGCACACGTGTCAAAGCATATGTCACATAAGCTGTAGCAATTACAGCAGAAAACACGTTCACTTTAGAACAACAATTGCCATAGTAAGATCAATCACTACACTCTCTATTGATCTACGAGCTAATGGCTGCATTAATTAGGACAGTTGGGAACAATTACTCTATTAAATCAAAACATCCACAAATGCTCACAAAAAGTAAGGCAAAGCCCCCAGGGTAGGTTCATTAATGAGATCAGTTTGATTCACAGAATGGAGTAGACCTTCACTCACCTTGAACTTTGACCTCTCAGACTAAACTAGTTATTGTCACAAAAGAAATGATTGATGATCATGGTCAAAAAGCCCATCATGGGTAAATGGAAGATTAGCAAATTAAGGAATTAAAGAGAAAGGGAAGAGATGGAGTCAAAGGGAATGGGCTGCCCCGGCCAAAGACCCCAAAAAATTCACATTTCCACAGTTCCTCAAATAATTATCAGTCAAGCTACAAAAAAAGCCTCAGTGTCTTATTTTGGATGCTTTCCGTCACCTCACAGTATTTTTTTCTGTGCAACGAAGAGCAAGAGTTTGTTGTGATTGACAGGCCAATTAATTTGCCACTCTTAGTCTGGAGTTGGAGTCACAGAGCTGTAATCAGACGAGTGCGGATGTGATGTTAACAAAACCATGGGTTACCTTGCACTGGTCTGCAGCTCCTTCCTTTGCTAAAAAAGTTTGGAAATGTGCATGTCATAATGGAAAGTACTGTATGACACATTTACGTAACAATTACAGACCGGTTCGCAATCATGAGAACACAATGTACATATTTGTTTAAATAAATAGCTACCGTAAATTTTATTGTCAATTATTAATGTATTTAATAATAAGGAAGAATTAATAATAAATGTAACTATATATAGTATATATGGCAAGAACATGCAATGCTGATGTAGTCATGCTATGACTGATATGCTGGACTTAAATGATTAAATGAGGGGGAAAGCATGTAAAAAATAACTTCAATGGAAAACTTTTAATCAAGTAAATGTGCCATTGCTGGAAAAACTAAATACTGTTTTTTTTTTTCTTTCATTAGAGACAAAAGCTCATCAATGAAACTGCTGATACACAAAACAAATGCACTGCTTGGCATGTTTCCTCCACGCTTCAGAAGCATGCACCTGTCTTTCATTTCTACCTTCTTCCTTGCTGTACTCACAACCTGTTCAAAAGTAACTTCTTGCTTCTTTTCCGTTCTCATCTCCATATTGAATGTCTTTGAGTGGAGCCATGTTCTATGCTGTGTGAATCGTGAACAAATGAAAGGGATCCCTTAGGCACTGCTGCTCGGTCTTATTCTTGGCACTTCACCATCATGAATTCTCACAGAAGACGGATTCCAAAAGCAGAAACGGAGAGAAAGAAGGAAGAAGGGGAAAAAAAAAGAGGGCAGAGGGAATGTAATTGAACTGCCATGAAAAATTAGCATCACCTAGCTCCTAAACCAGCTCTACGAGGTACTTAGTGAAAAAAAGGCCATTTGGACTTCAAACCATAGTATCAACTGCCAGATTTCATGCCACCTTTGTTTACGAGCCTGAAATTGATTTATGGAGGAGGGGGAAAAAAGAATGAAATGAAGGATCTGTGTAGTAATTGACCCTATGACGGTTCTGGTCCGGATACACACGATTGGTCAGATGTAGAATCCTTATTATCTCATTTAATCAAGATGGATGAGGAGATGGCTCAATATCATCTGAGCCCAAGAGGCCACATGGAATGACATGAAAGCATTGAGCCCTACCTGAAATCCCATTAGGCCCAAAACAACACAACCCACCAATGAAAAGACATCTTGTACATCTGTGGGCCTTTAGAACAAATTTGGACAGCTAGTTTTTGGATGGTGCTTGATCTAAAGCGGCTCTGGCAGAGGATTTCATTAGCCGCAATGGGTCAACAGATCCTTCTAATGCTTTCCGTCAGATGTTAGCGTCCCATTAACATATAACCCTTCATTGAGCAAAGAAGTTCTCCTTCGCCTACATGCACCTGGATGCAGATGAAGTGGATGCTCAGAGCACTACAAACACCCACATGTTTCCGCAATCTGTGGAAATATTCATAGTGCATCCAGACCAAACAGCCCGAACAGGCAGTGAGAGACTTTCTTTGTTTTGGCTTTTAAAGCAGTCAACACTGCTGCAAAGCTGACAGCAGCTTTTTATTCACTCACCACCTAATTTCAGAGAACAATGAGGATCATGAAAATTGCAGAGACCACTAATTGACTGGCGTAGATGACTGGCGTGTGGCGCTAGCGCTGCTTGGTTCGTATCTGCTAACGTGCACACACACACACACACACACACACACACACACACACACACACACAGACAGACACACAGACACACACACAGACACACACAGACACACACACAGACACACACAGACACACACACAGACACACACTTTCCCTCTCATTCTGTCAATGGTAACACTAAGGGCCCTCTGATGACAAAAACTTCCCATAGACAGCAATGACAGAAGCTCAATTAATATCATACCAGACGTAGTTTCAAAGGCGAGAGGGCCTATCTGTTCACTCCGGGCATATGGGCTTCAGACAATGCTGCTGACAGGTTAAAGCAATTACACTGAGGGGATCAGATAATTGGACATTTTGTATACCAAAGCAGGGAAGAGGGTATTAATATTGTGCATGCTGATTTACGAATGATAGTTTTTTTTGTTTGTTTTTTTGGGACAATGGTATTAAGTGGTTTTATTTCCATACAAATGACAGTCCAAAGTGATAGTCCAAATAAATAAGGCAGTGTTTACACCTGGTATTAAGATGTGTTTTGGTCGATCGGTCACAAGTAGATGAGGGAGACACATTCCAGTTTACACCTTGTGTTTAATACGTCTGTTTTGTCCACTTTCAACCACTTCTCTCCTGATTTCTTTAAGGAGAGGGTCTTTATGCGGGTAAATCTACGGGCTTTTACAGATCTTTCGATCTAATGACCGAAATAAGCTCACATAATTTGCATATGAAAGCGGTTGGTGCCGACGGAAAAACACACGGACAGCAGCAGCTTTCGTTTCAGCTCTGATAGCCGCAGACCATAGTGAATGGTGTGAGTGCGTGTTAGAAATGGTGAGAACATTAGTGGTTAGCAAGTTTTTCGTCTTCAAACCAAACTTTGGTCATCAGCTGACAAAGTTTAAATCCCATCTGGCAACCACGCTTCCCATAATGTTTACTTGTCGTTACACATCTTTTGTGGCTATTCGAACGCATTCGACCACTTGAGCATTTACACTATGAAAGAAAACCGGTCAAAAGCCTTTTTGAATACCTCTCGAAGTGGTCGAAAGTGGACAAGCTTAAAACATTTTAGACACTGTTTACACCTGTTTTTAGTGTCGTCCACTTGTGATCCAATTGACATAAACGCATCTTAATACCAGGTGTAAACAGGGCCTAAATGGAACAGATTGAATATATTTGAAATATAACGTTTTCATAAAAATCTCATTATCTCTAAAGCTGTGCATTTGTAAATATTTTATGTTTTAGATGTTGTCAGTATATCCATATTTTACATTGTAGTTGTAAATGTTATGTGGGAATACCAACGAAAGCAAATGAGATCAGGCAAAAAAAAAAAAAAAAGTTGTTTAAAGATAAAATACTCAAAAATAATCAAAAAGTATGCTGGTTTGGAACGATGTGAGATTGAGGAAATACTACTTTTTGTAAACTATTCTTTTAACAGGCTAGAATAACCACTGGAGAATACTCACTCACCGAGACAGATGTGTCAATCAGTGCGAATCAAAAAACAGCCAGCACATATTAACAAATGAAGGCAACAGAAAAGAAATGCTTTGAAACCACACCACACACACAGATACTAAAGCTCAAAAGCCTGGCCTCAGGTGACTTAAGTCTTTAATAATACAATATGTTATACCAAAATTCAATTTTAAACTTTTTTTTTTTCCAAGTGCTTCAATCATAAATCCTCCATTATCCTTTTCTGTCTGTCTATCTCACCACCATAAAATGTCATTTATGTCAATCGATTGGCTGCGAGAAAAGCTAGTTTGTTTAAACAATACATCATCACATACACTCACATATGTGAGCCATCCCAGTAAACCGAACATAAATAGAAACAGCTAACAATATAAAGATTCTTCAATAAATAAAATATTCTTTTATGCTCCACAACAAAATATAACAGCATAGGGGTTTGGAATGAGATGAGATGAGTAAATCATGACAGAATTTACATTGTGGGGCGAACTATTCCTTCAAAGCAGTTTTAATCCCTATTGGGAACAAAGCCACAAGTTCTTTGACAGATAAAGTAGATGGGAAGTTTTGGATCTTTGGAGCTTCTCCACATTTGCAATTTAGTTCAAAGTTACAGACCTTTTTCATCTAGCGTTTCATTATTTCCGTGCCTTTTGTTCATGCGTATATAAATTGAAAATTCTGAAAGAAAAGAAAAAGAGAAAACAACAAAAGCAATCCTTATGACTCTCTCTTTACCTGTAGATGACATATTCAGCAACATGCACAGTGGAAACAGAAAAACTTTGAAAGGGTTTTCATCATCTCTTTCTGAAGATGTATGACTGGCGTAACATGAGAAAAATGAATTCCCAATAGAGCGGGTTATCAATATTCAACAAGTGTATGGTAACTGTCCTCCCACTATACCCACCGGATCCACCTGTCCAGGACTCTAAAGATCACTAAGTCTAACGTGCTGCACATCAGCAATGAAAGGAGGTGGCAAAAAAAAAAAAAAATTAGGTGAAAATATGGCCCAAGCACCTCTACCGAGTCTCATTACACCACTCAGTCGTTTCATTTTCTCCTCTGTATTTTCATTTTCCCTTTTAGCTCTTTGTTGGGAGGTTTCTGAAGCCATCAGAGGTTGAGAAGAAGAAAAAAAAACTTCACACCAGCAGAGAAACACAAGCCGCTTTTTCTGTCAAGATCCAATGGATTTATGACAGTTACAACTAAAAAACAAGCTCTTTAGAGAGCACGTCTTTCTCTCTGATCTCAGACGAAGACACACCAATTTAAAGGTAGCATACCGAGGACAGGAAGAGGTCAAGCTTGACCATCTGCCTCAGATGATTTAGCCGTCATTCACAACTAGATCAAATCCCTGTCACCTGCAGCCATACAGAATGATCTGGAAATTACTCTGTGTTACAAAAAAAAAAATAGCAATGTGTCTGAAAAAAAAAAAAAAAAAAAAATGTAAGCTTTGTTTATCATTGTAACAGCTGTGTAAAGGGATAGTTCAAAATTCTGTCATTAATTATTCACCCTCATGTCGTTCCACACAAGTTAATTTACACTTTCAAACACCCAGAAAGGTACTAAAGTTCTATTTAAAACAGTTCATGAGACTACAGTGGTTCAACCTTAATGTTATGAAGATGAAGATGAGAATACTTTTTGTGTGCCAAAAAAACAACAGACTTTATTCAACAATATCTAGTGACGGGCGATTTCAAAACACTTTCATATCTTTTGTTTCGAAACGGTGGTTCGAAGCGCGCATCAAACTGCCAAAGTCACATGAACCATTAAAATTTCGAAACACTTATGACGTAACGAAGCCTCGTTTACTGAAATCACATGACTTTGGCAGTTTGATACACGCTCCGAACCACTGATTGAAACAAAAGATTTGTAAAGCTTCGAAGCTTCATGAAGCAGTATTTTGAAATCGGCCATCACTAGATATTGTTGATTAATGGATTAGTTCACTTTTAAATAAACTTTTGCTGATAATTTACTCACCCCCATGTCATCCAAGATGTCCATGTCTTTCTTTCTTCAGTCGAAAAAAAATTAAGGTTTTTGATGAAAACGTTCCAGGATTTTTCTCCATATAATGGACTTCAATGGACACCAAACGGTCCAAGGTCCAAATGACAGTTTCAGTGCAGCTTCAAAGGGCTTAAACGATACCGGACGATGAATAAGGGCCTTTTGTGGCGTAGGGAAGGCGTAGGACATACAGCGTAAGCTTTTTGGAGAATACAGAAATGCGGTTTTGGCGGAGGCACTTAGAAGGCGAACGTTTGTTTATATAAACCATATACAGTTGTATTTTTTTCAAAAATGACCGATCGTTTAGCTAGATAAGACCCTTATTCCTCGTCTGGTATCGTTTAAAGCCCTTTGAAGCTGCACTGAAACTGTCATTTTGACCTTCAACCATTTGGTGTCCATTGAAGTCCATTATATGGAGAAAAATCCTGGAATGTTTTCATCAAAAACAATTTTTTTTCGACTGAAGAAAGAAAGACATGGACATCTTGGATGATATGGGGGTGAGTAAATTATCAGCAAAAGTTTATTTAAAAGTGAAATAATCCTTTCAAGTCTTTATTTTGTTTTTTTGGCGCACAAAAAGTATTCTCGTTACTTTATAATATTAAAGTTGAACCACTGTAGTCACATGAACTGTTTTAACTTTATATAACTTTAGTACCTTGCTGGGTGTTTAAAAGTTTAAATAAACTTGCTTTCAATACAAGCCTCACTGAGCCATCAGATTTCATCAAAAATATCTTAATTTGTGTTCTGAAGATGAACGAAGGTCTTGTGGGTGTGGAAAGACATGAGGGTGAGTAATTAATGACAGAATTTTCATTTTTGGTTGAACTAACCCTTTAAGATTCTGTCATCATTTACTCACCCTCATGTTGAAACCCATATAACTTTGTTTCCTCTTTAGATCACACAAGATTTCTTAGGGATTTTTTTTTTTTTTTTTTTTTTTTTTTTTTTTGGTACCCTGCTTCCCCATTTGACTGTATGGGGAAAAAAAGTTTAAACATATCTTCTGTGTTTAGCAAAATTCAGGTAATGTGAGTAAATGATGGCAGATTTTCATTTTTGGGTGAACTACAATTTAAAGCAATTGTATGTAGTTTTGTGTATTTTTTGTGACTTTAGAGCATGGAAATAATGAAACGCTAGATGAAAAAGGTCTGTAGCTTTGAAATAAATTGCAAATGTGGAGAAGCGCCAAAGATTCAAAACTTCCCATCTACTTTATCTGTCAAAGAACTTGTGGCTTTGTTCCCAATAGGGATTTAAACTGCTTTGAAGGAATAGTTCACCCCAAAATGTAAATTCTCTCGGTATTTGATTTGGTAATGGTAATGATTTACTCATCTAGTCATTCCAATGAGGCTAAAACGATGCCATGATGTCCATACTGATAATACTACTTCCCTAAAGCTATGTTGGTTTGACGTATTGTGTTTCGTACTGAATTTTGTAGCCACTCACCAAACTTACATGCTCCCAGAACAGAGGTTTGGAGGGGAGCATGGGAAACAAACAGCAGCCATTTGCTTTATTAGAAGTCAGTGTACCATCAGAATGATTTTGAAACTGATATTACAAGGAGAAGGGAAAAAAACAAAAAACAAAAAAACAAAAAAAAAAACCAGTATAGTTTAAGGTTTACTTTAAGGTTTGATTACATTGGAGCAAAAAGTTTGGTTTGATGGTGTGAAAGCCATCTTTCTCGGGTAGAAATAACCACATTGAAAAGTAAACTGTTATATATTTTATAGTAGATTGCAATAATCATGCATATAAACTTAGAAAAACATAAATGTGTGAAAACAGACTAGAGGCAATAAGATTCAGGTCAAGATTCAAGAAAGTGTACCATGTGTAAAACAACATAAGTGCAGAACAAGAATGATATCCATACAAATTTCACACTATTCTCTAATGGTTATAAATTTTGGGATCCCAGAGGGTGACAAAGTACCTCAGCCCTGCTGAGTAGTTTTTATATTCTCATACAGAAGCTCCTTAAATCATTTGAAGGCCTGAGAGAGCTCACCAAATATTATTTTGGATGACTGTTTTAAAGTTTCCTGTGAATGAAATTTTCAGTCTTCTCAGCCTCTGACCTCTACATGGACCTCATTACTGAAGTTGGCATGCCTGATCTTTGACCCCAGTTCCTCTGAGTCTGTACTAACTTTAAATGAGGCTTATCTGATACATCTCATACATTTTCTCTCAGTGAATGGACATTCAATATGGCGGACCACCCTAAAGGCCAATTCACACCAAGAACGACAACTATATTGGTATCCACACCAACAGACGATACCGTTCGGTTTATTTAACGAGTGCGCAGAGGTTATGCCGCCTGCCACTTTAAATGCTTGAGCTTGTTAAAGTTGTGTGGATTCTTTTTGGCTCTCAATGTTTTTAATCGCTCATCAGCTGGAAAAAACGTTTGTGATTCCAATAAGTCATCTTGTCCACACAAGCAGTGCATAATATTATTGTTAAAGCTGCTCAAATTGAGTTTCTATGCATGAAACTTGCCCTAACCTGCACATATATTCAACACTTATATAAAAGACTCAAATTCTTGAAAATTGTGTATAAAACAAAGAAATGCTCTCTATACATCGTGCTTTTCCATGTTTCGGCCCTAAACGAGCATTGCTGACACATCGATTAATCAGGCCACTTGTTTACCACATTAAAAAGCTTTCGCAAAGGCATTTCTCTTGTGTGAGACGAGTCATGCGGGGTAGAGAGAGGGAATGTGGAAAAGAAAAAAAGACAGGCACAGGAGTGGAGATTCATCTCTTCGCGGCGGGTAACGGAGCAAGATTTACGATCCACACAACGCTCGCCACATTTCCCTGTCCCTGCCAGACGACAACTGCTTCATTATCATTTTAAATTGGGCTTTTTGTTTCCGGCGACATGAAAACAGCAGCAAGGTAATTGAAAAGTAAACTGCCGTTCGCCAACGACCTCTACACAGCATCCTAATCTTCACACAGCAGAGAAGACAAGAGAGAGAAAGAGAGAGAGATGTTCCACCAGTAGGGTAAAAAGACAAAATATATGGTAGAATATCCGGCCCTTTTTCTGGAGAAAAAAAAACAGTTTAGTGAAAGGGGTCTTAACATTTAGAAAATGTTGATTAATTGCAACCTCACACAAGGTGAAACAAAATGAAATATTTCATTTGAACTCCTAAAGTTGATCATCAACACTTGTCAACCTTTTATATGCTTTATCCTCTATTAAGTTTCTTTGATGTTTGCAATTTTTGCAACATTGTTACCTAAATGTCTAAATATAGTTTACAATCCAGAATGAATTTTTAGTGATGAACATTAAATAAACATCAAATGTGTATAAATGTATTAAAAAAAAAATAATCAAACTTACTATTATATAAATTATATAAAAATATATAAAATAATAAAAAATAATAATACATTTTTAAAAAAATCCCTGGAATGGTAACAGGGTTGGTTCAGTTATTAACAATAACAACAACAGAAAAATTTATTAAATTAATATATTATAATATATTATATAATATATAATAAATATAATACATAAAAAATGTATTTATATATAATATAATATAATATAATATAATATAAAAAGTTTTAAAAGTGTATTTTTTTTTATGAAACACCTTTAAAATTGATAGAGAATGAGATAAAGAAAGAGGGTGAGAGAGAAAGGTTGAATAAATATGTACATTTTAAGTCAGTCAGTGGGCATTTATGCAAATGAATGCAAAAACTGTGCCAATGAATGATTGTGGAAACCTGGTGAACGAGAGAGAAAAAAAAAATCTGAAAAAAAAAAACAAAACAAAACCACAAACAACACAGAGGACTAAGTAGTGACAGCGAGGGGGACGCGCCAGTGTGCCTGGAGGTGGCAGTGTGCATTAGTAAAAGTGTCTTGTCTGCAGGCCAGGTGTATTCATGACCATTTTACACAGCCCATTTCCTCCTTAGTCACTCCTCACAGCACAAAGCCGCAGAAGAAGTCCTGTTATTACAGGAGCTGTTAGCCAACACATCCGCATCGCCAGGGCTCACATAACTGTTCGACTCTGTCCCTCCGCAGCCCGACAGTCGGTTGAGGTGAACTGTACGAGGAGGTCCGAAATGAATAATTGACACAGTCGGTTTTCGGATGGGGCAGGGCATCCGAGACAGGCTAAGATTAGCCACTGTTGCTCCTGACAGATGGGAGGCAGTTGTCAGAGGAAGGAGTGGAGCAGAGGAGGATCAGATGTCAGCTCATTACAAACTCGCATTGCTCTTTTTGCACCTAACATCCATTTAACCTTTCACCCTCGCACACATGCCTCATACATACTGACACCAGCAGCTCCTTTACCGAAGAAAGGTATCCATCTACTTCTGCATTCTGAATGAGACAACACAACCTCATGCTAACGCCGAACACAAAACACTAGTTTTAATAACACTAACGTTGGCCATAAAGTAGTTCTTAGACTGTATGTCTCTCTATATTCCTCTCAGTCTGTATAGAGAAATGGATCATGAACCATTTGCCACAACCAGTAATCAAGTTAAGTCAAATTTATTAGTAGTGTTGTTTGCTTAGCAACATGCTAATAGCAAACTACATTAATTAATTAAGAGTCAAATTTCCTGTGCTGTCTGCAAGTTGCTGTCTGTGAACAGCATAGAAATAAACATAAGCATCATAGCTGCTACTGATCGAAGTGCAGTTTTAAAGGTTTATGAGAGTTAGAGGCTGAATGTAGATCACCACTGACAACATATACTCAATATAATTGAATTTAATGAATGCAAAAAGATTGAAGGATCTACCTGCTGTTAATTAAAGGTCTGAGAGTCATCCTAAAGACAGCCAGTGTTCATTAGGACAGTAGACTAGTTTGAGCTGGAGGCAAACTCATAAATTTCTGAGGACATGTGCCATCAACAAATAAAACAGCTTCTGGCAAGTAAACAATGGACTGCATGTCTTGCATGACAACAAACATAACGCCAGCTCTCCAACTAAACCCAAACCTGAGGCGTTGACTGTTGATGCATTTGATAAGCTGCTATCCTATTATATCCTATTATATCCTGCTTATTATAAATATGCAGTTATTTGTATTTGAAAAAAAAGTACATTCTCTACATGGGATATGGCCTAAATATCAACCAAAGATTAATTAACATTACAAAGCCGGAGACCAGGGACATCACCAGATGATATGAATGCAACAGTCAGAAGTTATTTTATAATGGAAAAAATTCTAAGAAATCAAAACATAATCCCTCAAATCCAGCCCTGGAGGGTCACTGCCCTGCAGACTTTAGCTCAAACCCTGATCAAACTCACCTACCTGTAACTTCCTAGTAACTCTAAAGACCTTGATTAGCTTTCTCAGGTGTCTTTGATTATGGTAGGAGCTGAACTCTGCAGGGCAGTAGGCCCCCAGGGCCAGATTTGAGGAACCCTGACACAAGCTATTTGTAAATTAAATTATTTCACTTCAGTCAAATGAAAAGTGGCTAGAACAGCTGTGCAGCCAGTGTAGCCTCTGTTAAATGCCCACTGTATGTGTTTGTTTATAATAATACTAATATATTAAAAAGGTCTGCAGTTCGATTGGAACCAGTTCTGGGTCCAGATCTGGAACACTGTCTACTAATCGGTAACCTCTAACAGTCATACTACTCTTCTCCTCTCTCTATTTATTTAATCTTCAATTCAATATGCTGATTTGGAGATCAAGAAACATTTTTAAAGTTAAAAACTGTGATTTTTTTTTTCAGGATTCTTTGATTAATAGAAAGTTCAAAAGAACAGCACTAATTTGAAATAGAAATCTTTTGCAAAATTATTAATGTTTGCTCTCCATCCTTGCTGAATAAAGTATAATTTCTTCCATAAAAAAAAAAAAGAAGAAAAAAAAAAATCCCCAAACCTTTAAAGGGTTAGTTCACCCAAAAATGAAATTTCTGTCATTAAGTACTCATGAAGTAAGACCTTTGGTTGTCTTCCGAACACAAAAGAAGATATTTTTGATAAAATACAAGGGTATCTGGTTCACACATAGGCTGCAATGACATTGCACCTTTTGAGGTCCAGAAAGGTACTGAAGACATCGTTAAAACGGTCGATGTTTCCGTTGCAGTGCTTCAGTGTTTATGTCTGAACACTGTGCTCACGCGTGCTTCATGCTGCTCACGTGACCAGAGCCAGCCAATACTGAGCCGACGCTCGGACGTAAACACTAAAGCTCAACAAAAATAGCGTAGCAGTATGACAGGGGACAGACAAATTTGTTGAATAAAGTCATTAGTTTTGTTTTGTTTTTGTGCACAAAAAGTATTCTCGTGACTTCATAATATTAAGGATGACCCACTGTAGTCACGTTGACGGTTTTAATGACGTCTTTACCTTTCTGGACCTCAAAAGGTGCAATGTCGTTGCTGCCTATGTGTGGATCAGATACCCTCGTATTTCATCAAAAATATCTTAATTTGCGTTCCGAAGACAACTGAAGGTCTTACGGGTTTGGGACGACATGAGGGTGAGTATTTAATGACAGAAATTTCATTTTTGGGTGAACTAACCCTTTAAATAGGTATGTTTAATCTAAACAACTTATTTTGAAATATGTCTCAAGACTTAAGGAAAGGATTTCGTAGTTGATTTTTAATACCTTTATGTTTGTACTTTACATACACTTAGCATTGCAAATAACCAGCTTGCTTTTTGTTTTCAAGTCTCCTTCTGGCAGGTCAGATTATTGAGCAAATTAACACTGAGTTCAACCAGTTACAGACTAATGCAGTCCAGAGCAAAAGAACACCATTGCTTGATCATGACTTGATCAAATCACCTTCTAACAGACCAACTTTATTCCAAGAACTCAACTGATTGAATGTCCTGTACTTAGTTTTAAAGTTCAGTTCAACCTCCATAACTCTTTCTGTACTTCTGATTAACTTCACGGATCAGAACATTGAGATTAGCAATGAATTCTATTTCAAGTCTCCATCAAACATCAGCGTAGGTGCAGGATCAGAGGTCTCTTTGGGATTATGAGCCCGGCTTTAAACGTGACAAACAAGTACCGGCTAGAACTGTCCAAACGGGCATCGGCAAACCCGCTCTTTTCATCTGCCAAGGCACAATAAAATAACAACCTGACATGAGTTTGGAGGGCTTTTTTTTGTCGCTTTCCTCCTTCTTAAAAATATCCTTTATTTATGACTACAAAGACCAGCATTGTGGGAGTGAGGTGAAAAATAATACTTGGCAAACCTTCTTGAAGCATGCTTTATATTTTTTTCCTAATAAAACCCTATTCAGCACAGGGGTGAAAGATAACAGGCTGTTTGTATACACAATAAACAGACATATTCTACATCTGCCAGGCTTTGATTCTGTAGCGCTGATAACTTGCATGCATGAGCTATCAACCGAAACTTGAAAAAACAGTCTTTACAGTCCCCTAATGAGCCCGTAGCCAGGCTCAATCTCAGGGTGTGATGTGAATCGCAGCGCTAACCATGCGGGAGAGCCGTCTCTAAAGAGATGCACAGTAGCAAGTTTAGAAAAAGAGGAAGAAGTTAAAAAGGGACAGAATCCATCATCAGCCACCCTACACCAGTGCTGAACTGTGAGCGACCTCAGAGGGCTGACCACAGGGAAGCACAGAACAATATGCTCACTGGCTTTTTCTTTATGCTTGGCCCAGCGTCCTTCCGTGTTGTTTTTTTCTGCCACCTCATGCCGGGTGAAATGACGGACGCGGTGCAGAAGGTTGGGGTGTCAAATCCATCACGGTTGAATAAAAGAGGAGGGCTGATGGTGAGTAAGGTGGTCAGCAGTTTTCACTAGATCCATCATGCAGTCGGTCGCACTCAGAAAAAGGCATAACAAATGAGACTGCACGGAGGAGGCCAGAAGGATCTAATCATAGAGAGTTAAATCAACGATTATTGACACATTGACGCCAATATGGCAGCTCTCGTCTAGGGTTTTTTAAAAAAAGAAGACTATATGTTTGGAGGTTAAGGGATTTTGGAGACACCAAAATCTGGTTTATATATATATATATAAAAGATTAAAAAATGTAAAGATGCAAAATAGAAATATTAAAAAATAAATAAATAGTAAAAAAAAAAAAAAAACAATAAAAATCTGATATAAAAAAATTAAATACAAAACAAAATAAGATTAAAATAAATAAATAAATAACAAGAAAAAGAAGAAAAAAGAAGAAAAAAAATTGCCAGCATATAGTACAACTAAAAGCAAAAGTGATACTGCATATATCAGAAAAGAGTGCACATTTAGGTGCATTTTATTTCTGATTTCACTGGAACTGACATCCCGAATATGGCACCTCTGCTAGGTTCTGTAGGGGGAGCATATGTTTAATGTAATGAACTGAAAGTGTTTTTAAGTAAGTTTATTTTCTAAATGAAAATGGAATGGAACAAATAAAAACTGGACTGGAGTCTACAGGAAATAGAACGGAGCAACGAACAAACTGCCTGGCTTTAATTTTTTTTTCTTTCTCCTGTATTTTTTAACCGAAGGTACTGCAGTGCCATTTCAGATCATTCAGTCCCAATTCAACCTCTGGTTTGAAGACAAACAGAATATAATATGAAACAGTACTGGAGCTCTTTGAGTCAAAAAGGAGGAAGTCTTTATGTGAAGAGAATGAAGCAAAAACTCCACAGGAATCTAACCCCCTGCAGATGATCCAAATTAGAATTGTATACAAGTTCTGGGGGGATGTGTTTTGGCTATATGTGTTATTGTAGGCCTGCAGAACAGTACTATACTTGGAGGATATACTAGGAATATAAAAATGCTTCATTTTCACTTGTTTTTTTAGTGAGTGCTTAAGCAACAAAGCTGAAAGTAATTGACACTCATGCATGACACAGATGAGACTTCACTGCAGAAACAGCAATAGGAAAGCACAGACTCAGCATTTTGTCTCGATTATCTGTGTTTAACGCAGCTAATTGCAGCCTGTATTTTCCACTGATAAAACACCTGCCTAGTAAATGGAGCTCTGGCTGTTAGTTCATATACCGTTAACCAGAATAGTTTACAAATAAATCATTGTTTCACTGGCTTTGCTACAGTAAGCCACAAGATCATTTGTCAAGCAATCCAGCCAAGAAGACTGAGGCAAGAAGCCAAGGAGCCAGCACGGCTTTGACCTTTGACACTAGCAAGGCAGCACTCTGTTCAGAAAACACCACCCCACACTATACTAACAAGACGGGCATTTGAATTTACAAAGTCACTCAGTGGTTATTGACAATATAATAAATTCATAATTAGGTGCTGTCTTCATGAGGGGTCTACTAGTTTATGATGCTGATCTGTAATTTCTGAACTTATGAATACTATATGGATAGCTGACTGATGTTGATATAAAATATTCTTGTACTAATTTAATATATTGGGGATTTCTATGCCTTTTTGACAACAATGCGAACACTCAAAGTCAGAATACAATGAAAATTCCCCCCCCCCCCCCCTTTTATTTTCTAAATGCAAGTTATAGATTTTATTGTGAACAATTCATCAGTGCATTTTTATTTAATTTTCTTCATTTATTTATTCATTTAAAAATGATCTGTCCACTGTTTCATAATAAAATAAAATAAAATAAAATAAAATAAAATAAAAATCTGGAGGGGAAAAATGCCTGCTTTTTTAATTAAAAAAGCTGAATTGGTAATGCAACCTTTCGTGAAATGACAACACTGAGAAAAAAGTAAGGTATTCATTGATGGCTAATAAAACCAACAATTTTAAAATTACAAATGTACATTGAATTTAGTTGGTCTGTGAGGCATGTAATGTCACCCTCAAAAGTGGTATGTGCATATTGTATATATTTATAATTGTGTTCTAAGATTCTAAAAATAAATATATTCTTTAGATTAACATTCACTAATGAGACTATAAGATCAGAAACATAATTAAAGTTAATGGGGTCCTTTCTGGTGTCACGTTGT
The DNA here is from genome assembly GCF_019924925.1 of Ctenopharyngodon idella. Taxonomy (NCBI): domain Eukaryota; kingdom Metazoa; phylum Chordata; class Actinopteri; order Cypriniformes; family Xenocyprididae; genus Ctenopharyngodon; species Ctenopharyngodon idella. The sequence continues at coordinate 14,921,624 of NC_067232.1, read as the reverse complement.
CTTGAACAAATGAGAATTAAATAAGCAAATGTAATGCTTTTGAAAAAATAAATAAATAAATAAATAAATAAATCTCAAAATGTAAAAAAAAAAAAAAAAAAAAAAAAAAAAAAATGACCCCAACTGTAACAAACAGCTTTATCCGCATAACAGGTTTTGAATGCTTTGAAAGCTTCATTTAAGTCAGGCTCATTAATGAGTGCTCAGGCAGCAGAAAACAAACAGGTATGCGCCACTAATGCTTTCATGTAGGAAGAAAGCGGGAAGAAAAAAGAAAGACGAAGAGAGGGTGAGTTGTTCTTAATTGCACTTCAAAATGGCAGCAGCTGGCAGACTGAAAAAAAAAAAAAAAAAAAAAATAGCCTGCAGTTATAATGCATATCATAGTCAGAAAGAGAGAGACATTGACAGGAAGCAAAAGAGAGTGAAAGGAAGACCACTTTCTTGAGCACAGCCAACACTGCGGGGGATCCTGATCTATGTATGTCCTTTTTTATATATAGAAAAAAAGACTATTAACAGCAATAAGCTTTCATGTCCCGGTGCCTCGGGTGTGTGTTTTGACAGGGGAGATGAGTCCCAGACACAAACATGTTGCCTGCTGTGAGCTCGGAGACTAGCACATCTCAGAACTGCACCCTCCAGCTTGATGACTTCTACCGCAAAGGCCCTGGCAGGTGGCCAGACACACGGCTACAAACCGACCCTCCTATTAAGTATCACCTCTACAATACCAAACACAAGCGTCTTATCTGAAATAAAGAAAACAGACGGATGAAAATGTATAATTGTTCAGCAAACAGTCACTAATCTTATCCCATTCTAAATGCCGTGATCTGGCAGGCAGGTATTATCCAAGATAGTGTGCAAGCGCTGTCATTTATTACGTGTTTGAGATGCTCGGAACGCAAATACCTCTCGTGAGCCTCTCTGACATCGTGCCAGACGTTGCAGTGGTGCATAGATCAGAATTTGTGCTGCGCCATCTAAAGCTCACCCATCTACAAGTCTCAAATCAGAGCTTTCTTTAGGCAGCTTTGAGAAAACCCAGTGTTTGTTTTTAAAACGTCTCAGTCACATCGTTACGTATCTGAACCGAACATCAATTATATGCAGTTAGGTAATATCCTGCAACAGCTAATGCCTCTGGGAGCCATTTGACCATTTGACTTTACAAAAAAAAAAAACATTGGAAGGTAATGGGGTAATGTAAGAATTACCAAAACTTCTCTGTGATTTTAATTCTGTTTGTACTTTTGCTGCGCTGGTAAAGATTACAGTGTCTTCTATAAAATGCCCTCAAAGATTAACTACAGGTTAAAGCAGTGCCATCTGAACTGCCATGCTGGGATCATTTAAAATCTGACAGGTTGTGTAACTGTCATTGTACATCAAACACTCAGAGTGTCTCAAGTGGGTGTGGGCCAGTGGGAAGACAAGAAAACAAGAGTTGCACTGTACAACAGCACATTGTCGTTTTTTTCCCTTCTTTTTTTAATTATTGGAGATATGTTACACATTATTAAAGACCCCCTGTGATGAAAAATCAAGTTTTTAATGTTGTTCATATGTCTATGTGGTGTTTTAATGTGTTTTAAGACAAACCATGTGCAAATTCATAAGTCAACACCATTGCTGAGTATTTTCCCCTTAAAACTTCAGTGAAAAGAAAGAAAACCCGGAGTTTGAAATCGCTGGTGTCTGTGACATCACAAACTACCTTGTAACCAATCACGTCAACATGCCAGCGAACTAGCAGGAGAGTCTCAAGAGAAGCCAGGTTATCCCCGTATATTTTTCTGTTGATAAGAAAAATCGTGTAGATTTAGCAATATGGCGGGTGTGTGATGTATATTACGATGTTATGATGAACTATATGCCTTTCTCCACTGATGTTCTGAGTTGTTCAAAGCATTTGTAAGTATACTGACTTTCAGAAGGCAGCTGTCTGACTCTGACATGGTGAACGGGAACATGGTTTGTGTAACATTAGCAACACATTATTAGTAGCTGTTTGATAACAGTCATTTACCTCAGTAAGTTGACCAAGTGGATCTCTGAGCTGGCATGAGTGAGTGGAGGCGGGGCTAATTTGCATATTCATTTATCTGCGTATATTTTAAAGGCATGAAAAAAATATTTCACAGGAAAAAAACATTTTGATGTCATTTTAGTGATCAAAGATGAGTTTTAAGGGATACAATTTTTGACTACAGGGGGGACTTTAAATATGAGGCATGTAATCCAAAAGTCTTCAAAGCCTTCTAATTAAAACAAATAAATATTATATTATTATTAAAGAATTATCAGGAAATATTAACAAATTCTAAAAATCTCTCCTTTTTTTTCTTTTCTTTTGTTTAATATATTTGTAGAAATATAGTGTACCTATATTATAGGTCCATTTTGTGGCCAAAGTTGTGGCATAAGAAAGTTAAGTGCCTAACAACGGTTTCTAATGGCCAAATGGTTTGATGGGAAAATGACAATAGAAAATTTTCTCTCAAAACATGAGAAAAATAGACTAAGGACAAATAAAGTTTGTTGTCCAAAATTGGAGTCAATTTCTCAAAATCTGATATAATTGTTTCATAATTCCTACATAACTAATTAGCAAAGCTAGTGAGATCAGTACAGTAGCATGTGACAGAAATGCATAGATGCATTAGACAAGCCCATCACTGCTTTTTCTACAGACATTGCTTATCCCTCCCATGTGAATTGGCAATAAACAGACATCCGTTGGACAATTTCTTTAGAGAGAAATTTCCTCAAAACATATCCTGCCCAAATAGGTCTTTAAGCAAGCAATACTCCCCCCATCTTCCTGAAGCACACTACTGAGATGGTAATGTTTTCATTTGAATTTAGAAAACATATAGTCAAAGGCCAATTCACACCGCATAGACAAATGTCAACTAACAAGTTGGCCGTTGGATTTAGAATTTTATGAAAAGTAATTTAACTGTCATATTCACACTGCCCCAACAGACACCGACAAACGCTGATTGAACATGTTCAGTCAGGTGAAAACAGACCCTGACCAACGGTGCCAGGAGTAACACACTGATCCAACAAAAACCCAACAAACTTGTTTGTTGGCATTTGTCTTTTCGGTGTGAATTGGCCTTAAAAGAAGTCTGCTTTTGGTATGAATCCTGACTGAGTGAGTGTGAATGCTTGAATTTTTGCATAAAAACTGCGAAGGTGACTTTAAACCAAGCTGACCTAGGAAGAAAAATAAAATAGTGTGACGTGAAACGGATCAGGCCCAGGTAAAATAACGTGTCACAACCCGATAACAAAGTGATTAATGGCAAAGTCAGTCACACACAAATCAATTCATTTTATCTACAGTAGGTCACGGGGTTGGTCTGTCCCTGAAATAGCAAAGCCACAGTTACGAGTGTGTTCACATATGCATATGTAATCATGCTGCCTTAATTGCGCGAGAGGGAAGCGTGTACTATAAAGCACAAATCTCACCAAACTTGTCGTGACAATATAATTAATCACAGCAGGAGTTTTAATAAATGCCCCACATTGACGGCTGAATGGTCTACTGAGAGCTTATGTATTACATTTTAATTTGATTTCAACATATAATCATACTACAGCTTATAAACTAACCCCTTTCACAAAGCCGCATTTCCTGCTTTGGGTCAGGCCACTTAATAGAGCTGCAGAAAGGTTTCCTATACGTCATAAGAGTGGTTTTTGCATTCTATAATGTTATTTGTGCTTTAAGAAGAAAATGTGCCATTTTCAGCTCATAAATTGCATATTAAAAGCAAGATATTTCATACCTAATGGGTGCCATTAGGAAGTGGCCATTCGGTTAAGCTCAAAAATGAATCATGAGTGTGTGAATGAAGCACCAGTCTTTTAGGCCTGTGAATGAAGCATCAGTCTTTTAGGCCTGCGAGTAAAAGCCAACACAGTTCAATACAGGATCATGCAGGAATCATTATGCAAAAGAATGGAGTCAAGAAACACACACAGACTCTACTAATGACTGAACCTTCTCGACGCAAGCGCTACGACATTTTCATCGATGACTAAAGCTGAGCACCTGGCTGCTCTAAGTTTTTTTTTCCCCCCCTTTAAGCTCTTCAACTACGAAAAATATCATGCAAATGAGAGTAAAGGTTACATTCATAGTGAGTGACAAAGGCCCCATTTCAGGTCTCCAGCTCATCTTCCTGTAAAGGCTTGAACAAGGTAATCAGATCAGCCATTTAGAGGCATGATTCCACTGCTGCTTGAGTCTGAGAGAAGCTACGGTCCTCCATAGGTGCATAATGAGAGCTGTCTTGAAGAACTCATCACACACAGACGTCTCATGGAGCAAACACACTCACATTTAGATTTCTCACAATCCACTCTGACTGGTGCTAATGAAAGCTGCTCATGAGCAATGCAATCAAAGGCTCATCAATCCAGACAGAGCGATAGACATTGACTCTTCACCCCATTTCCCAGAGGTCTATGCAGCCTCTGAAGTAGACCATATTCTATCAGTAATCTCTGCTTTGGACTTCACAACTTACAATTTTTTTTTATCTGTTTTGAAGATCTGTTCTTAGTTTACGCATGTAGATTAATTAGCATTATCTGCCCTGTTGGTACCAACAAAATACTATAGGTTGTTTTTTAGTGTGTCAAACAGAAAAACAGCCTACAAGGAATTTTGGCAATTTTTAATAGAAACAATTACAGTTTAACCATAATTTCTAACAATATTGCTACAGGTTTTGTTGAAACAGTAAAATTGTGATAGGATGGATGGATGGTTTTGGATTGGATTGGATTTACTTGAAAATCCTTGCAATACATCCAAGAATTGACCACTAAAAAGCTTTTGCATGAAAGAGAACAGGAGAAGACATGTTTTACAGGATCCCTTGAGAAGCCATCAAACTGTTCAGAAAACTACAAAAACTCACTACTTTGAATTTCTTTCACATTGCAGTGGTGCATTGTGGGCTAAGAATTCCAGCACTGGCCACTTCCCTTCTGTGTTTATTATTGCTACACTGATTAATTAGAGTTATTTCAGCTCCCCCCGATAATACTGTATGTCTGGAGAACTACGCTCTCTATCTCGCCTCAGATCCCCCCATTGAGATGAATAAGCAGTTTGAAACTAATAGAAACAGAAAGAGAGAGAGAGAGAGAACACCATTTTCTATCAAGCAAACATCTATGAGAGGTTAATATGCTGAAACGGCAAAGATTACGTTGCGGGCACTATACTCAACACTTCTACCAAGATTGTTCAATAACAAAATAATTTTATGTATGACTAGAATACACTATGACTCACTGAACATACTGAACAAATTCTGCAAAGCCTCACATGGAAAACCACAGCCGGATACTTCAGTAGACAATATGAATATGAACTATGAAATTTGTATTGTGGCTTTATAAAGTATTCAAATGAAAAAAATAAAATAAAATAAAGGAGATTCATATCAGGACTGCATAGCTCCCAGAGAGAACAGCAGCCTCAGTCCCACTTTATCATGAGAGCTTCGGTAAATAAGCGAATCCACTTGTGTTTACACAGGAGTCAGACGCTTTGGCTTCTCTCAGAGCAGCTCTGCTCTCATATGGATAATTAATGATTGAACACACGCAGCACTAGATTACCCAATCCTGCTCTGTGCTCATGTCAGAACATCCTCTCTCTTACACTGTGCTTTATTGTGTGGAAACTCCCTTCCAGTACTCCTCTGTACTAGTGAAAAGACTTCTTCAAAATGACTTTTTTGGGGGGTTTTACCAGCGAGCAAAGAGCATTTCCCAGTTCCTACCCAAGAGCTCTCTCTGATGTAGCGATACAACACAACACCTCAGCAAGCTAGCACTGTTTAAGGACAATTTGATTTGTCAGGAATTGGACAGGGTGCCACAAGAACGAATCAAAGAGAGAGAATAGAGAGAGGGCGAGAAAGAGAAAAAAAAGTTGTTGTGAAGTCACCTTCAAAGACATGCCCCCATGCCACCGTATTACTGGGCTGAAATGGCTTCTCGGGGAGGAGGCAGCGATTCTATTATTCTTTAAAATGCAGTCCAATGGCTTTTGGGTGCGTGTGGAAAAGCCATTTCAGCACGAGGTCAGGGGCGGCGGGAGGCAGTGCCTTGAGCTTATTGTCTTCTCTGCCTCTCCATTTCCACTGTGCAACTGCTGCGTAATGGTGAGACCTCAAGCGTGCCCTCACAGGCCCGAACAGCATCCACATTCAAAAAGCATCACGCTGTTTTAGGGAAACGAGGACAAATTATGCTATGAACAAGCAATTTCAATTCACAGTACTAGTGACACTGCGTCAGGCAATACCGCGTCTCTGTCCAAAACCTAGTGAGCTGACAACTTAGGCAGCATTTTAAGGCATCATAGAAGCACTCTAGACACTGAAGTGACCAAAAGTTACCTTCTTATAGCCAAATTTCAAGGCAATATTACATCTTTTTTCTTCACAAGAAGGCAGTCCCATGATGCATAACACAAAAACAAACAATTATTACAAATAAACTTGTAACGTCATATAAAATATAAGAATGATAAAAATAAAAATATATACTTAAATATATATAATTTGATACTGCATTATCAACAAACTTGAATGCTTTATATAACTGTTGTTTACTTAATGGAAGTTAATATAGCCAAGTGTTAGCCAAATACCATATGATCACTGACTTAACGGAGCATAACAGAGTCGAACGTGGTGGTTGCCAGCAACACTGTTAAACTCAAGTCATCTGCCCACGATCGACAAGATGCTACGACTCAGTGGGGTGCTGCTGGAAGGGCTACTGGGTTCAGCGTAGTAACACATTCATTAAAACACTTCACAAACATAGTGAAAACTCAGTCAGAGCCTGAGCGACTGCAACACCTGTCCACTCTGTCTATAAAAACCCAATTGTCTAGACAAGAGGGCCAGAGGCGGTGTTTTTAGTGCTCAAATCTCAGGCAGGAGCCGTGATTTAGGGCAAAGACCTCACAAGACTGTCATGCACCTTTGCCTGAGCCGCTCCAGGCCTGTTTTCTCTTTGCACGTGGGTCATAACACGACTCCTGACATTATTAATCATGTGCTCGTAAACCTGTATTACATGAGTGCCATATAGAAATGATAAATCAAGTTATGAACACCTTTAGAAAGTTGTAACAGTTTTATGGTAACTCCTTAAACAACAGAACAAGTAAAGAAGGAGGCTATACTTATCATAGTACCTAATCGTGTTAAAATAAAGACTACACCGGTCTACATGGCCTAGACCCAAAATGCATTAACCGTATAGCCCACGCGCATACTGTAGCTAAAAGCAAGGTGAGACAGAGCATTTCCAGTTAGGTTGTCTGAAAACCAATTAGGTCAATTCCAAGACTAAAAGGATTTGCAGTGTAGATCAATGCAACTGTAATGGAAACTAGTATTAAATTAGATCCATGTCTTCAATGACCTTCTGCTTAATGATAAAACCAGTTGAAGACCATTATCATATAGTAACGGGACTGTATAGCTCATAAAACAAACAGGCTGTGTTTGAAATAGTTAATATGTAGGCATAAAGCATCTATCAATCAAAAAAGCTTATGTCTTCATGGTTATTCATTTGTGTTGGCTGAAGTGGGGCTAAAGTTTTGTCTCATTACTTGTAAGTCGATCTGCTCAGTGGTTGAAAACGCTTGAAGAGCGAGAGAACTTTACGAAGATAAATGGGATGTCACGCAAGGCGTGGAAATGTAGCGCATTGAAATGCTACCTCATAATGAAGGAAAGAGCAATGGGCAGGGGTTTGCTGATTACATTACATCGGGTGAGGATTAAGCTCTCAAGATAGCTGAGGTGACATTTTCCTTCTATTTCTCGATGTCTTCAGCATCAGCGCTCCTTTCATTCGACCCATTACTCCTAAACAATACCATTCAAATTCATGAAGGACTGTAGCCAGGCTTGTTTTCCCATTCAGAAATACAACCTAATGTTTCAGTAGCAGCCACAATAGCAACATTAACAGCATCCTCAAACTAACTTTATCATAATGTCCTCTTGAACTTCACTGACTTAATGGCTGAAAGGGACCGCATTCACACAAGGCTCAACAATACGTGACACGTGCTAGCAAAATGATTCGCAATGAGCACATTTTCAAAAATGAGTTATTGTTATTCTCAAATTCTCTTATAAAAAACTTCAAAATGATGTATGATTTGTTGGAATACAAAAAATATGACTAAGCTGCACCTGTTAGAAGTCGATAGAGTCAGCAAAGTCAATTTTGAGAAAAATCAAGGTAAAGTTTTCTGAAGGTTCCAAAACAAACTCATCTAGCAACCTTAAAATCCCTGGTAATACCACCAAATTTGGCACAAACTAAGTCAAAACCTGTATCTATAGGAAATATATATATATTCGATTTTTTTTTTTCCATGATTCCACAATTCTTTGATTAACATTAATGAAACAGACAGCCTATATATTATGACCTACTGTACCACGTATCTAATATAATGTTACACATCAGATGTTTTTCCCCAACCGTTAACCAAACGTTCACTTAGGACATAACAGATAATGTTGTGTGAATACTCGCCAAGACAGATTTTTTGAAATACTGTAGTTCTGCGTATATATGTATATCAGGATCGCGCGCTGTCTGAGGTGTCTTTGTGCGCACTTCAGATCTGTCAGTCTACAAGAGTAAGATCATTTTGTTTACATCAGCATGAATTTGAAAATCACATTTCATTGGTTCAGACTCATGCCATTGAAATTTCGCTATGAATATTCACAAAGTTGGAATGCTGTGCTTTACAATGATACCAAACTTGTGCTGAGGGAAGCGTCAGTCATCCAGAAGCAAGCAGAGAATAAATGGATTTTTCATGGTCAAAGGAAAGGTACTCCTCTCAGAAATCGTACAAATAAATACACTTTTAGGTGTTTAATTGCTATTTTGAGCATTGGAATCGCTAGAGAAGGGCTCAATGAACGCATTTTTATAAAAACCTCAGTTTCGACCAAAGTTGACATTTTTCACTTGTTTTGCCTGTAGCTTGAAATTAACCCATGCAATTCCAACTCATTTTGCCAGCACGGGTCACATGAGATCATATGAATATGATCCCTTGTTGTTGAGCCCTGCAACATTACTTCGGGACAGGGAAAGACCACGCCATCTCTTAGCATTCATGCAACTCCTGAAAACACAGCAGATTTAAGATAGGTAAAAACATAATACAAATAAACACAAATTATCACACTAAATACTATGTCTGAAATATGACAGCAGCATAATATCATATCATACATAGTGGGTTAAGAGGAATGTGTCCTCTTCTTGAGATTCTTTATTGTGAACATATCTCTATGGCCTAAATATTTTGCAGCACCAATTCTTGTGAATTTGAATTGCTGTCATGTATAATGAAAATATCCTCATCCTTTAAAAAAAAAAAAGGAAATTTAAAAGTAAAGTCTGTCAACAACCTTCAAGTTTGGAAATAATTTCCACTTAAGAGTGGCTGTGTTTTTCTTAAGTACAATGAAAGTCCTACAGCTGACAGAGAATTTACTATAGATCCTTCCTGGCTGATTAAGCACGCGTGTTCTCAAAGCAAAACCTCTCAATGATCTCTTTCCTTATTGAGAAGCAAATAGAAACTGAATAAAGAACTCTATGATTGGACTGATGTGGCTCAACCTGATAAACAAACACTTTGTAGGGGCAGAAGGGGAAAAAAAGAAAACAAATCTTGGCATGTTAAATGAGACACATTGATTGCTTTAATCAGCCTCAAAGCTGGGTTAAAGCTGGCCTGTTCGACTAAAGTGGCCTGGTCTTGCATCACACGATATTCCTATAATCCCCTTTAGATGGGGGTTCAAATGGCGGATCGAGCATGTATCCAGTGAGATGGTGGACTGTACAAACACATACAATTGACCTAAAAGGTGGGTTTGAGACACATTTATTGAATTAGTTTATAGTGCCAGTGGAGGCGGCTCAGCATGATAAAAAGGGGATGGAACATGTTTATATTTCAGAGTTTATAATAGCATGTAAGGATGTAATGGGGAATCTGGTCTCTATGTATAAAAAAAAAAGGGGGGACCAAATCTGGTTGAAGGTTTCAGTTTTGGATCTTACAAATGCTATAAGTTTTTGCCATATCGCAGTTGTTGTTAGCAGAGTCAGAGGTTCATTGAAAATTTTGGTCTCTCCTGTTGAGGTTTTTTTTTGTTTGTTTTGTTTTCTTGCTGTAGTCAGTGCGGTGAATAAGAATGGTTCTTGGTGTTTGGATACGTCTAGTGTAGTCTCCCAGTAACAATATTAGATATGACATTAGTTTGACGTGTTACATCCAGCGCCCTGTTTGAAGCCAGAAAGTTCATATTTAAAAGATGTAATTGATAAAGCAAAACATCAAAGAGCCAAAACATGGGGAGGGCAAAGTGATCGAGGGAAGAAGTGGTTTCAAGAGGTTTCTGCACCTTCTCCAATTCCTCTTTGCAAAAACATCAGTCCAGCAGGGGCTCCGACCGTAAATTAAGTAGGGCAGATTCTGGGTCTTAGCGCTAGTTTATGATAAACATTTTGTAAGCTTTATATTCTAATTGCTGAACATATGCAGACACACTTATAGCAGAGTTCTAATGCCCTTGTGTTATTCAACCTGAGGGTGGCGCTCTAATGTTGATTGAAAGGCTCTTTGCATAAGCATGTTTAATACTTTCATTTATCTGATACGCTACTCCACATAGGAAGAACAGACATGCCAATAGTTACATGTCAACTAGTTACTGACCTGATGGAGAAAATACACATTGCTGAAGCGGATTGACATCATCTTTGTCTGGAGCGAGGTTTACGTAAGGTAACATTAAAATAAGAGGGGCAGTCTCAAATCTGCCTCTCCAACTTTACAGCGCCTCACAATTTTCCAATGTAAATCTGTGGTAGAAAATGAAACTGCAGTTCCATTTTCTACCACAGATTTACATTGGAAAATTGTGGGGCGCTATAAAGTTGCAGAGCCTGTCAAAGCCTTGCGTTACATTTTAATATATCCTGCTCACTTTACGCCTTAGTAAAGACTTAGTCTAGATACAGCCCTTACAGATGAGCTGCGGCTGCATCAGTACCTCGTTCCCTAAGCATTTGTAGAGCCACAAATCGCTCGTTCCTCCTTGATCCAGATCTCTGAGATGGGCCACTAGAGTCAGTTTAAACCCACACACTTCCCCTACTTTAAAATGCTTGACTCTTCCAGGCCCAGGAAGTGTCATCACTCGTGCACACTCTCAGGAAGCGCAGGAGAGTGCATGTAGGGTGTGTTGCTGCCCACACAATACGCAATCATCACTGTATCTAGAAGTTTGCCGCTCTCACCAAGAGCATACGGCAAAGATTCACGTGGGTGGCCGGAGCCACACTGCCATGAAATTCAAGTTAACCCTGCTGAAGCGAACATTAATTTCACACCTTCAGGTCACAGATTCATGCCCATAGATATGTGCATACACACTTATACACGTACACAAACACACTTGAACATATCTGAGGGACCTACTCAAATGTCTTATGTTTATGGTTTAGGACAATTAGGGAAAACATTATTGGCACTTTCCATGAAAATGGTACACTTTGGTTTCATGTGATTTTTTTGTTTTGTTTTTTTTTTCTTTTTTTAAAGATGATGTTTTATTGTTATGCTGCTTTTAATTATTGATAAACTTATATAATGGTTATACATTTTCTGAAGTATACACTACTGTTCAAAAAGTTCAACAAATATCATCAAACTCAAACAAAAGAGTATACATTTTGCTAGTGATGTTGATGCTGATCCACTTAGCATTCTTCATACGGCTGTTTGCTACTGGAATGGGCCACTGGCTGATAAATATTTCAGTTGGTTTGAGAGGTTGCACAGAATGCACACTAGGCCACAATTTTCAGGTAGCACAGATACGTAAACAAGCAAGTCTGTTTTAGCATTGTTACTGGTTTCCGACGGGATATCGACGTCTTTTCAGAGTGATGGCAAAAGCGAACAAAGCATTCTTCAGAAGCTTCTGTGCTCGGTAAATAATGCATACAATCATTTATTCATCTCAGAGTGATGAATGCTCAGGGACATTCAAGTCAGAGGGAAGAAAGGCAGAGAGGAAGAAAGGGAATAGAAGAGAAATAAACAAGAACATTGTGCGTGTTTATGTCAACACTTTAGATTGGTAATTCTGATTGCAACCATTGTTGAGATCCAGGATGGCATCGGAGAGCACAAGGCATTCTAGCCTTGAGTGGAATCATATTGAAAGAAATGAAGCTGATTTGCCTGAAAAGCAAGACAATTCCCTAAATGCAGGCAGAATCCTTGAATGGTTTATGTTTTAACATGCTGGCATGTTTAATGTCTGAACAGAAGTAATAAAATAGTCTCAAACGTTCACATTTTTCATGCTGATTGTAGTTCAATGCTGCAAATCTTGTGTTTAGAGATGTTACAGAAGTACCTTTGGGCCTTTTTTTCTGCACCATCAAACAAAATGCAGGATCCAATTTGAAACAGATTATTTTGGGAGGAAGGAATACCATGGCCTCTGGCTTTGTGTGTAATTGTATGTCATGTAGGATTCATCCCAACACAAATCAAACAGCGGATGTAAACAAAGTTAGTGAGAGAAAGAAAAGAGGAAAAACAAACAAATCGCATGAGAAACAGGCCAAAAATCTGTACCGTCCTAATCATGGTGGCTCGGAAAGTCCTTACAAGGACTAGTGAGCAGAATATTCCTCCAACATCCTGACTTTTTTTTTTTTTTTTTCTCCACAGTAAGGAACCTCCAGAGATACTTCCTTTCAGACTGACCCTCTAAGGACGACTGCTGGAGGCTGTTCAAACACATCTGACAAATCAATTAAAATGGAAATGATTATCTTTGGATTCCAGGGAATGGGTGATGGCAACAATTTCACCCTAAGGAAAAGCCAATTTGTGCACCAAGAGACAGGAGTCATTCAAAAGTATTACTGTAAATATTAGCATTTGTACTCTATGTTACCAAAGTTCTTCAGGCACTGACATACACATTGTACATTCACAAAGACATATACACTACCAGTCAAAAGTTTGGAAACATTACTATTTTTAATGTTTTTCTCTTATGCTCATTAAGGCTGCATTTATTTCAGAATAAATACAGAAAAAACAATAATATTGTGAAATATTACAATTTAAAATTATGGTTTTCTATTTTAATATACTTTAAAATATAATTTATTTCTGTGATACAAAGCTGAATTTTCAGCATCATTACTCCAGTCTTCAGTGTCACATGATCCTTCAGAAATCATTGTAATATGCTGATTTATTATCAATGTTGGAAACAGTTGTGCTGCTTAATATTATTTTATAACCTGTGATACTTTTTCAGGATTCTTTGATGAATAAAAAGTAAAAAAAAATATGAGCATTTATTTAAAATAGAAATCTTTTGTAACAATATACACTACCGTTCAAAAGTTTGGGGTCAGTAATTTTTTTTCTTTCTTTTTTTTTTTTTTTTTTTTTTTTTTGAAAGAAATTAATACTTTTATTCAGCACGGATGTGTTAAATTGCTAAAAAGTGATAGTGAAGATTTATTATTGTTAGAAAAGATTTATATTTTGAATAAATGCTGTTCTTTTTGACCTTTTATCCATCAATGAATCCTGAAAAAAGTATCACAGTTTCCAGAAAAATATTAAGCAACACAACTGTTTTCAACATTGATAATAAATGAGTATCAAATCAGCATATTAGAATGATTGCTGAAGGATCATGTGACACTGAAGACTGGAGTAATAATGCTGAAAATTCAGCTTTGCCATCACAGAAATAAATTATATTTTAAAGTATATTAAAATAGAAAACCATAATTTTAAATTATAATAATATTTCACAATATTATTGTTTTTTCTGTATTTATTATGAAATAAATGCAGCCTTCATGAGCATAAGAGACTTCGTTCAAAAACATTAAAAATAGTAATGTTTCCAAACTTTTGACTGGTAGTGTAATAAAAAAAACCTGTCCTGTGTGAACGACCCCTGAGATATATACTGAAACGAGTCGTTTTGGGAGCTTGGTTTGAATAAAAGCCATTAACTATAGCTTGTTATTGACAAAAGCAATCAAATTTTGAGCCATCAAAATGTTAAAATTCTAGATTTAACTTAATGTGATTAAAAAAAAAAAAAAAACTTAAATTGGAAACAGGAAAGATAGCTAACAGTGACAAATAACCAACGTAGCAATTTAGCACGTAGTACATCAAGTCCAATAATCAAGCTAATCAAACTATATTCAGAATGAAGTTGTATGCCGATAAATCACTGAGAACCAAAATAGGCAGGCAGTGGCAGGACATTAGTTTAGGGGTCAATAACCACGTAGCAGCCAAAAAATGAAAGGGGAAACCCTTGCTTTACTGATGACTGAGAGTTCAGACCTGATGAAGAAGGTGATGACATTGGCCTGTTATGAAACTCCTTCCTTTAAAAAGACATGATCAATGAGCTGTTGACACCAGAACATCCTCTGAAAGATGAAACGCCCAACATGGAGCCAATCTCGCTGTTGTGGTGTCAGCAAGGACAGAGCAAAGGAGGAGTCTTTTGGAAATTAAAGTGTCTTAAATATTTGATTGCAAAGGCTAACCTGCACCTACTACAAAATGCATGCACAGCCATTCAAATAAAAAGAATATGTGCATTTAAACATATATAATTTAACACATCTCATATATTTAAATATGCATAACTTCTCACTGATCTCATTAATGTTGATGTCACAATGTCATGCTCATTCGAAGAGTGATTAAAGAACATTCTGAATATAGTTTGATTAGCTTGCTGATTGGACTTGCTGTACTTTGTGCTAAATTGCTACGTAGGTTCTTTGTCACTGTTAACTATCTTTCCTGTTTCCAATTTAAGTATTTTTTTCACATTAAGTTAAATCTAGAATTTTTAAATTTTGATGGCTTAAAATTTGATAGCTTTTGTCAATAACAAGCTATGGTTGATGGCTTTTATTTAAGCCAACTTCCAAAAACGACTCATTTCGGATTTTATCTCAGTATGACGTAATAGTACGACGAAAGACTGGCTCTGCAAAATAAGATCAACACCTACTTCTACATCGTGGCCTCTTTAGCCCTGCCCACCAATTTGCACATGATGTAGTAGTAAATTCGAGAGAGACGCAAACACAGGATTACTCCAGCAACAAAACAATAGAGATGCATCTGAGGATTACAAGATGTTTTGTAGTGCCAAGTTGTGGAAAAACACAGTCTTTGTATTGCCTTCCTTGTGATCCTAACTTTATTTTTAGCAAAGTTCCATATCACGTTAGTAAGACACTGTTCTTTTGTTTGCTTCATTTTACTGTGGATTCATTTTTAAACAAGACACAGTTCAACACATGCTTTTTAGAGAGACTGAAAATAAAAGATGATGCAATACTGACTATATTGGAATCTACAGTTTCGCAACACACAATATGAGCAACAATGTTTTTACCGTGTGTCACTATTGCTTTGTTACTCACCTTACTGAAAATGATGAACGATGAATATAAGAAAGACATTGCGACAAACGATGGCCCATTCATAATTCATTTACACAAAACAATGTAAGGTCTCCTGTCAACTATAACTGTGGTAACTCCAAGTACTTTATTTGCCACAACTAAGACATACAGAATAAAGCATATGCATAAGTGTTTCACACTTGGTAAATGTTTCAACTATGTAACAAGATAAACAACTTTCTTCGTTTCAACACTAATATAGTGTAATAAAATACAATACTACCTCACAAATACTCGAGGAATAAATATAAATACGGATGATTAATTACCAAGCTGAATGAATGGAGTATTCTTGGTATTTGAGGTGTAGGTTTGTCTTCTTTTTTGGGATCAGCCTCTGCCTCAAACATGTATGGCGGACATCTGAAGTTTTTTTTTCAAACAATTCCACACGTGTAGCGGGAATGTTGAAATTATTTTATTATGCAAAAATGTTACCTACTCATAGCAGTGGGCATTTAATTTTACATTATAACATTTAAAAAAATGCATTTAATCAACCCTTTAAACTGTAGTTGAACTCCTTTCAATTATGAGTATCTTGTAACTTAATAAGCAGCAGTTTTAAACCCTGTTAGTGATACATAGCATGTAAGGATACGGTTGTGAAGGGACAGGCACATGGAATGACCTCACATTACAATGTATAACATTTTAAAACATTATGTATCTTAGACAGAAGAGAAAAAGGCATTGGAGCTGGTCCTGAACATCCTCAAGACCTTGCAGTTGTTATTACTTTGGGACAGCTTCAAAGAACTTAAATAAGAAGAACATCTTAAAAAAAGAGCGAATGAGAAAGATATGCAGGGAGGAAAGAGTGGATAGCTAGTTCATTCAAAAAAAACATGAACGAACCAGGAGAGAATAAGAAGATATGCTCAGGGAGAAAAGGAGTCATTAAAACGAGAAAAGCAGAAGAAGGGAAAGAAGGAAAAGGTGAGAGGGTGAAGGAGAGACAGAGACAGAGATATCTTGGCTGTGGTAAAGGTGTCTCCAAGCCCGTAGATCGAGGCCGTTCTGTTGTGAAGCCCTATTACCCATTCCAGGACCATCTTCAACCAAGCCTGCGTGGCTAGGGGCCACAATGAGGTGACGAATCGCGGAGGAAATTCAGAAAAATAATTGGAAGGTCAGGTTTGATAATGGCCACTCCAGTGAAAAACAAGCTCTTAATTGGCGCGAGGGCCGTTTGGTCAGTTTTCAAGGTAAAGTGTGAAAGCATTCATTATCTCCCTCGCTCTCACATGGAGGGGGGTGCTGTTAGCTTGCAATCTAAGAGAGATGACACCTACACCTGCACACCATTCAGCCTTAACGCAGCTCCTGCTCTCGCACCGTCTTAATGAGCCGTTGAGAAACCATTACAGAAGACTGCTAATGCTATATGGCTTTTCCATATAGGTGAGCTCTGTAGATGTAATAACGTGCGTACATGACTAACGTGGCTAATGTACTCTAACGAGGAATTGTTAAGCAGACCGTCTTTAAATGGTAAAACGGTTTGTTCACGGCCTGCAGGCTGAAATTGCATAACAAATCCATTCTGTAGAAAAATGTATCCAGCAATATCACAATGACATCCTTACAACATTACCAAAACATTCATGTTTTTAAAATGTCACTATTTTCTAACCAAAGCATCTTATAAAATAGTGTACAAATAATATTACTTAGAATGCATTTGCTAGTTGAACTACAGCAATTACTAAAATATAAACTTTGTTGAAAAAATCTGTAAAAAGAAGAGAAATGGACCTCTGAAGTGCGTAAAGAAATCACTAAAGCATCTAATACGCAGCACTTGAGTAGTAATTTTTAATGTGAATACAAGATGATCAAACAGTATTAATTCAACAGTGTCAAATCTAAAACGGTGAAGAGGGGAAAATAACACAGCAACATGGTTCATTTAAAAGTCAGTGCCTTATTATTCACCAAATGATGCAAATAGATGACAAAAATCAAAGACAGGAAGGAGCATGCATTATGCATAACGCTAGCGCATTTAAATGGCATTAGTATCTCTAACTTAGCCTGGTTAAATGTCCTTCATTTTCATTTTAAAAATAAGGTGAGCAGCACATTTTTTTAATAAATATTTTATAACATTTTCATATATATTTTATTTATGAAACTTTTATATTTTTGCAAAAACCTTCTGTTTTACATTTTTAAATTTTTATTTTACATTATTTTGTCTTTATAACATCCTTGTAATGTATTGGCACATGTACACTACCTGCCAGGCCATGTCTCTAACAAACAGATATTTTAGAAAACAACACCATTACAGTACAGTACACTTATATTCTAACTCTACATCTTCAGTCAAAACAAACTGGGCCTAGCAGGCCCCATAGGTTGACCTTGCAGATCTGAAATAATGGTACAGAATGGTACAGAAGTCTAATAATCCATATCAATGTAGGGCAAGTTCATGACTCAGGGCTACTGCTATGTCTTCACACCAGGCTACATAAACACAGCAGATGGCATCAGTGGTTCTGAAACACCTCTGCATCCTTGCATGTCACAGAACGGGAGAAAGAACCACAAATTCACACAACCTGATCCTTCTAATTCCCATGATGCCATCTGGGACAACAGGTGATGCTAATGAGGGATCGCCTCAAATCCCCCACAGCTTTGAAAGACACACTACCGTCTTTGTTTAGAGGGGTCAGTTTGACACTGCAGACACACACAGCGCTCCATCAATGTCTTGGTGGTCTTGGCCTTTCTCTCTCGCATTAGCTGTGAACGTTTAATGGGGTGAGTGAAGAAAGAGTTGTGTTGGGGCAGTGGGGAAGTGAAGGGGGAAGGGCTGTCATATTGATCAGCATGATTAGAAAAACACATGTGGGCCACACAGCTACTGAGATAATAGACCTAGTCCTGACCATCAATACCATACAATACTAAAAGTCTCTACTGAGCATTCAAACCTTTTATTCATATGAATTTCTATAAATAATAATATTAATAATATTCATAATAATTATATACCTTTCAATAATAAAGTTAATAGACCTATTAATTTGTTACACACAAAATAAAATCTAACAGAGTATTTACAAATTAAATATCAAATACAAAAATAAAATAAAAAATAGTTCCAAATAAACCACAAAAAGGTAGCATGTAATTTAAATAAATTGAATACCTTTTAATAAATTGAATTATTATTATTATTATTATTATTATTATTATTATTAGGTGCTATTTACACTAAGTGTAAATAGCATATTTTCTTAGCAATAGATGCTATTTGCATCTATCGCTTAGTGTAAATAGCATCTATCACTAAGAAAATATGCTATTTACACTTAGTGTACATAGCATCTATTTACACTAAGTGAAAATAGCAATATATATTTTTTACACTAGGTGAAAATAGCGATAGATTCTATTTACACCATGTAAAAGTATCAGTTCTTTGCAATAAGAGTAAAGATGCTATCTATAGGTACTTTATATTGGCAGATATTATTTGCACCTCAGTATTTTTGTACATTAACAGGATGCAATAATACAGTATCATAATGTAAATGATTATATTTATTAAAATAATTAAATAGATGCTGCCTTATTGGGAGAATAAAAACTCTCCCTACACCTTCCCATAACCCTACCCAATAAACACTTTTAATATTATTAAACACTCATTCACAGTTTATTTCCACCTTTAGAACATTATTTTCATTTTTATTGAAAATGCAAACTCAGCAAAAGGGGGATTCGAATCGGTGTCGATCGCGTTAAAAGCCAAGGCTGCGAGCATTACTCGCGATCACTGTGCCACTGAAGACACTGAATTCTGTGCCTCTTTTTTTAAAAATTGAGTGGCCCAACCAGACATTGGTGGGTGGAGCTGGTGTAAATAGCGTTTGACAACAAGGGACGCTATTTGCACTTAGTGTAAATAGACACTCCGATAAAGGTAAGGTGGAATTCCCAATCCAGCAGTGTTTAAGAAAAAAAATAAAAATACTCAAAGTATATTTTTCACCATAAACTACAACTATGAAAATAGCAGGAAGATGAATATTAAGGAACCAAACTGAGCGGGTTGTCGAGGGAGACAAAAATGGATTTGATTTGATTTGCGGGACTCATTGAAGAAATGTGGGTCAGAGAAGGTTAATGAATGTGCTTCCTAATATCTTACCCATGGCGATTTCACCCCAATTCTCACCTTCAGGAGGCCCTTCCACAACAAGCATAGCAATCCATTGTGTGAAAGTTTAAATGCTGACGATTCATCACCATAAGACAACTCATAAAGGCTGGGTGAACATCAAAACGTCTTCAGCAATCAATAACCAAGTGCCTTTGCTTTTAAATGAATTTCACTTGGCATTCCACAAAGATGTGGGTGACTGAAACCCCTCAAAGACCTAATGAGCTCTCTCCTTATCTTCCACAGGCTATTAACAAAGTGATGGAGAGAGTGATGACCATTAAAGCAGCAGAGAGATGGACATAAAAACAGACAGACACATCTATTTGTCTATGCACTCTCACCCATTACCTGAAAAGACGGGATGCATTTCCAAGCTTACTTCTGCACATTTAGCTTTGATTTGACTTTGATCACAAACAAAAGTGCCAAAGTGTCTTCGACAAGTTTAGTCTCATCTCTCAAAAAATATGAAAAAATACAGTAAGCCATTTAAAGTTGTTCCACCCACATCTTTACAGAATGGACTAGCCTACAGCCAAAACTAGCCTACTTGTGCCTCATGAGACATCAGTAAAAGCTCTCCGGGTAAAGTGCCTTGCAGTTCAGCAATAAAACAGTTTATCAATGCGACCTTTTGGGGATTTTTATGCACAGCAGCCAAAAGCCAAGGTCCTTGAGAGTGATTCTGCTCTTTGTCCTTTTAAAACATTGTGCCTACAGCGCTCAGTGTTTTAGCAAATGACTGGCAATGTTTTAAAGCTTTTGAGAATCCAATCACTTACTGTCCGGACTTCCGGGATCCAAATAAGGAAGAAATCAAATCAATTAGCAAGCACAAAGGGATAATATTTGTAAAATGTCAGAGAATGCCAAATGGAAATAATTTTAAACTATGCACAATTTTAAAAGCCAAAAACCTCAGGGTGCCGCCCTCCCTTCCTGTCTTGATTGTCTGGTGTTCTATACTTCGGAGTAGGGATGTCCCCAAAGTGGAATGCCTTATTAGGAAAGGCATGGATAAGGGTAGCGCTGTGCGATTAATTGATATTGATTTTCGATTTTGATGTTGGCTTCCACGATTATGAAAACAAGATAATCGAGGTAAAATGATTATTGTGCCGCAGCCACATTCCACCCAGCACACCATCCTTTATTTCACAGCGCTGTGTTCATTCCTCCCTATGCCAAACTTGACATCCAAAAAGGCTGAATAGGTGAGTGTTGTAAAATGCAGTCTACTGTTGCTAAACTGTGAAACGTGCTTGATATTAAACAGTGTTTTTAAAAGCGCATTAAGCCACGAAAAAGTCAACGTTCCCCAGGTGGCTTTCTGTGTGCGCTTAAATGGTCAAATAGCCTAAACAAAAAATGTTGAAATGACTATGCTGTTATTTACATTTGACTACTTTATTCATTGTTGTTGTAGGCTATTACTTATCTGAATACCACTGTTAGTACATCTTCCTGAAATACCTAAATCACCGTTTATTTATTTAATTTGTATTTTTGTTCTGTTGTATTTATTTGTTGGTTTTGTTTGTAAAATATTTTTTTTTTGTTCTTATTGTATTGCTGACTATTTACTTGTCTTCTGTAACTGCTTTGAGGACCTTTTACTTAGCTACATTAGTTAACCTAGTATTAGTTTTTGCTGAAGTATCGATAATTATGAAATTTTACTGATACCTAAAATTACTCAAAGCATGAAATAAGACTTTGATCATATCACCCACCAATAATCGTGTTAATAATGATTTCAATATTGACAAAAACAATCGTGATTATGATTTAAAAATGAATAACGAATTCTAGTGAATAATAGGAAAAGAAAGAGAAAAAAAAAGTTGCTCCAATTCTGAAACTTTTAGAAAACAAGATTTTTGGATAACATTTATGAGAGAAGTAGGATTGCCACTTAAAGTGCCCCTATTATGCTTTTTCGAATATGACCTTTCATGTAATGTGTAACATAGCTGTTTGTGAATGTAAAAAAAAAAAAAAAAAAAAAATTAAAAAAAAAAGATCTGCAAAGATTTCAAAGTCCATGATAAATAAAGCTATTGTCTCCTAAAAGAATTGCTAAAATGAGTCGTCAGTTTCATTTCCTGTTACATACGTAGCAATGTAACAAATTTGCATAATGCCAGCCTATGGTCTTGAACAGCCTGCGAACAACATATACTTGGACCCACCCTCAAACACTGTAGTTGTAGCTGAGGCCTGGAAGAGCTTGGTTCATGCTGTCGACATTTTGAGAAGACACTTTTCTGTGCTATGAATCAACTTTGAGGCACTTCAAAAGGATGAGGACACACGCTGGAATTGATACAGAAAAACTGATGCCATCATTCATATCACTGTGTATCAAGCGCTAAGGAAGCCTCCAGAGCTGAAATTTAGATATGGTAATAGGAGTTTCGTTTCTGACACCAATCACAACTGACTGGGCCGTCTGACCAATCAGAGCAGAGTAAGCTTTCGGAAAGGAGGGGTCTAGAAAGACTGGATCTTCGAACCGTTTTCAGACTCTTTGATGAGGTAATGTGCAATCTATATTATGAGAAAATTAAAGTGTTTTATGCATGTAAACCTATTGTAGGAGACCTCCAAACAAAATTAGGAACCTTTAAAATAGCATAATAATTAGCATAATTTTAAAAATTTAATGAAGGAAACTATTATCAGTTTATGAATTCAAAAATAAAAGTATAAACAGATAAATCACTTTTTCAAATTAATAATAGGCAACTTTTAAACTGATTATTGTGTGGTTAAATGTAACAATATTATTATTAATATTATTCAATATAATCTTTATTTCTTTAAATGGTACCAGTAGTCCTCCATAACAAGACATATAGATCAATTAATGTTAACCAACCAGTATCCATTTAAGCATTACTGTAGTACATAATGCATAACAAGGAAAAGACAATCATGCAGTGCATTTATGCTCTTGTATAAGATGGACATGCTTTTTGTACATAATACAGACTTCCGCATGCATTTATTGCTAGATAAGGTAAATTATATGGCTGTGGAATAGATACAGTATATTTCTGGAAAATGTATCATTGCTTGATACTCAAAGACAAAACAGTCCAAAACAAAGGCATACTAAATCTATTTCACTTCCGCTGGTAGGTTCATGCTCTGTGAGTGTGTGTGTGTTGGGCATCCACCCCGGTTCGTCTTTTTACCATCATTAGGGTCCATCATTCCTTGCTAAAATGAGGCTTAGCACATAGGTACACCTCTCTCCTTTGATCATAGCCAGCGCTCCCTCTCTTTCGCTCCCTGCCCGATCCCCAGTAAACAACGCGCCTGCAGCGGCGGTGCTCGCTAATGAAGCATTTTACAGATGTAGCGTTCTGTTCCGCTCAGAGAACCTCTACTACAACAGCATTACAGCTGGTCACAGAAAGCTTTCCTGACTTTCATCTTCAAATCTCCTAATGAACACCTGCTCTCACATCCTTTCTCACAAACACAACTTTCCCATTATCTCACTTGAATTCCCTCCATTGAGCTGACCGCAGGGAGTTGGGTTGACCCACGGATGGCGCTGTCCCTCCTGGGATGGGGTGGGGGTGTGGGTGATCCTGGAGCAGATCTCGGCTCAGGCGGCTGGTGCTCATTGTTAATTTAACACTATTGATTCGGGGTCTGGGGTGACAATTGGACCCGAGATCAGATAACTGTAAACATAAACCACGGCGACATGCGAAGGGACACTCGCTGTGCTTCAGGGGTCTGCGGGCACTGAGTGACGATAAGTGTCTTGCGCTGTCTTTCTGTCTGTCGTATGCTTTGGAAACAAAATGGAAGCTACTTGTGATGAAGAGGTGACAGTAAAAATGGCAAAAGATTTAGTGCTACAGTATGACTACACTGAATGCGACAAGCTTCCCTGCAGGGAAAATGCATAATGTTTTAACAGTGCTATGAGTTTCCAGCATTAAGTCATTTATCTATCCACACTCAAAGCAACTTTCACAGCCAATTTGAAGGTATTAAGATGATATTTATATGGAGGGTTTGGGATCAATGAGATGGGCATTGGGCAGGGCTATCCAATACAACGACATATAAATGGAAACCAATTGACTGGTTTCCATTTGGAACCAATTGACCAAAGGACAGACAGACAGATAGACAGATAGTTGCCTGGTTGTTGCGTTTGTCATATTATATGTTAGTTCAGCCAAATCTCTAAAGTCTTTTTTTTTAACTGCATGGCAGAAGGAACTAAATATCTGACAGGCGCACAACACAAATCTGTCTTCTCCATTTTCCCTCTCTCTCATGTTCAGAGGCCACTGAAAGCTGAATTTGCCTCCCTACACCCCCACCCTGCAGTATTGACATTCTCCTCATTTTCCCCAAGCTGAGTGGAGTCCGGGGTGTTGCACATGAATTATGCAGGCTGGGACACCACAGAGCAGAGAAACACCAGTGCCATCATAATTGAGACAATTGAAAAGACAATACTAGTTGGTCAATAATTAGGCTGCAGGAGGGAGAATCAGATCCGTTCCTCCTCCTTCTTCCTTTTCTCTCCTTGCTGTGTGGTGAACGTGCCGCCCACAGCAGCGACTCCATTTGCTGTCCACACTTCTCTGTGTCTTGGGTAACCGTTTTGTTTTTCGTTTTTCAAATCAACTCTGACTATAACTAGACTCTTTTGTAAGATTTTTTTTTATTATTTGCTTGTGTAACTAAATACAAATATGTCAGATCAAAACCACCACTACAAAATGTGAATACCAATTAGTGTGTACATTTTTATTAGAATGCAGGTATTAATAGTAGATTGTTTCTTTTCCTTTTTCTCCTTTTTCTACTTCAAACTAAAAAGCATTTTCTGACACAATCGAGTGCAAACAGAAAAAAAAAGTTACATAGGTGAGAGAAGGGCAGTTCCTCTCTTATTGATTTGTGCGCTGAGGGTAGAGGGTAACAGGAAGGAAGGACCCCATGACAGGACATAACTCCAACTAGCTCCATACTTAATGTCGCTGTTCAGACCAGCATTGGGCAGGCTCTGTATTTTTCTAGAAGTCGGTCAAATTGTGTAAACTATGTGGCATTATTCATGATAGGGTTCTGCAGAAGAGGAGGGCTATTGATTTCTAGCACAGGTCCAACTCTGATTCATAAATCCACTCAGCCATTCGAGACTCCCAGAGGATCTATTATCCACACTGGTCTCCATCCCAAAACAACGGCTCAAGGTGATCACCATAAAAGTGCCAGCCGCTGTCGTTTTTCACCAACGCCAGGTCAAATACAAAAGCCTCAGGTTTTCCAGGAACTACGTGATCCGGCCCTAAAACTCCTGATATTGTTGATCTTAGCTGACAAGAAGCTTTAAAACTAGGGATGCACAATATATCTCTGCCAATATATATCAGTTATTTTAGGTAATATTAGAGGTTTAATTTTATTTAATTTCTCTGTATAGTTAACACAGCTAAATTAAAATATAAATAACTAAAGAAACTTTTGAAAGAAGTCTCTTATGCTCACAAAGGCTACATTTGATCAAAAATAAAGTAAAAACAGTAATCTTGTGAAATATCGTTATCATTTAAAATAACTATTTTAATATATTTTAATGTTTTATTTATTGTGTTGATGTCAAAGCTGAATTTTCAGCATCATTACTCCAGTCTTCAGTGTCACATGATCCTTCAGAAATTATTCTAATATGCTGATTTGGTGCAAAAAGAAACATTTTTTTATTATTATTATTTTTATTATCAATGTTGAAAACATAATATTTTTGTGGAAACAATGATACACTTTTTCAGGAGTTTATGATGAATAAAAAGATAAAAAGAACAGCATTTATTTGAAATAGAAATCTTTTGTAACATTGTAAATGTATTTACTGTTGCTTTTGATTCATTTAATGCATCCTTGCTGAAAAAAGTATTTTTTTTTTTTTAAAATGTAGCGTATATATATGATGAAAAATTTGATGAAAAACGAACAATTCATTCACTGAATGAGTGAATTACACAGCCAGACTAATAGTGTAAATGAATAAATGGGCTCTCTAAGCTTTTAATGTACTACATTCTGCAGGGGGTTTCTAATGTTGTTTCATGTAAACCGTTTCAGGGTCAGCAGGACATTATTTGCATTTCACAGGCACTGTTTGCATTATTTGCATTTTGCAGCCTTTTCTATGCAACACAGAAAAATAAAGAAACATTAACCCACATTCTGTGCAAGTCTAACATAAATGCAACACCTTCAGAGCAAGTGTTTTATATGTGAGTGAGTTCAAATGTGCCATCGTTCAAATGTACAATTCTGAATAGAGGGCAGACTATTTCACAGATATCGGATCATTTACAGGTTTTGACAGTGTATTTTAAAAGCACTTTACTTTCTGTTTTATGAAGTCTCATTTCTGGGTATTTGTCAAGGTTTTCCCTTCTGAATGCACACACAAAGGGCTCAGTGTACGTCTTGGCTCGCCCATTAGGCTTTATGGACAGCTGTATGCACTTTTATTAGCGGGTTAATGGCATTTAAAGGAGCAAGTGCTGAGCTAAACCCACAACATTAAAAACCAGAAAATGGCACTGTGGGATTCCGTCGAGGTCAAACGAAACGGCTGCTCGAAGCAGCATCGAACGCAGCTCAGCTTCGACCCTTGACATCTCTTCTCGGCCGAGCCGTCACATAAAAACCGCCCCCGCCGCTAATGCTACGTTTGCGTCAAGCTGAGAATTTCATGAGTGAGAGGAATGAGAGGAAAATACCCAAACACGCAGACATCGAGCATTCAGCCTAAGCCTTAAAACATAATGAGCGGAAGTAACGCAAGTACCGACTGCTATTTAGCGAAAGGAACATCAAGGACTGAGGAGAAACTATTTAGCAGCCTGTGTTCAGACATAATTAGCGGGAAAAAGGCGCAACAGGACTTTCCTACTTGCTAGTCTTAATTAGCTCTGCTGCTAAATCTTCGCTAAGAGGTAAACAATGGCACTAAGCTTGAGAAATATCATATTCAGGTGCTTTTTCTTTTGTGTTTCTGTTGATGAACATAAAAGGGAGATGCTAAAGCAGTACAGTAACGGTCCCAACGCTGCCTCTGTGATTTTCATTACTTGGCTGCTTCCAATTTGCCCATCTGTCTCCTAATTATTGACTGCATTGGCGGCACTGCTTTTGGCTCTGGTAAGCTGCAGGACCGCGTTCACACTCACTCTCCCGTGTCTGTTTTTATTAAACACGGGGGCTCACGGTATGCGCAACGGCTGCTTATTTTTACGGTGGCGGGCTGCTTAATGAAGGATTGCACAACATTGCAAACACTGTTTGACAAATGCGATATATTAGTCTTAAATCAGTACCGGAAAGTCGCTTCCACTGACAAAGTCATGAGGATGATTTCTGGATGGTTGTAAACCTGTTTCCGAGAGGACGAGATGTCTTAAATTGAAATTCTGGGAAGAAAAAGTCATGCCACGTGCCTTTCTGGTGTGCTTTCAGCAAAATTATGACCTATTCAGACCTGCATGTCCCCAACAGAACCCAGACTCCCCAAGCGAGGAGAGACAGATAAGAGATGGAAAAAGGATGGAGTGATGATGGTGCAGAGAGTAATGGAGGATGGGTAAATGGACAGATCGAGCCCTGTGCGAGCATGTGGGCAGAACAGACAGACCCGCAGTACTCCACCGCCCTCTCTGCATTCCTCTTTTGAAAGCTGACCTTCCCAGAATCCCTTTCACCACTGATGCATCCCTATTATTAAAAAGCACCAGTGCCTCTCTGCTGGCCAAACTGGGACCCTTAGACACTCACAGGTACCCTATTACGCCCCCAACTCAACCTGCCCTCTGCTGCATTTTCCCTCCTACACTCCAGTCTATCGGAGTGCTTTTTTTCCCCCAGTAACACGTTTGTGGTGATGGATGAGCGTTGAGCGTCTTTCTGACAGGCCTGCAGCTGATGCCACATAATCACTGTATCACCGTTTAGGCAAAATTACCAAATTATACCAACCCCCCGAAGGCATTGGTGCGACTGACAGGTCCAGCCAACAAAAGAAACACAAATATTCCGGAGTGGAGGTGGACGAAGAGGGGGAGGGAAGAGAGAAGTCTAGAAAATTACAGCTAACCAATTAACAGAGCGTTCTGACGGTTTTGGTGACTGCTCTGTAATTACGTTCAATAAGGCAATAGAGCAGCTTTTGATTAGAATGTTGAAACTAAAATAATTTGTCTCTCCTGATACAGCAGATGGTTTGAGCACATTAATATATTTCTTTAAAGATTCATTTAAACTTATGTCCATAATGACAACGTCAAGCCTTTAATGATTCCTGTTTGCAACCTCAATTCAAATTCAGTAAATAAATTGGAATTTAAAAAACACTGTCAATTCAATTCTGATTTGAACACCCTGGCGCTAATGACAGGAAATGATGGCTTGCAAGACTGGACCGCTGGACTCTTGTATTCCAATAAAGTTTGAAACAACTTTGTGTGTATAGGTGACATTTACGATGTGCCCACTTGCTGCTTCCAGAGCCACCAGCCTACATGTTCTTTTCTGCTCTGCAAGTGGCTGTTGAATAATGTGGGGCCCACATCGTCATTTCAGAAAGTCACCTGAAAAACATATGAGCACTTAAAATATATGTATATATAAAGTGTAATGTCTCATTTTAAACTTGCATGATTCAGGATTTGAAAAGAGAAACATGTACTTTAATTTAATTGTTCTCTTTAAGTGGCTAATTTGTGTCATGAAACTAAAAACCTTGTTCCTGGTAACTTCTCCAAAAATAGAACACTGTCTAATGCTTGTGCTTTTTGAGATAGAAAAAAAAAAGAAAAGATAATAACATCACAACTACATCATAAACATTTTAGACGCATCAGTTTAGAACTAGCCATGGAATATTCTTTTACATTTGCCAACAACAAAGAATTTTTCACAGATGCATAATGAAAATATATCATATTAGAGCACCTATTCAGTGTTGAGCTATCAAATAATTCTAAACCGTGAGTAGCTGAGAAAAAAAGAACCTGAGGCGAAACTCTGACTAAAGCGTGAAGTGAGAAATTTTGATTCGGGAAGATCACACATAGCACCGTGGGCCACTTCAACAAATGGAGAAATTGCTCTCTGAATTCTAACATCCAACATGAAGGGATTTCCTCTTATGTTTTTTTTTTCTCAATAGAGCTCATATACAAATTTAATCCACATAAAATGCACTAACATACACTTAGGAGTAAATAACCACACATAAAGAGAGAATCAATGCAGAAAGTTTCAGTCCAAGCTAAAAGAGCATGGCAAAAAAGAGTAAAAAATTCACAGAGGAGAGAGCCGTAGGCAGACCACCAATAACCAAATTAAAGTGGACAATCATCTTTGCAGGAGTGTCAAAGGCGTCCAATCAGATGAAAGGATGGAGCTCCGGGTGACAAATGCGACCCAGTGAACCGATAATGATTCGGAGGGATAATTTAATCTAAATGAACTATGTGTCACTTATCAATGGTAGGTACTTTGGTGTAATTAATTTTCATTTGCAGGGTAAAGAGGCGAACAGACGGTCCTTGGTTGAAACGGGGCATATGAGTGATTTCTCATTGCTAACTCACCCAAATTCATCACACTCACTAAGACGTGCTAATGATTAGTATTATTGCTCCAGGTGTGTTTACTGTAAATATTGGAGTCCTGGCATCTGGCTTGGGGTGAGAGTTTGACGCTGATGGAGATGATGATAAGACGACCTTCAAAACCGGCTAATAAACACTGCAGTGCGCCTGATGCAACGTAATTTAACTTTCTGCTGTAATTATCGAATTTTGTATGCAGTGAGTTAGTTAAATGTTAATTGGTACTGAGGACAGCAAACTGAGAGGGTAGTCATTTTACAAACAGAGGGAGCCTTAAAAAAACAGAACTGGTAGTCTGATTAGAATGAGTTTAAAAATATATGAAGCTCGATTAAGCATAAAAATATAGAATGAATCATGTATATTAGATAGCTTAAATGTGTGGGGGGAGAGAGAGAGAGAGAGAGAGAGAGAGAGAGAGAGAGAGAGAGAGAGAGAGAGAGAGAGAGAGAGAGAGCAAGAGAAGTTCATGAGCCACTATGAATAGCTCATCGTGGAAAAAGAACAACCAGCTCAGTCATGACCGCCCATATTTGAGATAATTACCCATTAGCTTGTTGAACTGAGCCCATGAACATGACATTACTCACACACCGGTCCTGCTCCTGATCAAGACCTTTTTCAGTCTGTGCTGCTTACACAGAAAAAAAAAAAGAAAAAAAAAAATCTGCAAAATGTATATTATGTAACATTGTTGTCACATGAATATAAATTTAGACACAGCTCATCACATGAAGCTGCCTGTGGATTTAGGTATGCACATGGGAAAAGAAATTTTATTTTTGTTTGTGTGAAAGTAAATTTTACTATTGTGTGTGTGTGTGTGTGTATATTGTTACATCCCGGTAGTTGTTTGTGCCTCTGTGTGTGTTTTCTCTCTCTCTTTCTCCCTCCCGCCTCCTGTCAATTTCTTAGGCACGCCTACACGGGACAGCTATTGGGTCAGGAAGCTGTCAATCATTATTAACCTGAATGACGTCATGATCTCCGCTACCAATCCTGTCTGGCGCCAGAGTTTAAAAGAGCGACAGGACGAACGTGTTCCTTTATGTTCCTTTGTGTTTGTTTAATCTGCCCTTTTGTTAGTTTTCTTATGTTTAGTGACATTCTTACTTTGCACAGTTTTGAGTTGTGATTTCGTTTTCTTTTGCCATTTGTTTTCTTATCATTTGTTATTTTGATTGTTTTGACGAACTTCTCTTCGCCCTATGGGAAAATGGACAGGTAGTATGCCACGTGACGTACACGTTGCAACACCCAGCGACTTCAATGTATAGACACACCAGTTTAGAAGTGAGCGCCACTTTTGTATGTTTTTGTTTTGTTTAGAGAGAATAGGTAAGTTATGGCGTGAAACACGCTGCAGACTTGCTTTTCTTATTTTTCTTTTCATTAGTTAGGTTAGACATTGAACTCGAGTTAGATTGATTTTGTTTTGTTCTTTTCTTTTCTTTGGTGCCACTTTTGTTCTTTTCCCCAGTTTATTATTTTTGTTTTCTTTTATTGTTTATGTAAATATTGTATATATTTTCCCTTCTGTTATTTTCTTACTTTTTCATTGTTTCTATCATTATATATTTTCATTATATATTATCATTTCACACCTTTTCTTGATAATATGATCACAATCTCAATGTTGCCTCTTCTAACCCTAGACCAAAATTAGGAAGTTGTAACAGTATATATATATATATATATATATATATATATATATATATATATATATATATATATATATATATATATATATATATATATATTATATATACACACATACACATACATAAAATATGCCAATGAAAATGGTGAGTGGCTAGTAACTTTGGAAAACCACTAGCCGCAGTGGCTGGTGAGAAAACCCTGTATATTATATATATATATATATATATATATATATATATATATATATAGATATATATTCTATGGCCCTGTGTCCTAAAACTGTGAGTATTAGTTTTACCTCTTATCTGTCTTCTCTCATTTCTCCTTGCCTAGAGGACAACTTAAGTAAAAACTAGCATAGCTTACCCCCTCTATCCCCTAATCTATTTTTAGTTTTTGTTTCTTTCAAGTTTGCACTCAGATATGATGCTGAAAGCTATAAAACTTTCACTGCATTAATTTCAAAGGCATTCAGTGTGCTTTTGAACGACTCGATAATAAAACACTCCCTCCATGAGCAGCCTGTCTGAAACTGCATGAGCTAATCGTTGAGCCGGTGATCCCTGCGTGTTTGTGGTCAAAGTTGAGACAGACCAAACAGGCTGTGTTCTTCACTCGAACTCGAGGCTTGTTTTAGCCTTGGTCAACACTCACTTAAATCATTTCTGTCCATCCATCATGCTGTGCCTCTGACACACACTAATAGCAGTGTGTTTGAAACACAACATCTGCAGGGACGTCTTTTGCCCCCTCTGAAACCCCAGATGCTTTAAATGGGGCCCCCCACAGTCCTTGCTAGAACCAGGATTTTATTTTAAATAATTTATTTTAAATAAACATAATAAATACCTTGGATATCTGTTATAAACGAAAAAAGATTTGTTATGAAAGATCGGAAATCTTATTTCTTTGACTAATCAGATATTTAAAGTGACAGTTCACCCAAAAATGAAAAACTCACCCTCAGGTTGTTCCAAACCTATATAAATGTGTTTGTTTTGCTGAACAGAAAGGAAGCTATTTGGAAGAATGTCAGTAACCAAACAGATCTCATCCCCCATTGACTTCCATAGTATTTATTTTCTCTACTATGGTAGTCAGTAGGGGATGAAATCTGTTTGGTTACTGACATTCTTCCAAATTTCTTCCTTTGTGTTCAGCAGAACACACACATTTATATAGGTTTGGAACAACCTGAGGGTTGTTCCAAACCTAAATGATGACAGAATTTTCATTTTTGGTTGAACTGTCCCTTTAAAACATCGCCTAATTCTCACGTGCTTTAAACGATGGCCAAATTGAAGTCTTTATAACACATTCTATAAATTACATATTAAAACAATGATTGACATGCATCAAGTTTAACTGTGAAGTTTAAGGACAACAGCAACATATAATCACTCATTTTGTTCTCTAACAAACATAAACAATCTCACATAATGGGGGGGGGGGGGGGGGGGATGGAAATAATGAAATTTGTCAATTATTTCCATCAATAATTGTCATTGATTGAGCACTAAAACTTTTTAGGCAATGGCAAAGAAGCTATGTCTGCAATCTCTAGACAGAGAATAAACATGTATGGAAGCACTGAAAACATCAGAGCAATGTCTAACACAATGTCGTGACCGCAACAGACTCAGAACCACAATTATAGAACGATCCGGCACAAACGAAAACAGAAAACACACATTACCCTGAACCCTTTGAGTATGTGTACTGTAGTTTCAGTGAATTTCAACACCAGCGCATAATGTATTATTTACAGCGTACAGTGAGGTTTTATCTTAAAGAAAATGAGAATAAAAGCCAGAACAGTAAATGACATCGAAAGGATTTTGAACTGTCAATCTGCGGCCGCCTCAGGGAGAAAAACAAAAAGCAAAGAGAGAGTGGGTGATTTCAGACGAGATCGGCGAGTGAGAGCCCCTCTCTTCCTCCTCCATTCTCCTCCATCCTTTCTTTTTCTCATCTGTCTTAAACGTTCCTCTGGGACGTTAACTTTTCCCAGGCAGTCCTCTTTGGCTTTAACAATTAATGTGCTGGGGCTCCACAGTGACAGCTGATGCTAAATACTGCACAGTTTTGTTTACGTACAAACGCATTAATAAAGATGAGACCCTGCTGGTTTTGAGGAGAAGAGACAAAGAAGAAAAAGAAGAGGAGGATAAAATCAGCATCCTCCTCCATTCCTTCAAGTAGCCCACAACATATTGGGATGTTGAAATCTGCCCCTGCAGCAAACGAGTGAAGAGCATTGGATAGCGTGGATTCATTTTAAAGAGATATTTATGTGTATTTCCGATTGATTATAGTAGATATTATGTAGAAAAGCATTAAAATCGGTCATGTATCTAAACTTGCATTTTTGCTCACTAGTAAACAATCACACTACAGATTTCACCTTGAACACTCTGAGTGAACACCTCTTCATAGGGAAAAAAAAAAAAGATCTGATGTAAGAAAGTAAACGGGAGTACTTTAACAGGAACATGAGTGTGTGCTTAATGTTAGCTGATATATCAAAGTCAAAGATGTGTCCTTGGTCAAACTCTGAACATTCGCTGCAGCTACACAAACAAAGCAAACTGATTTGTTTTCTTCCAAATGAAAAAGAGAACACATTTGCACATACAAAAATGGATCTGCTGTTGTGTGATGGTTCAATAATTCATAACAATGCTTCATCTAATGTTTCCGTTCTGTTGATTAGCCAGTGTATTTATGACCACATTGCTAAAGTGTTTTGAAGTGATATTCAAGCGCCATCAACCGTTGCATTAATATTTGATATTTTTGCAAATAATCCTTGTCCCTTTTTTAATGTGTCGAGAGACAAAGTGTTGTTTTAGGGATATGATGAATATAAAAGCACAGGAGGATTTTGTTTAAATGGAAATTCATGCAGAAACTCTAGACAATACATATGAACTCGCACTGTACAAACCTTTACTCTGTGCACAACTTTTAAAGGAATATTCCAGGCTAGATAAATTTTGTGGCATAAAGATTATGGAAGTGAATGGGGCCAGTCAATACTCACTGTTTCAAAACTATAGCCACCACAATTGAAAAAGTTTTTACATTTGTGGTTTTACATCTTCATTGTCATGACAATAAAATGCCATAAACACTAAAATTCTAAATTGACTTCAAAGATGATAGAATTAAAAAGAAATAATACACAAGTTTTAACACTTACACTGTATAAAAAAATAAATAAATAAATAAATAAAAAATCGTTGGTTTAACTTAAAAAAGTAAGTTACCTGGTTGCCTTAAAATTTTGAGTTCATTGAAATTAAAAATTTGAGTTAATACAATGAAGGCAATGGTTTAATCAACAGAAACTCAAAGATGTAATATAAAGTATATGCAATTATACTACTTCATATTTTGGTTTTTAAATCCTTTAAAAAAGGGACAAATTTATTTTTATTTAAAGAGCATCAACAACATAAATGCTGATGATTAAGATTAACTTGTACTGAACCCAGACTATTCCTTTAAGAAAACCTAAATTAATTCGATAAATTCCACATGCTTTTTTATACAGCTGGCCTCTGAATAACATACAGTAGAGTAAGTTACTAAATAATAAATTTGTTTAAGCGTATACACCTTTCCATAAGAAATGATTTACCGAAAGGGACCAACTCTCAAAATAAAAATAAAAAAAAAGCTATTGTCCTAAATAAATCACTGGTTTCATTGTCAGATTGAGGTAACACACGCAGTTTTATTTAGTGCCTTTTTCCGCTATGGTGGGAGGATAATTACTGTCATTTATTAATAATCCCAAGGCCAGTCTTCAGTAATGTGTGCCACATGTAACAGCCTGATCCTACAAGTGTCCCATTTGCCTCTGAGATACACAAGTCTTGGTTTTATCCAAGCCAAAAAAAAAAAAAAACACAGTGAGAATGTATGAAAAAAAATGAGAAGAAAGAGGTCTGCTGATCACTAATAGTGTCCAATTTTCTTGTCTTTGGCAAGAGAGAATCAAATGATGGGAACAGGAATCCAAAAGGGCACTTTTTGAGATGTCATGTCCCATTGGCTTCAAGTAAAGTATGCGTATGAGAAAAAGAGCCGGGCTAGCTGGGTTTTAGCTCATTACTTACAGCCACTTTCCTAAGGCCGATGGTGGGTTGTTTCTTACAGCGTTTAGCATCTCTGTCCCAAACACAAGGAAGCATTTTATCCCTTAGGCTTTGTTTTTCCTCCCCTCTCTTTTTGCGTTTAATTTCGACATTAGCTAAGGCAATATAATTTGCCATCCGGTGACCTTGACAGATTGTAGCAGGGACGCAAGCCAGCACCAATGCCTTTGAGGAATGAGTATTTGATGAGTGGAGTAGGTTAGCTCACCAGGCACAACTTTAACTGAATTCCTCTTCCAGAACTTTCAGGTCCATCCTGACCAAACAAATCCTGCCATTTATTTGTCCAATTTTACTTTTAATCAACAATGAAATCCTTTGAGAAACAAACAGGTTTAAAAAACATGCTGAAGACAAACAGATATCTAATTAAATCTGTTATCTTTTCACCATCTGCAAGGACAATGGCCTTCTACTCATCTTTGCAAATTGAATTTATTTATGAATTAAGGTAAACAGAAAAAAGGCACCTTCAGCAGTGGCTACCCCTTACAAAACTTACCATGGTTTTACTACAGTAATACTAACTGAAAAAGATAAAAGATTTTGTGAGGCAACGTAGCCATACGTATTACAGCTAGGAGTTATATTTTATATTATTAGCAACTTTTACTGGGCAACTTTTTACCCCACCAGAATGTTTTATAAAAAAAAAAAAAAAAAAAAAAAAAAAAAAAGGTTATTTTATTTTCCATGTATTTTGCAAGAAAAATAAATATTAACAGGACATTTAAATATATTTTAAGCTAAACTAATTACAAATATATAGAAATTATATATAGCGCACTTAAAAGCAAAGTGAAATGTAGGCCTATGATAATATATTTACTACTAAATGATAATAATAATAATAATAATAATAATAATAATAATTATTATTATTATTATTATTATTATTATATTTAATACTTAATTGCATGTTTCATTTTATATATATATATATATATATATATATATATATATACACATACATACACATACATATACACACACACATATATATATATATATATATACACATACACACACACACACACACACACACACACACACACACACACACACACACACACACGCATATACATATTTTTTTGCTAATAAAATAAATAAAAACAGTCAGTATAAGTGAAAATCTCATCTACTAGGCTCACTGGACCAGTAGAAAAAATAAATAAATAAATAAATCAAATGGTGAGACCTGTCATGGGTAACATTGTTTTTGCAACAGCAAAAGCAATAGCAAAAAGATGCTAATAAACTAGGATGAATTTCTTTCTGTGGCGTCTGCTCTACATCACCAGAGACTTTAGTGCCTCAGTCTATAAGGCAGTCTCAGGTCAACTGAAACTAGAGGAAAGAATGCAGGAAGGAAGCAAAGAAAAGGGAAAGAGCGAGATAAAGTGGCCTTGCACACTGTAAAATCTCTGTTCTCGTCAATTCCTGAGGGAAGTGAGAAGCCCGCAGGTAAGACTCCAGAAAAGGTCGAGGTAGTAGAGCTCCCACTCTCTGCTTTTCTACCAAAAGAGAGGGATACACTTTCTGAGAGCAGAATGGAAGGAAAAAGGGCTTGTGTTCTGGCAAATTATGGAAGCATAAAAAGCCCATGCTGGAAATATTTGACTACGCCAAGATATAAAAGGTAAAAGGACCATCTGTGCCATTTGCATCCCGCTCCCTGGTTGTCTCTGTGGCGCAGTAGAATAAACCATCTTGCAGCAGATGCCGATGGAACGCAAACATACAAGTTAGTGATGCTGAAAGAGCTTGTGTGTCCAATCAGAATGAGCCTCAGAGATGATAAATATGCATTATAATGTGCTGCAAGTTGCAAGTATAACCATGGCAACTGTCCCAGCCTGTTTTGTCTATGCAGTGTTGTTTGTGGTGAGCTTCTTTCCTTCGCTACCGTAAAGACGATGCCATAATGAAGCTGTTTTCCAAGACTAGAATGCATTAGTAGACTCGTCTGAAGCATAGGGACTAGAGGTGGGGGGTGAATGCATTGGTGAATGCAATGCATTCACCAATGCATTGCAATTCTCTCTCCAATTATTCAAGATTATTCTTTTTAAATTTTTATTAATAAACCTGTTTTACACAGGATAAAACTTTATGGATACAGAGAAATGTGGTGAGGGCTCTACAAATACAGCAAGGACATAAACACTGCTGCCAAAAACCTGAGAAGCATCAAAAAACAAAACAAAACACCAGTCATGAATTAGAAGTCTAAATCGAGAATTTTTAAAAGAGAAATATCAGAGGATCTTGAGTTTGTTACCCAGCCATATTTGTTTGAACCGCGAGAGGCGTCTACTCTCACCTAAGCTTACGCTACTCCTACATCATACGCCGGACTCTCTCGTGAAGCTAGTGATTATAGTCTATAAAGTTATAAATATGGATATTTTTCTTACA
This sequence comes from Ctenopharyngodon idella, assembly GCF_019924925.1. Classification (NCBI taxonomy): domain Eukaryota; kingdom Metazoa; phylum Chordata; class Actinopteri; order Cypriniformes; family Xenocyprididae; genus Ctenopharyngodon; species Ctenopharyngodon idella. The sequence goes on along the minus strand of NC_067232.1, from coordinate 14,883,864 downwards.
AAAACACATAGCTTCACTTCAGAAGGCCTTTATTAACTCCCTGGAGCTGTAAGGATTACTTTTATGATGGATGGATGTGCTTTTGGGGCTTCAAAATATCGGTTACTTTTCACTCCCATTATAAAGCTTGGAAGAGCCAGAATATTTTTTAATATAACTCTGATTGTATTTGACTGAATGAAGAAAGGCATATATACACCAATGGCTTGAGGGTGAGTAAATTATGGGATAATTTTCATTTTTGGGTGAACTATCCCTTTAAACTAAAAAAAAAAAGAAAAAAAGTTATAAATACGCTTATACTTTTTTTGCAAATTTACGTGTCACTTAATACTAATATAGTATTGAGCACAGTGTTTGTGTTCCAATGCTCATTTATTTAATAATATAATAAAATAATAATATTAAATAAAAATAATGTAAAAGGGCCCATTTTGTTCATGGTAATATTTAATGTATGATTTTAGGGACATTTTTGTTTCTTTTGAGGAATAAACAAATTTTAGTACTGTGTTGAGCCACAACTTGACGTCCGTTATAAAATCTTTGTCCTGGAGCAAAACCAGCAGAGAACCAATGGCCTACAATTAATTATGCTAATCTGGTAGCAACTTCACTTGGCGACACAGTATGACTTATTTGTAAAGCATGATTTCTATAAACTGCAAACAAAGCTGTGAAATATACTTTCTGCAAGAACTGAATGAAGACGCTCAACAACATATTCTGACATGAAAAAAAAAAAAGTAAAAACACAGACAGTCTCAGAATGGGTATGTGGGTGGAAATTAGTCACAAAAGAGTAAACGCTTAACACAAGAAAACTGAACGATGGGTAAAGTATACAGACAGAGAGAGAAAGAGGGAGGGAGAGAGGATAAGAGAAGCGAGTGAGAGCACGAAGACTTCCAGTAGATCTTAGCTTTGACAGAGAAATAATGAAGTGACATGATGTTGATGCAGAAAGAGGCAAAATGCAGCTCACTCGTTTGATGTTTTTAGGACTGATGAATCTCCTAAGGGCTGAAGAGGAGACATACAGTATGTTCCTCTCGCAGAGATTCTGCCTTTCCACTAATTAATCACATCATCCAGCCATAGAGGATTCGATAAGCCTATAAAAAGCTTTAGCTCAGGCATCACTGTCTGAAAGACTGCTTCAAGGTTGCTGGATGCTGTTACATTCAATTCAATTGTTTTAGCTCAGAAGTGACATAACATTAAATCAAGGACAGTAGAGAAAGCCACAGAGCTTCTCATTTAGTCAACATCGGCTGCATGTTAGAAAAGACAGGTGGCAGAACACAAAACATCTAGCAATGTTTGCAAGGTATTTGAGCTGCCCCGCATTTTGATGGCAGAAAAATCAGATACAGAATAAGAAAAAAGAGCCGAGTTATGATTGGATGGTTAGATTCCCATTAAAAAAATAAAAAAAAGCTAGAGTAAGCACAAAGGAATTAAAAATACCACAGGTGTCTCTGCATGCATTTTTAAAAGTAAATCAATTTTACATGACGCCATGGTTAAAAGCATCACAATAGTGCATGTTATCACAGGGGGGGGGGGGGGGGGGGGGGGGGTAGATAAAAGAACAAATAACGCACCCTATGACTAGGGATGCATGATATATCCTTTCAGCATGTCACAAGTCTAAAGTACTCGAGCGCAAGAAGACGTGAAAGAGAACCTAATTTGGAACTTGTGCACCATTTTCTGTGCACACAAACACCAAATTCACTTCATATTCTTTGTATGCTTGAATGGACACATACATGCAAAATCATGTCAAATTGTCCGGTGAGTATATTTAAACACAGTCGTTTATGTCTTTAAGTGAATGTAAACAATTGAGAAAGAAAACGGATGTGTATCATTATATTGGATCTGTGCATTAGGTCTTAAAGTGACAACAGCCTAATAGACCTGCTGCAGTCTGTGTCATTAATGTTAATTAAACAACAAAAGACAACAAAAGACTTTAACAAAGATTAACATATTTAATTTATACAGTGAAGACCATGCAGTGTTATTTTACATTTGATTATTTAATTTCCAATACTGAATCCTATAAGACTTGAAAAACATAAAGCACTGTTTATTTCAAATTGTATCTTTGTTGATTTGTATTTATCTATGCTTGTAATTTGTTTATTTTCTATGCAGATGCACTCCACATAGAAGTCGAGTCATCTGGTGAAATTGTTTTCATATCGCAATATATATCGCATAAAAACAAATTTTTGCAATATGAGTTTTTTCCAATATCGTGCAGCCCTACCACAGACAGCTCCTAGAGTGGTTAACTGGTCTCCTATCCTGGCCAAGCTTGCTAGGTTATTCTGTTTTGCTGGTTTTAGAAGGATTTTGGCTGGCTGACCAACTTGACCAGCTTCAAGCTAAATTAGCTAAGACCAGCAAACCATGTAATTTAAGTGGGCTTTCACACTGGACTCGTTTTCCGCGGTCTGAGCCTGGGCGCGATTGTTCCCGGTGCCCCCTGCAGCGTTTGTCTGGTTTCACACTGAAATTGATTCTATCGAACCCTGGTGCGTTTGCGTTCATCTTATGTCATCGCAGACGTGCACGGCGCATGATTGAAAACAGAACACGGTTCAATAAATTGTGTTTTTTATTAATTTGGTGCTATTATGTGCAGCAGAGTAAAGGACACTTGTGTTTACTGTATATGCACCGCATGTAGACGGTTTTCCGCTGCTTGCAAGCAGCCTATTTTGAGGAGACAGCTGACTGCCATTAATTTGCCACTCTGATTGCACTCGCAAAGCGTGAATACACTGCAGGCTCACTCCTGCTTGAATCCAAGGTAAATCATCAACACTATCATCTCTTACATGTGTTTTATTGAAGTAAATACATTATAATCGGCGAAAACGCATGCGCAGGTTACTTTACTTCCTGAACAAGCGCGCACTCAAGTCCATGTTGCTTTCATATTCACGCGAACCACGGCACAGTTCGAGTGCAACCGAACTCAGACCACCTCCTTCAGGTAGTCCCGGGTTCGGTACCCCGGTGCGCACCCGGGTTCACGTGACAGCTTACACATTAGTGATTTTTCATGTGAATCGTGCCCCGTTTTGAACTAAACTGTCAGTGTGAAAGCCCCCTAAGTGCACTAGTCAGCTAGTAAGACTGGGAGATTAGCTGGCTGACCAATTAAACCAGCTTCACCAGGCTGGAAAACTAGCTAAATAAGCTAAGACCAGCAAACCACATCCTTTAAGAGTACTAATCAGCTGGTAAGACTGGGAGACCAGCTGGTTGACCAACTAAACCAGCTTAATCAGGCTGCATGGGAAAAAAAAGTAAATTAGCTAAGACCAGCAAAACCACATAATTTAAGAGCATTTGTCAGCTGGTAAGGCTGGGAGACCAGCTGGCCAACTGACCCACCACCTAGATGACGGAGCACCAGCTTAACTACACTGTAATACCTATCAATCAAAATAATTAATTGGTTTGAGTAGGACAAACTTAAATGAAACAAATTAGTTCAGTCAAATAAACTTTTATGAGTATTTAGCACTTTCTTTTTCTTTCAAGTTCACAACAATGATATATTTTAAATAAACTGAACTGTTTCATTGATTTGAGTTTTATGAACTTATTTCTTTTAATTTGGAAGAACTTAAGTTTAAAGCCCAGAACACACCAAGCTGACGCCAACAAACTAGTGGCGACGAAAGCAGACTGCAGGGTTGGCTCACGTCAGCAGCGTCTGGGTCCAAAGATGCCCTGGCACACCAAACCGACGCTCGACACCCGACGGCCAAGTAGCGCGTCCGTTCTGCGCCTGCGTAAGAAGAAATGCCTTTCCGTACCAGCAGGTGGCAGTAGCTGAACAGCCAATCAGAGTGATCAGATGGCCCGTCTGACTGACGAGCTCCGACGGCGATTCAACATGTCGAATCGGCCGAAAAAAAGCCGACGAGGACCAACTTTAGCCAATGGTGCGGAACACACTGAGAAAACTTAGTCGAGAGTGTTCTGGGCTTAACTGAAACTGGGCTGGGATTTCTATATTCCAGCATGCTTTGCCCATGACACTCGAAAGGGAGAGTAAATGCTAAAATTAAGTGTTATATAATGTTTTTGTGCAAGATTAATGTTAAGTGGGAGATTTAGTAGTGATTAATGTGTTGTTATGCTAATTTAGAAGAGTTTCTGTTAATGTGGGTTTTTGGAGAGTTACCATCATGGTGAGTGGTGCATGCGGATTAGTTTGAGAGCAAGTATTGAATGTTTTAAATGCTTTTCTGCACTCATTCAGCAAGAGCTATACCATGCTGTTGTTAACATGTTAGCAAATTAGCACGTTAGCATTTTCTGAATTGGCTTGTTATAGCTAGCTAAGTTTACACTAATAAAAATGTTCACATTGAGGTTACATGAAAATTAATAGGTAAAATGTATGAATTAGTGTACTCAAACAATTTAAATTAAGAACAATTGACATTTATGAGTACAAAATAAAAATCTGCCAGTTCTGCTTAAACTTTAAATTTCTAAACTTAAAAATTGAGGCAACTGATTGCCTCAAATTTTTTGAGTTTTGCCAACTTCTTCGGGCTTACAGTGTAGGCTGGGAGACCAGCTAAACCATATCAAGCCATCTTAAGACCTGCAAATCTGCATCTAATGGGGTTTAGCAGAGTAATGACCTTGTTTATCTACATCAGACCACCTCAGGAGAAGTCCATAGTTTAGAGTCCGTTAATGTTTTAAGCACATCTTCACCACAGCAGGCAAACGACTTGACACAAGACACCCTCCTGCATTCTAAATCCCGTGACGCTGCCTCGTAGCGACGCCGTCTTCCAGTCGCTACCAGCGTGACGCTCATCATCACTCACATGAGTCAGAGAATGCCATAAGCTAATGGAATAAATCAAGGATGAAATATCAATCAAATTACAAACTAATAGTTCCCTTAATGTCTTTGTTGGAGTACAGATGGCCCCTTCAGCCAGCCAAGCACACCACAGCAAGTCATCATAATAATCAGCGCACTAATAATACCACTCCATTAATCACACATACGCGCTCAAAGTGCGTCGCTGCAAACAACGGGAGCTCTGCTGCAGGAACATCACAAAGTTGAAGCGCTGTACCACTCACTCATTAGACTGTTAATTAACTCTTCTCTAGAATTCATGCTCATTGTTTAAAGAAACTACAAGGTAAGACATCCATCAAAGGGGGGTCTTTGAGCACTGCTGTTACCTTGTCTTCTTTACAGTTACCGGGAAAAAATAAATAAATAAATAAGGGCAACATGCTGATACTTACATTTAGCTGGGAGGTCGTAGCCACAGGTGATCTTGGCTTTTCCAGTGTCACAGCCGTTTAACGAGTGGCACTCTTCAAACAGGAGATGACCCGCGGCTCTGTGTATGCAGCCATCCACTGAAAGAGAGAAACACAACAGCAGTGTGAGAACTAGGGGTAAGATAATATCGATGCATGTGAATATCATGATATCATGTTTGTCAATACTGTATTGATATCAATTTGTTGGCATCCAAGATTCGTGGCTTTGTTCAGTTTAAACCCCGATCGCTAGATGGAAGTGTTGTTATCTCTGAACATGAACTGACATAAGCACAAGGGTGAACCGCTAGCATTAGCATTAGCAAACCGAGCTCACTAGTTACCACCAATGGAAGACCAAAGAATGATACCAGCTCCTGCCACTGTGTACAGAGGTGAAGTGTGGACTCATTTTGGCTTCCACTATAAAGAAAGCACTAAGGAGATCGACAAGGAGATCATGTTGCTTGCAAAATAAGCCATGCCAAAATCCAATATTCGGGAAACACATTGAATTTGAAGAACTCCAATAACATCCTGACATCATCCACACTGCTGAGAACGACGTTTAGATGAATACTGAAGAATTTTTCCTTTACTCAGACTGATACTGATGTTGCTGGCAGAGCTTGACTCACTTTTTTGCTCACCAGTCACTGTGGCTAGTGGTTTTCCAAAGTTATTAGCCACTCAGCATTTTTAATGGCCACAATTTTTTTTTAGTCATCAATACCATGGGGAAATAAATATTTTTAATATTCTCTCATAATTTGGTAGCAGGTATGCTGCTGTCACTTTAAGACCTGAAGCACGGATCCATTATATCGTTACACATGCATTTTCTTTCTCAACTGTGTTACGTTCACTTAAAAGTTAAAACATAACAGACTGTATTTACGTGAATACTCGCTAAGACCGACATTTTGACATTATTTTTTGTGTATTTGACTGTTCATGCGCAAAAAGCAGCAAAAAATAACTCAATTTAGTACTACGAGCCGGCTTTATGTGCGCGCATTTTGGGTGTGAGCACAAAATCTGTGGAAAAATCGGAGTAAAATTATGTGCAATACACGCAATCCCACGCCGAAATTCAAGCCCTGTAACACCAATAATATTCATCTGGAGCAAATGAAACAAGTGAGTGAGGGGAGGCGGGTTTGTGTGTCAACTCGCTGTTGGAGAGATGAGAGAGCAAGAAAGAGCAGCTGGTATCGTGTATTTATTCTGCGGATAATTTCGAAGCATTTTAGATATTTCAGTATCGATATTTACATAATGCACATTGCACTCAGTTGATTATTTCAGAAGCCTTTTTAAAAGACTACAATTGAAAAATGTATATATTATAAAATTAAACCCACCAAAGTGGCTATTTGGCAGGTTGGCGGGTATTAATGTCAAACTCTGGTTACAGGGACTGATAAATGCAAATACAGATACCACTGTTCTGATTAAATAAAAACTTTTTTTTTTTTTTTTGTTGGCTCAGGTTTTGTGCATATGGTGGTGTGTGTGTGTTTTTATGACAGTTTTTCTTAAATTAGATCCATTTCCTAAAAAAAAAAAAAACAAAAAAAAAAAATATTGCAATATAAAGCTTTTCTTACAGTATCGCTATATATCATATTACAACCCTTGTATCGTTATAGCCTACGTATCGTATTGCCAGATTCTTGTGAGATTCCTAGTGAGAACAGATGTTTGCTGAAGTATTAAAATATTTTTTTCCTGAAAAAATAAATAAATAAATAAATAAATAAAAAAAAAATCACATTTTTATGATGTTATGATTTATGATACATGTAGTTAGTTAATGTTTCATGTTGTTGGTTTGACCTTTTTGTGATTATGGGGTGTTTGAAATTCTTTGTATTTCTTCTTTTTGTGCTGCACAGAAGACAAAGAAATACAGGTTTTGAACAACAGAGAAATTATGACAATTTTAATCCTGAGGTGACCTACTCTTATGAATTAATGTATTAAAATAGGAAATAATACATACAAACATTAAAAAAAAACATAAAACAAAAACTCTGAGACAGATGTTCTCAGCCCTCATGTAAGATGAAGGCATGACCCTTGAACTACTGATACTAAAAAGTGCTAAACCACCTCATGTCCTTGACCACTGTTGATTTATATAAAATGAATGTCATGTCTTGAAGAAGCTTTTGTCTTCTGTGTTATTTTGCTCTCCCTTGGTTGTCCCCACCTCCTGATGTTTTAATTTCACATGGTTAAGCTCAGGATGCCTTTGACTGATGGTACTGCTTACATGAGTAGGCAGAGAAATAGAAATCCAAATAGTCTCCCTCCCTCTAAAAGCCCATGACACACCTTCAGCAGCCCATTATCAATCATAGAGAAACATCATAAAGGTACAGTCATAAGGAAAACAAATAAATCCAAAAAAAAATAAAAATTGTAAGCAGGAATGAGGGAGTCAGAGAGACTTACACAAATAGACGCAGAGCTCCTGTCCTCTATTCGCAAAGAAGATCATTATAAAGAGAACATGATATTAAAACTGAGCATACACGTCATTCTAATTTTTGGCATGGTGGACAAAATATCAGGCAAAAAAATTTTGAAGCCCTTCGCATATTTAGAAAAAACGTCTACGTACAGTATAAAAATGTAGTTACATAATATTTTACACTAAAATGTCACATTATTGACGTTAAATGCGTTGAAAATTCAAAATGGCGTTCATGTTGATTTTAAACAAATCAAGACAAATCACTACAGCTTCAGAACCTGTGATTGATTCAACGCCCCAGCCAACAGGTCGTGATACATGTGACCCAAATGTATATTTTAGCTGCTGCCACTGATCTGGTTTGCACAGAGATGAACAGCATGTCATAAAGGAGATCAGTCTCAGTACGCTAATGACACAAGCAGATGAGAGGCAATAAAGATGACAGACAGCCCGCTGTTACAGAAGAGAGGCTGCTCGCGCTAAATTTCATGATCGACCTGATCCACTTGCTCATTCATTGTACAATGACGTTGTAAATGAGTGCGAACAGCTTTGGCAAAAAAAAAAAAAAAAATCCCTTTTTTACCCCCTTTCTTCCTTATCAGAAACTTGACCTAAGTTGACAAAAACTACATATGGGTTTTTTTCCATCAGAATTTTCTGTAGGAGACACCAGCTGTTGGGAAGATTTTTCCACCACAATCAATCATCTTTAATGGTCTGAGCGACAGCAAGTCGACAGATACAGATTCCGATGGCTTTTGAGAAAGCACTCAGTTCGAAAAGATGAAGACAGTGACAGAGCTTGCAATGAGAGAATCAGTTCCTCAGACAGCCTGACAATTACCACATCAAATGCCATCAGAAAGCAATGGACATGTTGACTGAGCTGTGTAGGCGTACTTCTTTACGTCTTGCAGCTATGCAAAGTTATGTATTTTTCAATACATGTACCGTTCCTGACAAATTCAGCTTGGACCACATGGAGTCGTCAGAGTAAAGTTCAACAATATTCATTTTATACTACAGCTGACGTACATTTCGAGACAATATGATATCATCTACTTCTGTTCTGAAGGAAAATAGTTCCGAACATCGGCAAAAAAAGCAACAAAAAAAAAAAAAAAAAATAACAGCATTGACCGACACATCTCCAAGCAACGGTATTTTGTGATTGATTCAACAACTCACTCAAAAGGTGAGTCACTTGTTCCGTTCCTGAATGAATCAGTGTTTTTTTTTGTTTTTTTTTTGCATTCAGTGAATGATTCAATGCTTCACTCATAAAGATCACTTGTTCATTTCATGAATTAATCATAAGGCTTGTTAGAGATGCATCAGCGCTGTGCAGACCAATCGGCGTATGACATGAAAGTACCGCAAGAGCGTTTGAAGAGCATACGACTCCTTATTCTTTTGAATCGCTCTTGCGGTACATTGATGTCATATGCCGATAGGTCTGCGCAGCGCCAATGCATCTCGAACAAGCCTATAGATTTTATACGAATCGGTTCAGTGAGGGACTGTGACTTATGAGTCACATGTTTTGTTCATGAATGAATCACTTGGTGCCACCTACTGGCGTAACAATGTAACCTACAGGAAAAAAAAAAAAGAAAACACTAGCAAACCACAATTCACAGAGTGACATAAAGTCTTAGTGCTGTATATCAGCACTCTCAGACAATCAAATTCTAGGACCAGAACTAACTATTGTATAATTCTGAACACAGAATGACTCTAAACACTGTCTACTGTATATAACAGGCCTCTGTAAACAAAAAGTTCATTACACATAAAGTCTCTTGCTCAGCAAACGGCATCACCATAAAAACAGCCTATTTTGCTGCATGTAAAGTACATTATTACAGCTCTTATGCGTTAGCATTAAAAGTCAGTTGGCTGTGAATCACGCCTCTCGTGAATACGCCTGGTCAAGCACACCGCAGCCTTTGAAAGATGAGTGTTACAGGAAGTGGAGCATGTTATTGCAGATTGCGAGCACAGTTAAAAGGCAATAAATTCATGTAGTATGTTGAATAGGTAATCAACATGCATGTGTGAATGTTTGGGCTCAAGGAGAGAAGCATTTATGCAGGAAATAAATCCTCAGTAATGGCAGTCTGTTTGCAGAAGCTCATGAAGATGTGTTTATTCAGAAGTAATTATTAATAACGCTTTACAAAATGCTTCTTTTTCATTAAGGCGAGTTAAAAGAGAAGCTCATGACGTCATGGATCATCCCACTGCAGTCTGTTCACTGATCCTAGAAACCCACTAGTCTTGCGTAGCCAGATCTTCAGACTGACGGCAGAAGGTCTGGGCTCCATAGTAGCTTTCACTAGCCAAGGACTGCCTAAGAGGACATCTGACTGACGTGTAAAGCAACCAATCACACTTTGTTTTGTTCAGTGTCATGTTTAGGGGTGTAAAAATGGAATGTTGCCCCCACAATAACAGACCAGTGTGCAATTATTTCAAGAATGTGGTGCAAGTTTACTGCAACAACAGTTCAGTTCATCAAAGGTGCTGTGAACTTCACATACTTTTGAAAATCCAATGTTTAGTTGATCCAGATAAGTGCTTATTGTCACAGTTGTAAACAAGATAGCTTTCTTCTTCCATAAGGGGGTTTGACGTCATGGCGGCTTTGTTTCCAGGACCATTAAAGAATTCGACACACGTCTCCCGGAAATCCTGGAGAATTCAACCAATAAAATGACGACTTCGAATCTCACGAAGTGTTTCCCATTCTTTATGCCATATGCATCAAACCTTCAGCCAACAGTCCGTAGGCATGATGTCTGAGGCTAGCAACCTACTGACTAGATAGATAGATAGATAGATACAACCCGAATTCAATAAATGTTGGGACGTTTTTTAAATTTGAATAAAATGAAAACTAAAAGACTTTCAAAGCCAATATTTTATTCACAATAGAAAATAGATAACATAAATGTTTAAACTGAGAAATTTTAAAAAATTTTGCACAAAATGAGCTCATTTCAAATTTGATGCCTGCTACAGGTCTCAAAATAGTTGGGACGGGGACATGTTTACCATGGTGTAGCATCTCCTCTTCTTTTCAAAACAGTCTTTTCAAAACACAATGCATAGTTTCTGGAGTTTTGGTGTTGGAATTTGGTCCCATTCTTGCCTGATATAGGTTTCCAGCTGTGTTCCAGTTCGTGGTTGTCTTTGTCACCAAATGTTCTCAATAGGTGAAAGATCTGGACTGCAGGCAGGCCAATTCAACACCCAGACTCTTCTACGACGAAGCCATGCTGTTATAATAGCTGCAGTATGTGGTTTTGCATCGTCCTGCTGAAATACACAAGGCCTTCCCTGAAATAGACATCATCTTGAGGGGAGCATATGTTGCTCTAAAACCTTTATATACCTTTCAGCATTCATAGTGCCTTCCAAAACACACAAGCTGCCCATACCGTATGCACTTATGCACCCCCATACCATCAGAGATGCTGGCTTTTGAACTGAACGCTGATGACACGCTGGAAGGTCTCCCTCCTCTTTAGCCCAGAGGACACGGCATCCGTGATTTACAACAAGAATGTCAAATTTGGACTCGTCTGACCATAGAACACTTTTCCACTTTGAAAAAGTCCATTTTAAATGAGCCTTGGCCCCCAGGACACGAAGGCGCTTCTGGACCATGTTCACATATGGCTTCCTTTTTGCATGATAGAGCTTTAGTTGGCATCTGCAGATGGCACAGCGGATTGTGTTTACAGACAGTGGTTTCTGGAAGTATTCCTAGGTCAATTTAGTAATGTCATTGACACAATCATGCCGATGAGTGATGCAGTGTGGTCTGAGGGCCCGAAGACCACGGGCATCCAATAAAGGTCTTCGGCCTTGTCCCTTATGCACAGAGATTTCTCCAGTTTCTCTGAAACTTTTGATGATGTTATGCACTGTAGATGATGAGATTTGCAAAGCCTTTGCAATTTAACATTGAGAAACATTGTTTTCCACAATCTTTTTACGCACCCTTTCACAGATTGGAGAGCCTCTACCCATCTTTACATCTGAGAGACTCTGCCTTTCTAAGACATCCCTTTTATAGCTAATCATGTTACAGACCTGATATCAATTAACTTAATTAGTTGCTAGATGTTCTCCCAGCTGAATCTTTTCAAAAATTCTTGCTTTTTCAGCCATTTGTCGCCCTTGTGCCAACTTTTTTGAGACCTGTAGCAGGCATCAAATTTGAAATGAGCTCATTTAGTGGATAAAAGTGTAAAATTTCTCAGTTTAAACATTTGTTATGTTACCTATTTTCTATTGTGAATAAAATATTGGTCTTTTAGTTTTCATTTTATTCAAATTTAAAAAATGTCCCAACATTTCCGGAATTCGGGTTGTAGATAGATAGATAGATAGATCGATCAGTAGATCTTCCATGGTTCCTATTTGCACAGAGCTGTTGAGCCAAATCTGGAGCTGGAGGCCAAGGAGCGGATGGAGATCGGGTGATACAAGTCAATCAGCACATGATCCTCACAGCCTGTCAAAGCCTATTATTATCTGACATGATGCTGCTGGTGAAAACATCAAATGTGTTTCAGTGTTGAGCCTTCTTTCCTATGTCTGATTATTTGATGCTTATGCAGCTCTCGTATCTTTGCCCTCTGCATGTCTCAAGCTAGTCAAAGAAACAGCACAAATGCTGATTTATTCCTCACAATCCCACGCCAAGCATACCATACTGGCTTTCATCCTCACTCGGAACAGCCTAAAACAGCGTTTTAACTTTTTTCTTCTCTTCCTTTTGCTGCTTGGTTTATGTTTATTACTGACTTCGTTAAATGGTTTCTTTTGCAAATTATTATAGACCACAAACAGACCATCAGGGTTAAAGCAGACACAACAATTTCAATAAAGCAAAATGAATATTACACAGTAAAATGAGCAGCTCTATAGGGAGCACTGCAAAATGGCTTATAAGCAAGGAAGATTTAGCTGATCAAAGTAGTAAATATAGGCAGAGATGACTTCAGACTAAAAACAGCCTGTGTGTGTGTGTGTGTGTGTGTGTGTGTGTGTGTGTGTGTGTGTGTGTGTGTGTGTGTGTACGTTTTTGTGACATATCAGGACACAGATTTGTATAATGACATGGGTATGACATAGGTATTACAAGGAGAGGGTGACTTATGAGGACATTACCCCATGTCCCCATTTTTCAAAAGGCTTATAAATTATACAAAATTAGTTCTTTTGAGAAAGATAAAAACGTGCACAGTTTCCTCCTGTGATGGGTAGGTTTAGGTGTAGGGTTGGTGTAGGGGGATAGAAAATACGGTTTGTACAGTATAAAAACCATTATGCCTATGGAATGTCCCCACAATCCCCTGTGTGTGTGTGTGTGTGTGTGTGTGTGTGTGTGTGTGTGTGTGTGTGTGTGTGTGTGTGTGTGTGTGTGTGTGTGTGTGTCGTCCTGTATTTTTGATCAAATAAATCCAGTCTTGGTGAGCATTAAAATCAAATGTTTGTACTTTTGAACAGTTTTATATAAAAATTTGCTGTGCTCTAGATGTTTTCACATTAAAAGCACAAAAAAAAAAAACACTATAATTTAAATGAACCAGCAAAAAATAAATAAATAAATAAACAAACAAATATACATTGTGTGATGGACATAACAGTGAAATTATGTATTAAAGTGTTTTTTCACAAGTGATTTTATTGAAAAATGATGTGCGAAATACAAGATATGGTACACAAAAGTGCCTGAAGTTAAAGAAAAAACACCTAGGAATGGTGGTAGATTGAGAGTGGTTGCGAGAGAGTGCAGATTTAGTTCTTTATGGAGCTTCAGATCACCTCCAGCAGGTGCTAGGTGAACTCTTCCCATGAGAGACGAAAGCCAGACCGGGTGAAAGATGTCTTCAGGTGCCCTGAAGTCTTCACCAGCTGCTGCAGAATCCTCCTCCTCATCATCATCTTCTCACTGGGCTCAAGTCCCTGGACTTTCGTCTTTTGTCCGCCTGCATGGGATTATCTATCACCCACATGCACACCGACACTCACATTAGGGGTGTTTTCAGACTCTCATCAATATTCTAGGCAAGAGGCTGCTGGACTGCAGGGTTTAAAACGAGTTCCCGATTACAAAATATCCGCAATACAAGAGCTTCAGAGCAACATATCTTTGGGTCTCTATCTCCTCGCAACCAAATGTCTATTTGGCACCAACCTACGTGCCTTCCCGAGGATATTTAACCGATTGCATTGTTGTACGATGCAAGTAATGATTTTCAGAAGTAATCTGGGAGTTCAGCTCACTGTGACAGCAAATCCTGTTAGATACGTTGAGAGGCTTCAGCTGATTTCTGTGGCCTTGCATCATAGTAGCTCAGGTTTAATTTCGCTCCATTAGTTTGGAGACGAGTTCAGCAGGCTGGGTGCAGCAGATGCCATATCAGGTGATGCCAGCGTCAGTGTGAGTGGCAGCCCGTGCTCCCTGTTTCACTGCTAAGCGAAGGTATCAAAATGCACCGGCATTCATACATCTCTAAAGACAGGCAATCTGAAATCGCTTTGGGAACTAAAACTGAAATCGTCTGCCGGCTCAATACCGTAATCTCACTAACCCCCCACCTCCCCCGCCACAGGTATATTTAGAGATGAATTCCGATAAAAAATGGCTTTCGAGATGAGAAAGCAAGAGCAGACAGCCTATTCTCCCATCCAGCCCAGGTAATGAGCCCAGGGGCTCGGGCCCGGATCCCGGGCGCAATCATGTCCAGTCAGCCGATTCCTCGACTTTCTAGTCAGACACAACAACCCGCGGCACAAAACAATGTAATTCTTTGCAGGAATCAATAACCATTGCTTTCTAACCAGGGGAATTTGTGTAGGGCTCCAAATGCAGGACTTACTGTTCCCAATCGTTCCCTAGCGACTCAGATGATTTCTGTTCATGACAAATGAATTAACAACACCGAAAGCAGGTCTCAGCCGAGCCGCAGCAGAAGCGTGACCCAGATGCGAACCGGGGTGTCAATTTATTTTCTAATCTGGGGAGGATTTAAGAAGAATTCCCTGCTGATTGCAACGCTAGCGAACTTACAAAGGCAGCCTCTGATCGTCATTAGCTATGTGTGGTGTTATTGTCACCTTTGAGCAGAGAACGTGTCATTAAGAGATATAGTGTGCTATTTATGTCTTTCTGGTGCAATACTAACAATTAATGGTCTTACCAATACATTTAAGCAACACACATTTCTTTATTTGGCTGCTTGTTGTCACTTTGAGTGCAGTTCAAGATGGCAAGATGTGTTTGAGAGCATCTGCTAGTTGCCATCACCTGCTTTGTGGCTCATTATGCAAATTAAAATGACATCACAACAAGGGTCATCAAATAAAGCCCACCAACAACATATTCGTGCAGTCTCCTAAAGTTGATGTTTCAGTATAAACACTGATCGCTTGGCTATTAAAGAAATTTGCAGTCCCTGGCTTCCCGTGCTTTCAAGACAGCTGCCAAGGCTCTAAAAACAGCACTTTCAGCCTCTAGTAATCCTGCAACTATGCCGCCCAGTGTAATATTTCACTCCTCTTCAAAAGCCACAATGCCCCTGCTGGACCTTTCAACAGCGGATCTGTCATTTATCCGCTCCCCTACTATGCAGCGTAGCATCTGGTGTTGTCTACCATCGCCATTCCAAGTCTCCGCCACCATTACCGCTAATGTTGCATCGATCCGCTCAAGGCGTGTGGCTGTAGGATGTGTGACTCAGCGGCAGTTGAGTTATTCATTTCAAAGGTGTTCTGCATTGATTCAATCAATAATAATGAAGATGAGATGAAAAAATTTAGTAATTAATCAATTTTAAGAAAAAATTTTGAGAAAAAAAACACTGCAAATAGTTTTTGAAGAAGAGAAATGTAGAGAGAATATGATTTACACTATAGCATACTGCATCACTTCATACATATATAGACACACACATATATAAATATATTTTAATTTATACTGATTAAAATAAATGTCATTGTAGTTAGAGTAAAACTGACTAAAATGAATGAAACGGTGATGATATAAGGATATTTTCATCAAAAACTATGATTAAAACAAAACTGCACAGTGTGTAGGAGCTTCTCTCAGATACTTGCAACCTCAATATCCTTTCTCCTGCAGAAGTGCAGACGGTGCCTGGAGAAAAGTCAGGTACCTGTTGGGCACATGCATGAGTTTTAACGTTTTCCCACAAGCGCTGCGGCGAGACAGTAATGCCTCGCTAACCCCCCAAAGGCCTTTCTCGCAAAGTCTTTCTCTCTCCGACTCCTTTCCTTTCAATTTTTCCCTCTGACACAAAGATCCTTGCTCTGCTTTCATTATAATACCCTGCTTTTCAGAAATGGTGTCAGGCGCAATTTTCCCTCCCTAATTATTTTCCGTCCCTGGTGAGGTTTGGAGTTCAGGCCTGGGGGAGCAGCTGCCATTAAGTGCACACCGGGGTGGGTTAGGGTGGGCTGGGTGAGAAACAGAAACTCTGGATGTGGAAAGCAAGAAGAAGAACTCTGTAAATTGTCCTAAATTAACTGCACACCTCAGTGCCAAATAAGTTGGCAAACACTTGGCGGTCCCATGCCATTCTGTTGGGCTGCTAGTCAACTTTATGATTAGGTAACTGAAAGTGTTGATTCCGAATCTATGCCTTATTTCCTGGCTCCTCCCCACCCCTCCTGTTTCCAGCCCCTGTGATTTACCACACAATTTTCTACCCAGCTAATTCTACTGGAGGAGATAATGGCATGAATTAGGCCCTAATCAAGTGCCAATCAGAGATCCTTAGAACTCTAAATGTCAGATATTAGACGTCTCGTCACCCGTCGCTAGTTTCAGAGCTCCAACGAATTGTTATATTAGCTAATCACACTCACTGTTCAGGCAGTGGGAATAAAGAGAGTGACATTATTCAAGTTCCCTTCAAAATGCTGATGGAAATTATAAAAATCTCACCTGTCTCAATGTTAATATCAGATTTGACTGGGAAGCTACAGATAAGAATTGTGGCTTTATTCTTGAGGTTAGGCCCCGTCTACACAGATATGTCTGTGTTTTGACCTCTTATCTACATGTAAAGATTGAAAACGATACCGTTGTCATCTCCATGTAAACTGCAAAAGCGAGAATCTGTGAAAACGGTGACGTCATGTATTACGTGGTTAGTCTATCCAACTTATTCTTCAACATATTTTCTGTAAATATGCGAGACTTCCGATTTATTAGCCACTATAGATTGCTTTACACAAGATTGCTTTACATAGCCTTCTGTGAAAAAAAAGCCAATTTCTGTGAAGCATGGTAGACAGGTAAGACATTTTTTGTCATTTCTGTTATAGTTTTTGTATTTTGATTAAAATATACTTTAAATTTAGTAAGTATTTCGCCTTTTTTTTTTTTTTTTGTCAGTTTTACTCTGAATTTAATGGCAATCAGTCTACAAAAATAACATTTTACTTTACAAGAAGGTGTAAAATTAAACAAATATTCAAATACAGTAAAGTATGTGATCTGCAATTTTTTTTTAGGGGAATACGTTTATTTAGCAAGAAAGCATTCAATTGATCAAAAGTGGCAGTACAGACATTTAGAATGTTACAAAAGATTTCTATTTCAAATAAATGCTAATCTTTTGAACTTAATTTTTATTTTTAAACAATCTTGGAAAAAAGTAACAGTTTCCACATTACATTAAACATTACAACTGTTTAAAGTTGATTATAATATGAAATTTAGCATCAAATCAGCATATTAGAATTAGAATTTCTGAAGGATCAAATGACAATGAAGACTGGAGTAATGGCTGCTGAAAATTCAGCTTTGCCTTCACAGGAATAAATAACGTTTTAAAATATATTAAAATCCTTTAAATTGTAATAATATTTCACAATTTTACTGTTTAATGTATTTTTTATTAAATAAAGGCTTGATTAGCAAGAGACTTCTTTCAAAAATACTGAAACATATTCAAACATTTTATGAGTAATATTGTGTATACAATATTGTGAATTATTTCTGCTTTCGTTATTCATTGTCTGTGTTTCAGAGCTTTTTAAATATTTTGGGTTAAAAAAAAAAATGAAAAATGTGTAGACAACGCCCTAGACTGTTGGCTATGACAAATATCACAGGGTGGAGTAGATCTCACTTTCGGACATATTTCATGATGGAGGAGTACAAAGCATGAAACAAATGTTCTAAAGGGTCAAGTACAACATAGATCAACCCATTTTGTTTTCACTCTGAATGAACATTTTTTACCATCCTACATACATTTAGAGGTGACAATATGGAGGGGGGAAAAGAACTGAAATGCAGTACTCTTATATTTACAAATACACACATAAAATAAGCAAGTAAATTCTTTCAAAGGTCCAAATAGTGTATCCAGCAGCACTTTCCTTAGATAACTACATTTGATCTCTCTTTGTTGTGACTATATTCTTTTAGTGAAGCAAAGAGCTCATAAAAGATTTTACAATGGCAGGACAGAAACTCTGACCATTTTTGTTTATTTTGTCCTTGGTCTCTCACTGTGACAGAAACTGCTTTTTTGTGCACTCACATATGACTACCATTAGACCGGACCTGTGAAAACACAACCAAAACACCTCTTAAAGAAACTCTGAGAAGGAGAAAGACGACAGGAACCCCATTCCGTGCATTCTTACTGGATTAGAAGATCCACAGACACGTCAAAATGCATCTTTGATAATGTTTTGGCCACAGTTGTTTAAAAAAAAATAAAAAAAATAAAAATAAAGTCATTGGGGTAGCACTGGAATAACACTAGTGTCTAGCACCCAGGGGGTAGGGTCAGGCATTTCAAAGAAAACACAGGATTGTTCCCAGGCTCATAAAGCGTCCTGGGCCAGGTTAGGTTACCAAAGCTCATCTGGTGCTGGCGTTTTGCTGCACAAGTCTCTGACAGCTGCGGACGACTCGGTGCCAGACCCCAGCGGAGCCGGATTCCTGGGGACACCATAGCCCTGACACTTGCCGGTCATTCTGAATGTTTTGTGCTGTTTTGTTAGACTTGTATTTCTGGTGTGGGCTCTAGAGGAAGCAGAGTCTGTCAAATAAGGGCAAGAGACAGTCAACATTCTCGACAAAATGTAGCCACACTTCAAGACTGTGGAACTGAGGGATGAGGATTTCCTTCATGTACACACAAGCACGCAAGCACAAACTTGCACCTTCCTTTCCCCTCCAAACAATATAACTGTGATTTTTCACCTTTGACTTCTCATACAGTGTCTTATTACAAAGAAAACTCTCTGCTGATATGACCATTATCACCTGCACCCTCAGGTCAGATTGCCTTTGGCACCTCTTCATATAGTCGCAATTACTCATTTCCAGCAAGGCCAGAGCAACACATAAACACAGCCTCATTCACTCTCACAAATATGCACAAGAAAACCAGGTAGACTCAAATGTATCAAACATACGAAGCGTCTAAATGTGTTTTGTAATTTCAAAGAATTAACGCATCTATGGGAGTGTTTACTTATTGCTGTTCTGCTGTTGCTGACCTATGAATGCAGGACAGGCATTTCCCGTGCAAAACAACTTTAAATATATTAAATAAATAAAACAAATAATTAAATATAAAATAAATAAATATAAATAAATGTGTGTATTTCTATTTATTTAATAATATTATATATGTAAAACAAATAATAACTTATTTAATATATGTATATTACTATGTACTCTATATAAGGGGCTGTTTACACGACACCGTTTTCAACTAAAAATGCATTTTGGCCTTTCATTTACACAACGAAGGCCTGAAAATGCAAACTTTTGAAAACAGGTTTCAAAGTGCACGTTTTTTTAAAAAACAATACCGTTGTCATCTCCATGTAAACTGCAAAAGCGAGAATCTGTGAAAACGGTGACGTCATGTATTCCGTGTTTAGTCTATCCACCTTATTTTTCAACATATTTTCTGTAAATGTGCGAGACTTCCGATTTATTAGCCACTATAGGGAAATAACAAGAAGAATATCAAAGTGTAGTAAACTGTAAAAATAAGTTAGATAGGCATGCGCGTTTGGCGCGAGTGCTCTGTAAAAGAATGCGTATGCGCAGGCCCATAGTCTTTCTTTACAAAGTGACGTCGCCAACTACTTGTCTGCCACGTAATACAGCATTTTTAGTCTTTTTCGCGGATCCGTGTGAACAGGGAGAGTTTTGATATAGTTGTCATCTGTACATTGTTGTAGTGTAAACATGCCCTAAAATAAAGTATATACATCAGCACTTGTTCAACATCCATAGAATATTTCTATTATAATAAATAACACTTCATGAGATCCACAAACATCCATAAGTTTAAAAAACAAGCTAGTAGTAAACAAGTAGTACAGGCTCTGCGTGCCCAGCTGTCAAGCACTGTCAATGAATAAAAATACACATTAAATCCTCAGTGATCACAGTGTGACATAAAAAGTATTCCCTTGTTCTTCCATTTGAGGCAGTAAAGCAGCTGTGTCTCAACCATCACAAGGACAACAGTGAAGTTAATTCCATCCTAAGTTCAGCCCGGTGCCGTGAAGGTAAATAGACAGCCAGTCAGAGGTGAGTCCTGGGACAGAGGGCCTCTGTTCACTTGTTATTTCTGGAAAAATGACAACAGCGCTGGCCGCCAAACCCAAGTAATTACAGGCAAAAAGTGAAATGGAGTCTGTCCATCAGAAAGAAAGAGTGAGAAAGGGGGAGAGAAACACCATTCTGTCTCTCTACGTTCCTGGCTCTCAGATGGACTTTTCCACAGAAGCAGTAATTACGGAAATGAAGAGAGATGGAGCCAGACAAACAAAAGCCACAATTTCAGATTAAAATGCATGAACATCTGCTTCTGTTGTGGGACCGTTCACCTAAGTGTACGGGCCAGAGCGTACAGAGACGCCACTGTGAGAATGATGGAGCCTGACTCTCATGTGCTAAAATAAAATGAACTTAAACGAAAACGGAAGTATGCAATCATACGTACCGGGTCAAAAGTCATGGGCCTGAAGTGAGGGGAATGAGTAATTGGACCGGAGCACGAGAAAAAGACGCACCTGTAGAGCAGCTCTATGTTTGAAGGTCAGAGAAAATGTGATGGCCTGAAAATGTAAGTTGCCAAGGCAGCCGAGCGTTGAAAATAAAAATCAATATATAGCAGACAGCAGGAAAAGACACTAAATGAAGATAGCAGAACTTAAAGTGTCTACTTGAGATCTTTTTAAGTTAAAGGGTTAGTTCACCCAAAAATGAAAATAATGTGATTTATTACTCACCCTCATGTCGTTCCACACCCGTAAGACCATCTTCGGAACACAAATTAAGATATTTTTGTTGAAATCCGATGGCTCAGTGAGGCTTGCATTGACAGCAATGACAGTGAACTGAAGCAGTGTTTTGAAATTGGCCATCACTATATAAGTCGTTATTTTTTTTATTTTTTTTGGCGCACCAAAAATATTCTCGTCACTTTATAATATTAATATTGAACCACTGTACTCACATGAACTGATTTAAATATGTTTTTAGTACATTAATGGATCTTGAGAGAGGAAATGTCATTGTTGGCTATGCAGGCCTCACTGAGCCATCAGATTTCAACAAAAATATCTTAATTTGCATTCCGAAGATTAACGAAGGTCTTACGGGTGTGGAACGGCATGAGGGTGAGTAATAAATGACATTATTTTCTTTTTTGGGTGAACTAACCCTTTAATTTCAAATACAAAAAGTCTTTATTCATATCTAGTGATAACATTTATGGAAGACTAGAAGAGCCACTTAAAAATACTGTACAACAACATTTTTAAGCATGAATTAATATATATGTGTGAATGTGTATATACACTAAAAATATAAATAAAAAATGCTGAAAAAACATAAAAATACAAATAAAAAAAATAAGTGAAGTACATTACAATCTGGAAATAAGCAGATATTTCAAATTAAATGTAACAAAATGAACACTACACTCAAAAAAATTAAGCCTTACCCATTTAAAATTTGTATAATAATATGAATCTTCATAATATAATATGTAAGGATTGTTCAATTCAATTCTGATGGAATTTTACTAAACATCTGAAATTCATAAATTTCTGAGTGTATATTTACATGTATTTATTAATGCAGCACAGTGGGGGGAAAAAAATGAGTGATGAAAACAAGTAATAATCAAAGCTGCCAACATCTGACATTTCTCAGCGGTTAAAATGATGCAGGTTAACAAGCCAACATTAGACTCAGAGTATTTCTACTTTGAGACGCGTTACCTGTCAGGCCGAGCAATTGAAACATGTCAGCATGCTGATGTCTGAAATTCCAACTGCTCAAAAGAACTGTAAAACTAAAAACCCTGACACTGATCAGGGTTAAGCTTTTGCTGCCTGGCATCACTATTTAAGCAAGAAAAAAGGATGAAGTGGCATTGCGTAGGCTGATCTAGCAGAGAACATTTGTGTGGAAATTGGATAAAAAGGCATTCGACAGTCAACGTGATTGCGGAGGGCTCAAATCAGTCGCGAACCAAATGTGACAGTAAAACAATATCCCTGCAGTATACGCTTGCATTGGTTTAAACACCATTTTTAGTGAAAGTTTAATTGATTTTTATGTGTTAATCTCATTAAGAGTGCAGTAGCTGTTGAGAGTGTAAACATCAATAAGGCCCATGCCAAAAATAAACACACAGTTGCAGTGGTAAGCATTAAGACTAAATCAATGCTTCATATAGCAAATTTGTCTGAGAATAATGCAGCAGGAGTTTGTTTTCCACTTTTCACTAAGAAGAAACAACACAACTGTTAAAATAAATTATTAGAAGGAAAATTGGTTTTGTAAGCCACTCTGCAGATCTATAAATCTATAAACAGTTTTGTGATTTTTGTTCCATATCTATTAGATGCAAAGTAACTTTTAGGGCATTTACAAATTTAAAAGTAAATATAAGTACAACAACACAGGAAAGAAAACTACACTCGCCAAAGCATTTCACGTCATCTTTTATATAACTTTGCAATATCAATTCCCCTCCAAAGTGTCCACTGTGAGCTCTAGAAATAATGCATGTGTACATAAGCCAGAACTGTGAGAGCCTTTTTAGTAGTGACTACACAAATTAATCTACATTCCTGCTGTTTATACATTAGCTACTATTAGTATAATCCTTTTATTTTTCTTTCCTATCGTCCTAATCTTCTAGGCTGCTCTCGATCATAATTAGTAAAGGCTAAGTATATTATACTACAGAATCCAGGTTTTTAGCTAGTGAAGTATCAGTCTCTATGGGGAATGAATACAGGGTCAGGAATATTCTTGTAAAACAGGAAGTCATACTTAGCCATGCATATTTCTTTATAATCTTTAGTTCATGCCCTAACTGTGAAAAATAGGTTAAAGATGTGCCCTTGCCTCAAACTTTAAGTAAACATTTCATCCGAGATCAAAATTTACATGTTATCCAGTTACACTCGTACTTTCACAAAAAGGAAATTAAGAAATTGACAATGACGTACTGTGGTGATTTTAGTACAATTGGTTACACATTTCAGTTTCTCACTGGGTTGGAAAACAAGGGACAATCCAACGAACACACGCAAAAACAAAAACGCACTCTTTTGACTGGGCTTTATTTTTCTTTCTTTCTAACCCCCCTTCTTGTGACCGGCCACATGAACACACAAAGACGGAGGCGGCTGAGGCCAGAGTCAGTAAACGACAGAGAGGAATCCTGTCCAGTGATTTATCTGACGGGCCCTGACAACTTTCCAGCAGACTTCCAGAGAACACTATCAATTAATTCAGCCGGTGTCAGCATGGGAGAGATTAAGCATTAGCAGCTGCCCACTAAAACACCAAGTGCTCCCCTACACACCTCCTCCACACCTCCTCCCGCCCACTGCAGGCCCAGCTGTACGGCACAAATCACTGGCCTCACGTTGACCGGCACCGGCCCGGAGCACCAAGAGTGAAGCAATAACACCAGTGCCACACGAGTAGTGTAAACATTTAGAGGAAGAAGTCTGTTTGAAAATGTTAACTAGTTCTTCAGATGAGTTTGATGACTAATATTTTGTTCTTTAAACACTGAAATATTTATGAGTGGAATGAATTCTGTCAATATGATGGTCTGAGGGTATACGCTTTTTAAAATCAAAACAAAAACCTTTGAAACAAAACCAAACAAAATAGACATTTGGTCATTTTATTGTGTCATTGCACATTACGGTATTATGTTTCATACAGTCAAACCAAAAATTATTTAGACATTTTTTATATTTTTGATATATTTTTACTAGTGGGTGCAGGACACTATAGTTCATTTACGTAAGTGAGGATAGCAAAATAAAGTAAACTGTGACATTAAACCCAAAAATTCTTCATACAGTGGATTACCAGTAAAACTGATAAAATTTTGGGACCAAAAATTATTCAGACACTTTGACCTGACCATGTTTTTCTTAAGTGTTATCTGACATTATCAAGATTAATTTTTTCTGACACAGTTTAACTTCTTGTCGTATTTTATTACCATTTTTTTAAACTATAGTGAATAAACTGCTTTAATGTGTGAAATGTTGAAGGTGTCTGAATACATATTGGTTTGACTGTACCTTTGAAAGTATACAAAAACAATTATACAATATTGTTCAAAAGTTTGGGGTAAAAACATTTTTTAAACATTTTTGAAAGTCTCTTACACTCATTTATTTGATCAAAAATACAGTAAAAATGTTTTATTTATTCATGTGATGGGAATGCTGAATTTTCACATGATTCTTCAGAAATCATTCTAATATGCTTATTTGGTGCTCAAAAACACTTTAACATTTCATTATAATCAATATTGAAAACAGTACTGCTTAATATTTTTGTAGAAAATTGTTTTCAGGATTCTTTGATGAATAAAAGGTTTAAACGAATAGTATTTATTTGAAAAAGAAATGTTTTGTAATATTATAAATGTCTTGTGATCAATTTAATGCATCCTTGCTGAATAAAAAGTATTAATTTCTTTAAAACAAATCTTTGAATGGTAGTGTATAAATGCAAAAAAAAAAAAAAAAAAAAAAGTCTGTGAAACAAAATAAAACCCATTCAAACAACTTTATCATTTAAGTGTGTATTAGCCAGTGTTTACATTTTTAAAATAAAAAAAAAGCAAAACTAAAATCCAATTCAATTTACTTTACAAAATATGTTTTGTAAAGATGCCCAGTTCATGAAACAGAGGAGCAGCCTGTGACTCTCTTGAGAAATAGAACTGGTTTATATAAATTACAGAAGTCTATGGAGGCAAGATCTCTGGTTTCCAGGGTTCTGCCATCCTAAGCCCACAGCTAAAGTGCAGCGCATTAGCACAAGCAAGACTTTAATAATTATACCATCTTGATCCCAGTCTGTTCCTGCTGGTCTTCTTAATTAACACCATCATTTTTCTATGGAGGAAGGGGGAGCGACGAGCACTAATATACTTGCAGGACTTTCACACCAAATATGGAGAACTCTATTTAAACCATTTAAAGTAGTACATGTTTCAAAGAGTCGACTCTACTTTGAACCTACCTAAACCACACACTGTGTCAAGTGAGAATAAAATAAATGTTGCACATCCAAGGAAATGTTTTTGATATCATGATCAATGCAGAAAGGTTGAGGGTCTTCTCCCTGGAGATCATCTGTTAAGGCAATTGTGTGAACTGTCAGTCTGGCTTATGATTGACAGGAAGGATACACATAATGGCCAGCACGCTTGGTCGCCTTCTCATTCAGTCGTGTTCCTCCACGCCTGACTCATCACTTTTTCTCTACCCTCTCGCTCTCAGCACAAGCATTCATGCAGGACTTCCTGTTATAAAACCGCCTTTAGTGTACAAGCGCCACTGAAGAGTGACTGAAGAGAAACAGCAACCATTATCCTGAAACCCTGTGGCAGTCACTCTCTGAATTCCAATTAACACGGGTTGTATCTTAAAACAATATATCACAATTGAACAAATTAATTGCTCACAGCACCAAAAGCTGATATGAAACCACATTAGGAAAAGCGAAAAAAGAAAAAAAAAAACTTATCTCAGCGGGGTAAATACATTTTGAGCCAAAAACAGAAACTACAGATGGAAACTACAGAAAAGTATAATTATAACTCTTTCAACATGCTTCAAAAATTTCTATTTCTCTCTTTTGATTTATTTTTTTGATGTGTCATTGCACCAACAGCCCTGCAGCAAATCAAAAACACAGTGTGAATATAAAAGGCCCGAATAGAAATTGTTCTCGGGCTGAGCTCGTACGACTTTTAAATGCCCTTTAAGCACACAGAGAAAGCTTTACTTTGTGGCAGTATTTCAATGAGAGGGATAATCAGCTGTGTTAAAGGTTATGACATTTAAATGAGGTAATGAGGTGAAATCAGATGAGGCATTCATAATCTAGTTGGATCATCTTGCACATTCATAACAACACTCTTTGGTGACTAATGAGAGCTACCGTCAATGAAATCTACAAGTATTATTCCCCTGATTTTATATATTGAATTTTTATTTAAATATGGTGCAGAATTTCATCTTACTATAAAATCTTTTACTTCAATCTGTTGAAATAAATAAATAAATAATCTCCTAGCGTGTGCACACATACCAAAATGGCAGCATTCCTACCCGTGCTTATCAAGGATTGACTGAGTTGGCAGACCAAGACAGCTGGTTTGGCTGAGGTAGAGACATGTGTCTTTACCAGTGCCAGATTTGCCCATGAGCACCGAGGGCAGCTCTAGTGCTTCCTGTCAGACGAATAGTGGAGGAATATTCAGCAGTGAATTCCCTGAGGTTCATTTAAGAGACAGAACATGTCCAGCATGTCGGTTGGAAATGACATGTGGTGGATTCTGACACATTTTTTTTTCCATGAATACGTGTTTTGGTGATGTCTGTGCACTGAGTGAAACCTTCAAGGACTTACACCAGAGTCACATTTCTGCTGTCCTCCAAGTAGAACTCACAGAAGGAGCCGGCCAGTTGAAATATTGCTTCCAACTAGAAGCCGTATCATGAAGGTCACTCGAGGGGCTACGCATTCGTCCGAAGGACTACATTTTGTTTAAAACAAACATGCTGACAGAGACAACTTGACCTTTAAGGGCCAAGGTTGTTGCACTTCCTGTCACTGGGCCATGGCTACTGGAAAGAAAAAACTCTACTCCAATACCTCAAGTGAACAGTAGTGCAAGAAACTTGCAGTGTTATTTTGCACAATGTCCGTTAGATGTACGTACAAGAATGCACGTTAATGAAATCAAACATCATAAAAGTCATTTGTTCAAGTGAAAAAACACAACCAGATGTTTCCCAAACCCTACTTCTAATGTGACTCTTGCAACAGACAGCGCTCATCCATTTTAGCTGTTTAAATATTCCTTTATGCGCATCACGTTCGTGACAAAATGGCTTTTGTCTTTCCTCTCTGCTCATTAAACCTTGCTTTATATCTTTCTTTTACACAGTAAACACCTTTCTGTTTAGCCAGAGATGTTAAACAACACCTATGCACGGCATCTCATAAATGCATCTTTCAGACCGCAGTTCATGCACAGAGCTTTAAATAAATGATTTCCTCTTGCTCGATCTATTTGAAAGCGTCCATTGGGCGTCAGACTGAGCACACACACAGACTGGGCCAGGAGCTTCAGAGCTGTTCCAGCTGTCACTCAAAGCTCCAGCACCAGTAGCTCAGTCTCACCTCATTGTCTGGGTTATCTGCAATTCTAATCAGGAAGGCACAACCTGGCAGTCCGGCAGGGCTCGTTTTCAGCCGACTCAAAGATTATCTCACCTCTCACCGTCTACCTCTCTTTCTCTATCGTTCTCGCTCTCTCTCAAGCCATTTGTCTCTGTCAGAACATATAAACCTCCTTGTCCTCAGCTAAGAGGTCTTGGATGAACCTGCATAGACAAGGGACAGCCAATCAGCGGCCTCGTTGGACAGCGGTGCCCCATCGCTATTAGCCAAATGGACTTGAGACTGGATGAATTATGGTGAGTGTGGCGATGAGGAAAGCCTGCAGAGAAATTGATTTATTTAGCACAGTCATAGCCACACCTGAGGTCTAATGGTTTTGCGCCTCTCATTGACTAGATCTGGATGGAGCCCACCTACCGTCTGCATGAGGAAACAAAAGCGATGTGACAAAGTCCCAGAAAGCAGCCATATAGCATTTGGATTTACACATATCTGATCATGTTTCTTTGTCCTGTATGAGCCAGCTGCCTAGTACAAAACAAAAGCAACACAAAATCGGCTAGTGTGCAGCCGTGTTAGTTGGTAAACACACAGTTAAAGGTCTGTACTGTTTCCATGGCAGCAGAGAGAAGTCTCTGTTTGCAGTCGGTCATTGATCAATGGGTTTAAACTTTCATCAGATAGAGTAGAGAAGGTGGATTAGTTTATCGAATTGTTGCGCTCGGGTCAAATTTGATACAAACTATAGAAAATGTTACCTTGGAGAACCAGAGGTCAGGATTAATTATTTGAATGTCGTGAGATAGACTCATAAGCACATTTATTCTGGGCTTAAGCATGAACGCTCATGTCCAGTAGCCACATTACTCTAATGATGTGACAGAAAGCAACCCAACTCTCCAGGGTTCAGACGCAGCATATTTCTCAACAACACTTAAGCCATTTAATAACCTATTTAATTGATAAATATAATGTTTGAGTATATTTCTAACAGGACTGGAGGGCAGACATAATGAATGGGTTTTTCTGAAGTCATTTAGAACGGGTTGGAAACTAGTTTAGTTTAATTAGATCCTCCAGAGATGGGGGAGGAGGTGTCCCAGTTCTATTAGAAACTATCCTTTCATAACATGTTTGCTAAACGCCAGGCCATTTCATTAAAAGAATGATAATTGTGTCTAAGAAAGAGCACAGGCACTGGGGGCCATGCTGGAGTCTCAAGATTTATATACTGGCACGGATAACACCCCAAAGATCATTCAGACTAGACTACCTTAATATCATCTGAATGAAAGAAAGAAAACAGAAGACTGTTGTGGAATCTGAAACACTGTGAATTATCAAGGCTGGCAGAATGATTTGTTGTCAAAAAATGATGTCCAACATTTGTGAGTGGTGACAAAGCAAAACATGCTAATGGTTGTCAGAATGATGTTAGGTGGGATGAAAATCATGTATCATATCCCTTAGAAATGTACTTGGTGCGAGATGAGTTGTACAGTGAAGTTTAAGACTCATGCCAAATAACAGGATGTCATGTTCCTGGAAGAACAAACACAAAAGGTACATCACAAAGTGAGAGAGAGCCTGTCTGCTGACTAAGTGAGCCTCTTTCACACTTAAAACTGAGATTTGTGCACTTCGCATTCATGACAAGGTGGCCGTTTCCTCTCCTTTCTGCTTGTTAAACACGCTTCCTCACACAGGAGGCACAAACATTCTCCCAGTGGCCTTGGGTTTTACACTCAGAGGTGCAATAAAACACGCTATTTCAGCATTCTCTTGTCAAAAACACAGACCCCCCCTCCAAACGCTCACATGCGTTACACAGTTCTCACACCATAAGTGACAGTCATGCCTCTTTTATGATCTCTAATATAAGACCAGCGGTGTCTAGACGGGAGCTCACACGCACCTGTGAGACGCTAACAATTACCAGAAAATCATCACCGATAGAAGGAAAAGTGTGAGCAACGCTAGCTTGCCAAGAGCGATGGCAAGCTGACGGTAACAATGTTCAAGGTGAGAGAAGAGAGGCTAAAGCACACGCAACACATACTCAAACTGCGTGATAAAGTTGCTGTACTTCCTTGTACATATAATAACCCTAGAAAGCATGACCCCCAACATTTAGAGTAATGGATAAAAAGATGTAAGTATTGAGTAAGTATTGGATTCAGTGTTTTCTACAAAGGTATTCTGTTTTTTTCTTTATTTTCAGTATAATCAATTCTGAAAGAATTTGATTATACACAGTATAAATATAAATTATGTTCATTTGTTAACTTTTTAAGTACATATACAGTACAATAATAAAATGAAATTCTATACAACTAATTCTAAGCATTGTTGCCAAGGCCAACTAAAACTATTTTATTATAAATGTTAGATGAAAAAAATACATTTAAAATTTTATATTGTTGCCTTGCTAACTAAGTACTAAAATTATTAACTAAAATAAAGTAGTAATTAAATTCATCTTAAAAGTAACTAAAATGACAAAAGCACATACAATTACTACAAATTCCAATGAAAAATAAAAATAAAGGCTAATTCAAAATATTTGCATATTATGGACAAAACCTTGTAGCAAATATTGACTTTTAAATATGAAATTGTCTTTTAACACAAAATATGAAATTTACAAGATTCATGAGCTATAGACCTTATTCACAGCAGTGCCATCTTTGATTTTTAAAGGGAATGAAAGCGAGGCAGTGAAGGATAGACATCTCTTCGGTGGGTTGTACTGTTATTTAATGTGTTTTTAGATTAGACAAACATCAGAAAAAATATCTTTCCAGTAGACAAAAACTCCAGACAACATGTGGAAAATTATAACTTATCTAGGAGCTTTTATACAGCTTTTTACAGTGGATGCCGTTGAAAACATATCCCTCACAGCCTCACTTTCATACCTGTCATGGTGCTGCTCTGAATAAGGTCTATAAATTGGCTATCAAGGAACTAAATAATTTGAAAAACTGAAAAAATAAAATAAATAACACCCTATTGGTTTGACCCCAGGTATGCATCAAAAAAACCAAAACTTTGATCTCAGGGTTTAAGATTGGATAATAATAAGATGGCAATTATCTCTATCCTTTTTTTGCCAAGTACTTTCTTTTCATCATCCAGATGCACCAATTACCAATCTCGATTATGAACTGTATAACTGGGCCTGGGGTTCCACCTGACCTTGGAGTCAGAGGTTGACAAATACCGCCCTGATTAACCCCCTGACAAATGACCCGGTTGGAACATTTAACATGATTAATAATCTCTAGTCAAGCAGAACTATTCAGGAAGACGCTTTAGGGAGGTCACGTCCTGTATTGAGAAAAAAAAGTGGTTCATTAAAAATAACACAAGAAGCACCTGTGATCAATCAAGTAAAAGTAGCTTAAGACATTTCAATGTAGTTTCACTCAGTATTTCGTTTTTTGATAATGTTAAATCTTCCGGCAGACCAGGCAGAAATGTTGAATCCATAGGTAGGTAAATGACTACTGCATTTAAATAAACACCGCAAACTTTAACATTTCCAAAAAGTGCAACAAAGCAGAAATATCAGGGGTCAACCGTTGCAGGGCATGCAAGCTCCTTTCACATTGTGACCTCACTGTTGGGATGATATGCACAGCCAGTGAGTGAGCTGCTGTCAGAAAGCTTGCTTTTTCCCATTTAGATAGAAAGCTAGACTTATTCTATCAATGTTATTATGTTTTGACAATGGTAAGCTAATACTTTTTTAATTCTTCCATCTATTCAGAATGTTCATGCTCAGTTACATTCCACATCGAGAGTCAGATCAGAATAAAAGAGAGAGGTTAAGCATCACTTTTCCAGTTTTCAACAATGTGAGTCTTCTATTCAATGACCTTGTAATGAGACACTTAATCATTCAGCAAAAGTTCTGACCAAGGAAACTCCTAATTGTGTCTGTGACTGAGGAATGTGACATTTTCAAGCGATCACAAAAAATATGAGTAAAATCTTCCCAGTGACAAAATAAATATCTGTTTCAAAAGAGTATCTGGTGATGAGCTAGATGTGCGCTAAACAGAAAATAATAGTCATCTGTACACATTTTTTTTATTATTATTATTGATTTCTTGCTTGTTTAAAGCACAAGATGTTGCAAGTTTTATCCCATATCCTTTTGATTCAATCTGCAAAGTACTGATTGGATAAAAGATATGCAATCTGACATGTTTTCCACTAAAACACTTCAATATGTTCTCATTAGATCTAAAGGCCAAAGCCTTCTTGATTTACAAGAGCTGATGCATGCTAATATGCACAAGTTTCTTTTAAGCTTTCCATGAAAATCATGAGCTGACCTCTTGAGGATGGTGGAATCATTTATTTTATAGATTTTCTGTTTCTACTATAAAAGTCCAGCCTCATAACCCAGCCTTCCTTCCTTCTTTCCTGGCTTAATTATTGACTGCTCGTTTTTCTTCACATCATCGTGAGTTAAAAAAATGTCCGGTAACATGAATAGACCATGAAGAAAGTTTAAAAAAAAGAAAAAAAAAAGAGAAGATCTTCTAAAAACCTCATTTCATTCAATGCAATGACAATAAATGGGACTCATGCTTAAAAGCTTCAAAAAAGGTGCAAAAGCACCATAAAAGCAACACACGCTTGCTATGCAAAGCTTTTGTATGGCTTCAAAACACTTGGAATATAGTTCTATAGCGCGTATAATAATCTTTCATGTTCCACTAATGAAAGTGGGAGCAAATACTGGCAGAATCTCCTTAAAAAAACACAACAAATCATTCTGTTTCCTACAACTGTTTCATTGACATGGTGACTAAGTAGAAGAAGTCCAAAAAAGGCACATGAAGAGAGTTTCTCAAGGGTCAGGTTGGGGATTTTCATTGGGCCATGTCTAATATCATTATCGTTCATGGTGCTTAGCCAGAGATGTGCCAGAGGTATTGTTTCTGTCACACCGCCACGGTTTGGCCATTTTTAACATCAGTCAGTCTGTACTTTGATGCTGTTCTCCTATCTCTTTTTCCTTTTTTAAACAAACTAATTTTTTCAAGAGGGTCTCTCTGAGAAGGCTGATGAAGAGGCAACATCTGCTTTCAAAGGGTTTGTTCATTATTCACCAAAGAGAGAGAGGGAGAGAGAATGAGCAAGCAAGAGAGAAGATGAAGAGGAATAACAAGGGAAGGAAAGGCACCTGAGTAAACAGAGTGCCATTGAGTACATCAATTAAAGGAATAGTTCATCCAATCATGAAAATTCTGTCATCGTTTACTCACCTTCATGTCATTCCAAACCTGTATGACTTTCTTTCTTTTGTTGAACACAAAATGTGAATGTTCTAAGAATATCTTGGCCACTCCAAAATTACAAAAAAAGCACAAAAGAAGTACCATTAAAATGGTCTAGACACCAGGTCTTCTTATACTGTAGATTTGTGAAAGAAACAGAGCTCAATTTAAGATTAAAATCTTAATATAACCACTGGCTTTCATGGGTTTATTTATGAGTGCTCATAAAAGATATCTGATTTGCGAATCGATCTGAACTGGATCTTTTCACTGAATCAGTTAATTCAGTTCACAAAAACAGTATGAATGATTCCATTCAATGATCAAAACACTAACACCTCACTGGATTGGAAGACCATCAGTGGAATTTCTAAAATTTCAACTTACATTTCAGTCTATTCTTCTTTTATGACACTTTCATGGTGCTTTCCTTTTGAAGTTTGACAGCCCCCATCCTCATTTACTGTCACATTAACACTTTTGTGTTCTATGGAAAAAAGGCACATAGGTTTGGAATAACAAAGAGTAAATAATAATGCAAATGTGAAAAAACATGAGTGAATAATTACAGATTTTTTTATTTTGGGTGAACTATTACTTTAAATAACCTGCTGGATCATTTCATTTTTTTCTACAATGGAGGCTAGAAGAAAAGAAAATCGTTCAAGTTCAAGGCCTGAAACCAATGATTTCAACAAAACAGCCATGCAAATACACAGTAAACAATAAAACAACCTAAAGGGAAAAAATAGCATATCAGAGCTTTTTATTGTGTGAAGGATCACAGTGCAGTGTGATTCGCAAGGAAAAAGTTTTCTCTTTTTTTGTTGCAAAAACACTCAGTCGGCCAAAATGAGCTCTGCCTTCATTTTTGTGCGGCAGTGTCCTTCCCAGGGTAATGGTATTTTGTATAATGCTATTAGTAAGCTGAAAGCATGAAATCGCAGCACTGAGACCCACTTTTGTGGAGGCTGATAAAGAAGAGCGGGGGAATAATGCCCTTGTAGGCGAGGTTTTTTGAGTCTGCACTCTAAATTCTGGTGAGAGGAGCTTAACGCGCAGAACGGCCGGCACATCTCCTGGTAGCTATGCATTTTAAACGAGAAAGAGAAAAAAAAAAACATCACCCAAAAAAAACATAGGGTTGCCGTCTGCCAAAAAGACACTGCCTGGTGTCCGTTGACAAGTTAAGAATGACCTCCATCACGGACTGTCACTTTTTGTGACAGCTCACTTATCTGGAGGTGATAAAGTGCATAGAGCTGAAATACTATAAAAAAAAAAATAAAAAAATTAAAAAAAAAAAAAGAGAGAGAGAGAGAGAGAGAGAGAGAGAGAGAGAGAGAGAGAGAGAGAGAGACAGGCACTTAATGATGGGCCAATTCCAATCCATGATGTTAAAAAATGAAAACATTTACTGAAAGGGGTTACAAGCTAGTACCTCTAAAGTTGGCGCTCATAAAAGACGTAAAAGCCAGGACTCCAGGGCATCCTGTATAGCCCTATATGCTCACTGGGGTGCCAGTCCAAAGTCTGACCTCTTCCCCTTCCCCTAACATGGGACACATGGGCCAGCTGCAACACTGATCTTCTCGGGTGAAATTTCAAGGGCTGAAAAACAATCTTTACGTTGGCAAATAGATAGTGGTTCAGGCCACCTCCGAGGTCATCAGTTGAACTAGCGGCCCTAGGGACAAGAAGAAAAGGCCAGGAATGCAGAAGGAGAAAGAGGAAGGAGAAGCAAGAGAAGAAGACGGGATGATTTAATGTGTCTAGCAGCTCCAGGAAGGCCCCTGAGTGTCTGTCTCTGTGGCCAGGTGGAGAGGTCATCACTAAAGATGTGACCAATGGTGAACAAACACACAGCCCCCATTCTCACTAAGTTGTTACTGTGTGTAAGACTGAGACTATATATTGTATTCATTTACATTAATAACACAAATAGTAATTAGTAAGCAATAATATTAATACAATTATATAATAAATTATTTAGTAATATAAATAATCTGTTATCAAATATTTAATATTTATAAATATTTATTTGTATTTATTTATTTACATTATCAATTAATAAATAGGAATATTTACTTTTATTACTTTAATGATGGGATACTTATTTGTATTACTTTATATAACTAAATTAATATTTATAACAAATAAAAGAATTTTTTTACGTGTATTTATTTACTTATTTTTCAATTGTTATCAGTGTTCCGTGACAACATTGTTATGTGTCATTTAAAAAAAAAAAAAAAGAAAAAGAAAAATGGCAGAAGAACTAGTAAAAAGAACTAGTAAGAGCAACTGTGTAAGTATCAGATTTGCCTGTAAAAACATCTGATGCATTACAGCAAATAAAACATGTGATTCCAGCACATAACAAAATACTGCAGATACTCCCAAATGTGACTTCACACAGTACATCACCAGAAAAGGATTCAGTTGCTGCTTTAGTGTTTTCTCTCCTGTCGCATTTCCTTTGTCACCTTCCACTATATGGCCCATTAGTGATACAGCTTTAGCATATGGCTTTAAGAGGCTGTAGAATAATGAAGGTGCAGTCATACACTGGCTAAAGTCTTTCATATTATGCATGCACCATTATCAGTAATCAGAAAGCACACGCTCATGAAGAGAGAAAGAATATCAAATCAAGTCCAAGCCAAGGCTTTTTAACACTGAACCAAGAGGAACCCCAGTGACACTTACAACTATGAATGTCAAAATAATAAGTTTCTGCTTTGTTGTTTAAAGTTTTATGTCATGAAATATGCATATGCAAAAATAACAGCAGCTTTATATTTTGTCATGTAAAAGACATTCTCAGCAGCTAAAACAAACTTACACTACTCACACAAGTTGGCTTGGGCAAAACAACACATTTTAAAAATTGACTAGTTGTTGGAATATCTAAAATGCCTGTATAATTAGACTTGCTTCTATTCAAATGATCCTTATTGGGGAGGTGTTTACATACCAACTAGACAGAGAGCAACCAATATCATTATCAAAATTGACTAGTTAATAATCAACAGGTTGATTGTCTACACATAACCAGTGAGATCCTATTTTCCAGCAGATGTTTTGACTCAATTTCCTGTAAAACTCTCAAACTAGTAACTGTGTCCTTGACGCTATGGGCATCTTGTTGATCATTAACTCCAGGGTCTCATAAATCAAACCCTTCCATTCGTGTCCACTGGAAGAACCGAATACAGATACTTGTGCCACAAACACTTCCCAGCATTTCAGCGACAGAATAAAGCGATGGGAAGAGAGATACATTCAGATCTGGCAGCCAAGAGAGCCATAGTTAAGAAGATTCAATTTCAGATCGTTCCTTCTGAAGACAGATCCTTTTTCCCCATCACCGGACGCACAGGAAGCACAAGAGAAATCTCAGAGCTGAAGGCTATCTCTGCACTGTTGTGACAGCGCAAGAATTACAGAATTTTCTTTTTAAAAAAAACACCTCATTGACTGTCTCGGGAAATTCCGCCCCATTCTTCACAGGCTGAATATAAAGTGCAGTGGTATTGTGTAACCGGTGGGAGTGTCTGATCCATGACAGTGTCTCCTCACCTGGCACGTCTGGGAGCAGATCTCATCCACCTCTGCTGTCGATAAGGCCTATCTGCATAGACCAGACCAACCTTCCATCAATTGCTAACAATGCTGTGAAGGCCACAACATAGTTTATCTAATATTCACACTGCAACATTTCGCAATTTCAGAATTAAACTTTTAATTTAAATTATAAAATGGTT
Source organism: Ctenopharyngodon idella (assembly GCF_019924925.1). Classification (NCBI taxonomy): domain Eukaryota; kingdom Metazoa; phylum Chordata; class Actinopteri; order Cypriniformes; family Xenocyprididae; genus Ctenopharyngodon; species Ctenopharyngodon idella. The sequence goes on along the minus strand of NC_067232.1, from coordinate 14,847,201 downwards.
AGTTCCAGTTCTTGATTCTGATTGGTCAATAGGCTATGACCGCTTCACCCAACGGTTCTGTGTATCACTACACAACACCCTTAGCAACCACTCTTAGCAACGTAAACTGTATGTTCTCAATTGATATTGTTCATTGAAGCTTACTGTGTTATGTAGAAGAGTATTGTGAGAAAGAGATCGAGTGAGCGAGTTTATTACCTGCAGTTAGATTACCAGCACTTTCCTTCAGGTCAGTCCTATGTTCATAATAAAAAAATCTGTTAAATGTCCGATATATTATCTTGTTCTTTTAATAGTTAACGTTAAGGGTTTTTCCCGTGACTGACAGTGCTAGTCAAAGCATTTGTCAGTTGCGTCTTGTTCCGTGTTCGCAACAATTCCGACTTTTCAAGTCAAGTCTTCGCTACTGACTGAGGGGCCGTTCACATATCGCGTCTTTTCCATGCGCAAGTCACTTATTTCAAATATAGCCGCATGGCAGGCGCGCTCATAATGGAAGCAACGCGGTCACGATGCGCATGCGTTGCGTTTTCCAGGCGCATTGAGATGAAAAATTCTCAACTTTTCAGAATGCTGCAAGCGCACCGCAGGTCATGTGACAAGAACCAACCGATCAGCTTCGGCCTTTCCGTAACAAAACATCGAAATCTCAGCCGTACAGCAGATCATAGCTGAACAGGGTGGTTTTTATATCTAATCTCCATAAATATATCTAGTAGTAAAGCTAATGCAAGGGCTAGAAATCAATTTATCCTTTGCTGAAACTTCCTAATCCTCGTGGAGAGCACAGTTCATGGTTGCATAGCAACGACAGACACCACGGAAGCGCAAGCTGTTTGGAAAGAAGGAGAAAGCGGTGCGGCCACGCTATCCACATGTTTTTAGACGCGATATGTGAACGACCCCTGACTCACTCATAAAGACAGTCTTTGCCACCATCTAATGCTGTAATAATGTAACTTCTGTTGCTGTTCACGGTCAGGGACCTTTTTTTCTGGCGGAAGGAAGGCTTTTAATGAAAGTTTACTTCATGAAAGCTGCATTGATACATATTTTTGGCTTTAATATTTGTATTGTGTGGTACCCGTTTTATAAAAGCAATAAGGTACAAGAGGCTGTGCTGTATCGTGAATAAGTCACAGATGAACTCCGCTTTGCATCGTGCCTAACAACGCCCTTCAGCCGTGACTTATTTACGATACAGCACAGCCTCTTGTACCTTATTGCTTAGTTAAACTGCATTTTATGAAATCACAAACATGTGAATATAAAACCATGCAAAATCAACCTACATGTATGCTAGAGCAGGGGTGGTGAACGTCGGTCCTGGGGAGCCACAGTCCTGCAGTTTTGCTTCAACCCTAATAAAAAAAACGCACTTGAACAAGCTAATCAAAGTCTGTAGGGTTACTAGGAAGCAGGCAGATGAGTTTTTGGACTAGTCCACACGTACACGGGTATATTCATAAACTGAGTTTTTCCTCCTTTATTTATAAAAAAAAAAAAAAAAAAAAGTTGCATCCACATGAAAACACGTTATGAAGCGCTGTCAAGAACATGCCAAACCAACAGGTGGTAATATAACCCTAACCATAAAGCCATGTTGGCCAATCAGAAGCCTGGAAAAAAGGTCATTACCAGTTCCCGTTACAACGTCACAAGCCAAAATCTCCAGTTTCAACATCTATATGACAACACTACAACCGGAGTTTCTAAAAATCTTCACCCTGGCAGGAGTTTTCAAAAAAGTTTGGTTTCAGTGACCGGATACTGCGTTTGTGTGCGGTTTTGAAAATACCTGTGTTCGTGTGGACAGGGCCTTTATCATGGTTGGAGCTAAACTCAGCCGGACTTTGGCTCTCCAGGACCGGAATTAGCCACCTCTGTGCTGGAGTACTGTGGGGTGGTTGCCAGGGTGTTGCTATGTGGCTGCTAAGGTATTCTGAATGCTTGCCAATGTGTTGCTATTCAGATATTTTGAGTGGTTCTTAATCTGTTGCTAATTGTTTAATGTGTTCTGAGTTATCATTCGTGTGTCTAATTGCTTTGGAAAAATAATAGCACACCAACTCTCAGCAAGCTGCTCAATGTGAGGAATCATTTATGTCTGCAGCACAAACAGTAAGGACCAGTTACATGCCATAATACTCAGGCTTTGGGGTTGGTTCAAACTCTTAATCCTCAGTATGAGTAATAGTAGGTTTAGCAAGCACTACTAATAAAAAAAAAAAGGTGAGGCGCACCTAATTGATACTGTTTTAGGCAGAAGCAGATTGTTTCCCCCAATACTCAAAACAGTCGATATGCCTGTAAAAGACATCTAATTGGACCTTTAATGATCCGTCGCTTATGTGAATTATAGAGCTCCTAATTGCTGTGGGTTTCACAGCAGTGTACAGACTATGATGAGAGTGGCTTAGTTTTCTGCATTGTGGTTTTGGAAGGTTGCTGTGAAAGGCGATTGCGTGTACAGAATCTTTGTTTGTTTATGGCTCTCACCTCCAACTTTAACGGCTTGTGACAGGCTAGCTTTATTAAAGTGGGCTTTGAGCATGCGCTGAAAGCCAGTAAAACTTCTCTTACTGCCGGTCAGGGATCAATTCTGACTGCCGCTCCTCAAATTAACAAAACTCAATAGCCAAGAGAGAACACCCTGCAAGGCCGTGTAAGAGGGTTAAATGGATGGGTTTAATACTTTAATCAACTTTAATAGTTCGCACTTTATTCAAATTTAATCGTTGGTTGAACAGAGAAAGACCTCTTCCTGTGCCTGATGTTTGCATATTCTAATGGGGATAATGTCAACTAAAGGGTGTGTGCATGGATTAAGTGCTCTGCCTTCCCATGCCATGGATCTGCTGATATGCATCAACCCCTCTTTATTTCCTGTTGCTATTTTTTCATGCTCTCATTTCCCACTTCACTGATGTCTGATGAGGTTTACCAGGAGGTCCCCTATTGATCTCGCCTACAAATATGCTCAGGGCTTCAAAGCGAACCAACATAGTAGCTACGTATGTCTCTGTAATTGTGTACATTTGAGTTTCTTGACTCTTTTATCTATTTCATTTTACCTAGGAAGCCTTCCATGTGTAGTGAAATCATCAAAAGCTTGTCTTTCCACCTCAGTCTTTTGGGTTTTAAGACTCTGGTACAGGGTTGGGGCTCAGGAGATATTTTGTGAAAGCATGCAGTAAGTCTGGGAAATGAACCATCACTGGTTCAGTATATCAGCTATTCAATTGCATAGCAACACACAACAATCACTCTGAACACCTTTGCGACCACATAAAAACACACTAAACAACCACTCAGAACACCTTAGCAACTGCATAGTAATGGCCTGGCAAGCACCCACAACACCCTAGTATCGTGGAGGTGAGTTTTTTTTATAGTGGCTTTAATCTACACTGTGAAAAATAAACTAAATACATTTTATACAGATACATAGTACCGTTCTATTTTTAAAACAATAAATTAATACTTTAAGCAAGGACGCATAATACTGATCTAAAGTGACAGTAAAGACATAGATGTTATAAACGTTGCAAAAGATTTCTATTTTAAATACATGTTGTTGTTTTTTTTTAAAAAAAAAAAAAAAAAAAAAAACTTAAATAGGTCATTTATAGGAGTTTATTCTACTCTTGGTAACATTCTGCTTGTATTTTATCAAAATTTACAAAAAAAAAAAAAAGAAAGAAAGAAAAAAGAAAAAGAAAACTCTACAAAAACTTTCTTCAGTCAAAGCTTATTAAGCTTAACTATAACTCTGTCTTCAGAAAGACGGCAGATGTACATTTGGCCACATGATATAATCCTGAGTCAACTGTTTTATTACACTACAAATACAATGACTGGCTTGCCAAGGTTTCTGCAGCTGATCCTTAATCTGCTAACAGTAAAACTGAGGCCTCTTTCATTTTTCGCCATAATGAGAATTTTCAGCTTCTCTGTTTCCACCGGAGGAACATCCTTATAATTAGAATTTAATAACCTCCTCCCAGGATGTCAGTTAAACTCTTGTTCTTTTCAGCCTATCTTATTTACGATATAATAAGAAAAAAGGCTGCTAAGCTGCTCTCGGTTTTCATTTCTAATTCATTTTTGTTTTGTTTCGGAATCCAACAATAATTGATTGGAATTTCTGTGCTAGTCTAAGACTCTCTAATCTAATTATTCTTGGGAATTAGCATAATTGAAGTATTACTTTAGATTTCACTTAACAACACCCTGAAAGAAAAGAAGGCTATATTTCTTTTTAGCCATACATTATGATTGCAATTATTTGCCATGATACCTCTAATAAAGAAACAATGAGTGAGTCATGCAGAAACATTTTGTACAGCAAATGAACAATACAACATGAACACATCCAAAATGTGTATACAATTTAAAACCCATGGAAAATTAAATTGGACAAATCCTGGTTGTACTACAGTAATGATTTTTGCTTTAAAAGCAGATGAAACAGAATCTTGCTGTCTAGCCACTGAATTAACATAATGGTAAACAAAGAAAGACAGATGCAGGTGAATATGCAGCTAAATGCAATAAATGACCAAGTAATATTAAACCCCTCTTAATGATGTTGCACATTCAATAGCATGTGAATCTTAGCTATTTATAAATAATATCCACAGTGACATAATGTAGCCCTTCTCACCTCTCTTAATTGCATTTGGTGGATGCAGGTCAGGTGTGAATGGCACCAGTGAGTACTGATTAATAATCATCAGACTAACTCGGCCTCACTGTCCGCTTCACAGGACACTATTGTGAGGACTAACCCCTCACAGAATGAACCTCAAATTGCCCTGTCAGGAACTTTGGCCTTTTTTGCCCCATTATGTACTGCCCTTTAACCCAAAATGGCCACCCATTGTTAAAAAGGAGAGGGTAAAAGGTGAGAGACGCCATCCTGAACAACAAATGTGCTGATGCCGGTGAACGTGTGTATGCGTTGCTGAAGATTCATTCAACTCTGGCTGGGTGATGGATTCCAATCCACAACATTTATCGACAACAGATGCATCTGAGAAAGGAAAGCAAGTACAACAATAGACCATTGACTCATGATATATTAGATGTTATTCCACTGTGGCGTCAGACAAGGGGAAGAAAGGGACAAACACCACAAGGGTATTTTCACAGATGATACTGCCGTGCAGAAATCTGGTGAACATGGAATTGTGGCTGCAATCCCGGTGCTGGGCACGATCCAAAAGAATCCTATTCATTCTGCGTAATAAAGCTTTATAATATTCCAATGGCAACACGTAGCTAAGCAAACCACAGATGTGGTCTCTTTCTATCACAAAGGATGGTCTGCTAATATTCTGTTTGGAATAAGAGGATAAACTACTCTTATTCTTGCAGTAAATTAAAAGTTATCAAAAACGATTGCAAAGTAGGTCAGGCTACGGTTTGCGCTTTGTGATGCTACTTTTACATACTTTTTTTTTGCTGTTCGGTCACTCAATTGTTTGTGCAAAACAGAAAAATGTGGGGGTTTAATTGTATTTTCCCTTTTATCCCTTCTCCCAGGTGGTCAGTTAGCACTAAGGCGAGCACAGGGCAGACATTATTAAAGTGATTTTTTCCCCTTCCACGTTGTGACTAATCAAGTTGGGGTAATTAGACCCGCACGCCTGTGTAGATTGACATGAAGATTAACGAGTATTTGCGGCACGCTTGAATGGAGGTGTGACATTCGCCGCTTGTTGTCTGAGCAGACCTGCGGAAGCGGAGTGTTATAATCCAGCGAGACTGTGAGATACAGTAACTAAACACGGCTGTAAACGTCTTTTTCTCTTTCATGAAGCACTCTTAAACACACTAGCCATGACCTCCTGCACAAAATAACCAAACAAAGACTCACATTATTCTCCAATAAACTACTGCAGCCTGGATCAAGCACCGATTATAGGCGATGTTATACATTTCCCCCCTAGTTCAAAGCCCAGACAATCAGGCTTAATCAAATTCACACGGCCAGTCTATTGCTGGACTTTGTTTAGTTAGACTTGGGACTCAAAACAGGGAAAGGGTTTGAGTGTGGAGGGAATTACAGACAAGATGAGTGATTCTGATAAGCATTTATGAAACATTTCTTGTTGTTGCATGCTGAATGTTTCTAATCAGCCTCCTAAATGGCGGCGATAAAAGGACTTGTAAATCTTCAAGCCACGTTTAAGTAAAAAAAAAAAAAAAGGCTGTAAAAAATAAAACGGTAAATTTAATGGCCATCTGCTCTCTGCTGGAGCGGACTTGGGCGTAATGTGCTTTTTGTGCGATCAAAGGGACCATCCGCATCATGGCGGTTTACCTTCAGAGATCTCAGCCAACTCCTACTGAGAGTTCACAGCCTTGCGTTTTGAAAAACACTTTTACAACAGACGTAACAAGTTAAGCCTTGAGTCATTTCAAAACAATACAAACAAGAAAAATAAAGCTTTTTTTTCTTTTTTGAAGAACTGAATGTATAACTATATCTTGTAAGTGTTGTCTCTATTGACACATTTTATAGACTTCAAACTAATTTTATGTGTCCTTGGCCATTGAGGGTGTTTAGTTACAAAATGAGGGGAGGGGAGGTGACCAGCCAATGACAAAGATGCAGAAATATTTTACTCAGTTATTGTTCTTATCTCATCTGGGCTCAGCTAATAAAATATTAACAACTGCACTGCGTCAGGGTCTGTCGGCCCCCTTGCCTGAATCAATTTCAACAAATAGTCTACCATGAGTAGGACAGCTTCATTAAAACAAGAGAGTTTTACATGCAAAAACACTCACTAAGAACAAACAAAGATCTCAAAGCGATGTTTAAGTGTGAAAGTGTTTGTTAATATCACGTTTACTCAATTTGTACTATTTTATTATTGTTTTTGTATGATTCTCAATGCATGAATCTAAAATGTAAGCACTTCAGACTGGAAATTTATAGTTTTTGTCATGCCAATAAAGCACTGTAAACTGATAAATCAAGTACAATCCTTCAAAAAAAAAGCAGCACTACAAATCAATACAAAGCATTCAAACACAGGCACATTCACACAAACATTCATTCAAGGACTTTATATTTGATGTGATTTGTTGGACAAAATGCTGGATAAAAATTGTTGGATAAAGGCGATAAACCCACATCTGTGACCGGATAAAAAAAAAGGGGGGGCTTTATTTTATAAAAAAAAAAAAAAAAAAAAGCACATATGCATTCATGTTCTAATTTTTTTTTTTAAAAATCAACTTAATTAAAAAAAAAATAAAAAATTAAATATTTAAATTTTTGCTAAACTGAAATATAACACTAAATGCATAATAAAGCTCAACTTTCATTGCATTATAAAGCACTGTATGTATTTTATCAAATATATACTGTATGTATAATTTAAATATGTATATTTATGACAGGCAGACAGACAGATTTATCTCTACTCTGGGACACGTTCTCGTCACTGGTCACCTCCTTACCAGCGTCCTGCAGGATCACCTGAAAGCAAACAAACGCTCACACAGACTTTCAGAGACTTCAAACTCTGTGCAGTGTAAACAGCTTCTCTGCAGTCTATCAGGGGGCACAGCCAAAGCCCTTTGAAGAGTGTTTCAGGGCCAAAATAAAAAAAACACTACGGCACTTCAAACAACACTGAAGGGACAGCGGCAGTTGATCTCGCGCTTTCAAGGTTACAGAGCTGTGTAAACGTATACAAGTCCACACTACAAATACAGAGAGACACTTCGGTCACAGGAGTAGGACCACCGTGGCCGTACCGCCCACCTAATAAACACTGATCTCCTCCTAAGCCTCCAGTCTCCAGCTGGGGTCTCTAGTCCACAGGGGCCCGCCGAGGACCCAGGTGTAAGTGCAGATTTCACACAGGCATGGTGGCCCACCTCTGGAGTTCATTTAGCCACATGGTAGGGATGAAAGCGAGATGCAGGGCCAACCCAGGCACAGCTCACCTCCTATTCACACAGCAGTGTGCGGAAATAGTACTTTTATAATGCAACAGTTTCCCTGTGCAATTCTGTTGATGGTACTTTAATACTTGCTCAACTGGGATAATAGTCACAATTATTGTGTTTTATTTCACATTCTAACTAAAGACTATATTTGCATTTCATGCAAAAAATACCAGTGTTTGAAAGGCAGCAAAATAACAGTGTTAAAGTATTAAGCAATTTTATATTGTAGCTTAAGCTGTGTGAAAATGAAAGGTTACATCAAAGCCCACTGACACACAGCGGGCATCTTGTTTTCTGTCACTGTATAAGAATATGTGCAGAAAAGGTGCCAAAAAAAAGTTAAATAGAGGCGGGAGAGTTTCACATATTTATTACATCACATAATCTTGTACAAAATAGTAAAACTATAAGGCTCATATTATCACTTAAAGTTAAATGAAGTCTGTAACTTAAGCAATTCAAGCTCAATGATTGTTTATTGACCAATGAAATTTCAGTCATTCATGATTACTGGATAAGATTTGTCTCATTACCATGATCACAATATGTTTTTTGTAAACCATTATGTTTTTTTATAAAGTCTGCACTCACAAAAACAGAATTCTACCCAATGAAATATAACAGAGCTGAGCATAACTTAACATTTAAAAATATATTTGCATTAGAAATCTTCATGACTTGTCCAGGCCTGAAAGTCACAAATCACAAAGAGGAATTTAAACATTTCTGATCAATACAGTACTGCCTCGCAAGTACTATAATTAGAAACATGCCAAAGGCATTTATTATTGCATAAACTGATTTTAAAAAGTATGATTATTTTAAAGTATGCCTTTTTAAGTGGCCAATAAATGAGGAAAAACTCAGGAAAAAGAAGAGACACAAAGCTTTGCCCGTTCATAACTCAGAGACTTAATGGAGTTTCTTTGAATGCACTTTTTCTCAAATGTTTCTCCTAAAATTCCATTAAAAAATTAAAAATGGACAAAAAAGTTGGTAAATATTTAAATGATATGTTGTACAATTCAAGGTAACCTGAAACGGCACAAATTAAAAGAAAAGAAGCTACACAGTAACAAGAACTTCTTGGAGTCTGAAAACACCATGGACATATCAAAGGGAAAGACAGTAACAGTAAAAACAGTAAAAAAAAAACAGTAGTGCACAGTCAACAATTTAAAAACAAAATTAAGCTGGCTCAAATGTAAAAAAAAATTGTCTCTACACTTCTTTATATGATTCAGAATTATCAATGAATTTTCAAAAGCATCTAAAAACAAAAAAAAAAAAAAAAACAAAACAAAAAAAAAAAAACAGTATCCCGCATTAGAAGTGTCATTATTATTCACCCCATTAAGTCCTTGCTCTACAAACACAAACTGCAGCAGCTGAATGAACAGAGAACCTTGTCTTAATTAGTTCATATTAATCTCATCTTCCCCCTTTAAAACTGCTTTTTTATTTCAACTTTGTTCTCCTGAGAGAATCAAATAAATGGTCAGAAACTATTTTATTTTCTTAGCTATGAGGAACATGAAGAGAAATTGTCTTTATGTTTTCGTTGGCCATTGGGATCCAGACAACATGTGAAGGCCTTTAATGGTCTGAACGATAAGGTTCCTGGTGACTGACAAATTAAAACAGCCACTCTGGAAATGTAATGAATATAAATCTAATTTATGGAGAATATTTCAGTGAGCGCTCTCCCCATTTCTTTCTCCATTTCGCAGTTCACAGAGCGGACTGTTTACAGATACTGAGAGATAAGAGCCAATTAGGACTAAGAGGTGCAGATAGTATTGTTGAAGGAAATTTCTCTTCTGCTAATATCTCTTCTTCGGCTCATAAATCCCCTCACCTCCCAAAAACTGCTGTTCCCTCCTCCCGACTGGCCCTCACAAAATCAGTTTCTCAGGCCTACTTTTCCACCCTGCCCAAGATAACATCCGCCACTGTGAGCTTCCCACTTTGCAATGTTATAACCAACTTCCTTAGTCCTTCTTTCCTCTCTATCTTGCTTTCCCTGCCTCTTCTCACTTCCTCTTCATTCCCTTATCCTGTCTCTCTCTCTAAGCACCTGTACCTTTCATACTAGAGCCTCTAGGGTGTCTCAGAGTCCTCCATTTACTCACAGTTTTGAAATTCAGCAATAAAGTAATCAAATATAAAAATGAGTAAATGATGTTTTCATTTATTTTTGAAAAAGTCATTCTGTGGGTTTGTAGATTTCATGGAATTTAATATGTAAACTTTATTTAACAAAATTAATTTCTTGTTTTTTGGACAGTTTTTAATTCTTTGTCAAAGGTAAGGAAGATAATTTAATTTATTTCTTAAAACTGTTGTTAATTGTCCAGGTTGTGTGTTATTACCACCAACAAAGTAGGAAATCGTGTTTTAGACCGATTAATGTAGCAGATCGCTACCATTCAACAGTGTATGCCGTTTAAAGTGCTCACAAGCACCACTCCCTTTCCAGCCCTTATAATTATCATTTCAACATTTTGTTTAACTCTTACAACAAACTATGAACATAGATTCATTTGGTTGCACAGTATAATTAGGTATTGGAGTCACAAAAATGAATTAAAGTGCAAAAAAATGCAGTTAACCATTAAAACGTCTAAATGTACTCGTGTTTTTTTTTTCCCTCATGTGTTTTTTAATAGGAGCAACATAATGAGATGGCGGTGTAAAATCTGCAGATTGCAACAAGGGGTGATCTTTTACATTACAGACTACAACACCGGTCATCTGTACATGGAAAATCAGTGCCTTGTCTGCATTTGTATTGCCCAATTTTCTGATAAATAAAGAATTCTTAAGAGATCTTTGACGTCTGTCTGTTATTTATACTTAAAATCTGATTTAATTAATTAAAATAATCCACTTATTATTATTAATAACATTAACTTAATTTTGTGTTGTCAAAATAATTTCATTAAGTAGTATTCATTAATATAGTTTTGTTTTGTCCAATGAACCCAATATTTTTGTTTACATTTTACTTAATTTTTTTGTGTGCTATTTGCAGTTACTCATTTTAAATGGTTCACTTTTAAGGAGCTCATTTGATTAATTTTAACTTAATTCTTAAATTTTAATTAATAATATTGCTTGTAATCTGTTGCCACAATTTTTTTTTGAGTATAGGGTATTATTTTTTACAGTGTAGTTAAACAGTTTGTGCAACTTTGTTTTTGCAGACTAAATCAGTATAATTACTGACTGATTGTCTATATACAAGTTTAAGTGTTATTTAAATAAATGATATTTTAATTAAAACCATTTATTAATCAGTCAGTAATTGTACTGATTTCAGACACAAGTCTGAAGTATACAAGCTTCATTTCAAGAGGAAAATCACTAAAAGTAAATGATAACTTTAGTTCAGTGAGTTTATTCAGTGAAGGATTTCTGAATAAATATCTCCAGTAAATCAAGTCTTGGCTTGATGAACGATTCATTAAAAGAACCAGAAACTATTGTTTACACAGTGTTCATAAGAGTCATTTATTAATGAATCAATCTACACAGGTTGCATTGTATGTTACTGATTCTAAATACTAAAATGAACTGGATAAGAAGAGTCATTTCTTCAGGAATCAGACTACACTGCTTGTGCTGTATGTTTACTTTTGCGCTAGTACTAGAATTAAGCATTTACTCACATTTATGTTGTGGTACACATCTCGTCACATTCAATTTGGAATGTAAACCTGGAATGCGGCATGAGTAAAATATGCTTTATTATGCTGTGGTGCTATACAGTTAGCCAGGGAGACTTAGATTCGGGAAAAGAGTTGGGATTCTGTCATTTTACATGTTCAAAACACAGGAGTCCAGTCTCACTGTTTCTTCCTCAGTGTCACCTATTACCCCTGGGAGACCCACACAGACACCAGTGTATGTGCACGTATGTGTGTGTCTGTGTGTAACATGTCGGCCCCAGACAGGAGGGCTGGCGGTATCGTGGGGTTAACGGCATGAATGAATTCATTCTGCCCCGTGGGAGCTGTCTCTGTTTTGCTTGAGTGACACTCTCTAGACAGATGCGGCGTTCTCCAGGACAGCCTTCACCAGCTGAATATCCAGAAGGAAAGATGCTCTCTCTCGCTTCGGTAACAGAGGAAAGAGAGAGAGATAGAGGAGAAAAAAGATGACAGCAGCTCTCTGGAGCTCCCCTTCTCTCCTCAGCTCCATCTCAGGGCAGAAACACGGCATTCGTTGGCGAGAGCACAACCTGACAGATAGCGCTAACTAGCACAGCCTCTTGAGACACACCGAAAGGCTGACAGTCAGTTACGGTTTGGCTAAAGGGCACGACTCCTGGTCTGTGAGTGCTCATTGGGGGCGCCAAGAGTGTCACCCAGCACAATGTTGAACCCACAACCCCCAATTTCTCTACCCCCTTCTGTATTTTCTTGCTAATACCATGGCATAAACAGACAGACATAACAGAAGAAAAAAAAGAAAAAAAAAGGCTATTTTGAGAAAAGACGCACTTTTACCATGAGTCAGACTGTGTAAATACCAAGGGTCTTGGATAATATTTCTTCACGAGCCTTTGTTCTAGGAAGCTAGGAACTTTTTCAGACCATTTTGACATCTGTGAAAGTACAAAGGCTGTAATTATGACAGAAGAATGGACATTTTGACTTGAAACACTGTTGTGATGCATGTCCATGTGAACCCATGTACATACACAGATACATGCAAACGTTTCACGCCCGGAACTAATTGCTTCCTATGGACGCTGGCATTTTACAAGACTGTGACTGTGGAGTTTCAGCAAAAGCTAATGTTTTCTTTTGTACTGCCATCATTAAAAGAGTCCAAATACACCCCTTTAGTGATCCGAGCCTCCCTCCTGTGTGGATAATGTGGTCTGCTTCACACTTCACTTGAGAATTGTCTTTAGTAAATTCCATTTAAAATTGAATTAATTTGTAGTAATTACTAAAACCTTCTGAGTCTGTTTACTTTAGAGAAAGTATCCTGCTTCATACTCCATAGCTCTGTGGCTAACTATAGTCCATTAAAAGCTAATACTGAACCTAATCGTTTTTGTCCCAAATCTATTTAATCCCATGCTTGAGTTAATGCTTTGTGCAGCAGACGAGCTAATGTTCATCTTGGTGATAAAGATCACATAAATGCTGTGTGAGTATATGGGCACATCAGATTGGGCTTATCTATTTAGCCATCTATTAGCCACCAGCAGCTGATTATCTTCTGCTTATAGTGTTAAATTCATTCCAGGTGAACAAACATTCAAATAAATAATACTGATAATAAATTAAAGTTTCTTTATATATAAATAAAGGTTATTTTGATAAGCCTTTTATTCACTGTACCATCGGGTAAAGGGTTGATAAATTAAATTAGAAATATTCTTCATCCCATCATTTCATATTACTGACTGAATTTTAATTGTCACCTTCAGTTTCTTAACTTTCTTTAAAAGAAATTAATTAGTATAAGATCTTGAATCCACATTTAAAGAACCATATCAAGGTGATATTAATTTGGCCCCTTCCCACACATATTGAAAACACCCTTAAATCACTACCAATTAATTGGCTAAATACCTCAAAACTCTTTTTCTTGTGCAATTTTATTGAAACCTCACTAAAATGCTTCCCTTGTGCAAAGCACTTCTTTCTGGAGTGATGGACAAAGTAATATAATTCAATGCGATTGTGCCTTTAAAAAAAAAAAAAAAAAAAAAAGGTCCATTTGCGATGTAAAATGCGGCCACTGATTTGACAGATCAAACCAGTGTTAAATGGATCATGGGTGACTTGAATGCTAGGTCTGTAAAGTGGCCTGTTTGTGAGACTATGGTGCTTTTGTGGGGACTGTTCCTCATTGCTCCTAAAACTGTCAGGATGAATTTTGTCCGCAGCCCAGGGCTAAAGGATGCAAAAACTGACTGTGACGAGCAGGGCGGGCGAGAGCCGTGAGGGAACGGCGCGAGGCCGGTGACGCGAGGGTTAACGAGCTCCACCTGTGAGGCGCACCGGCCTCGAGTCTCTCACGGAGGAGCTCCGGAAGCATAAAAGGAGGAGCGACGATAGTGAAGGACGAGAGAGGACCAGGCCTGGACTTTAGTTTGTTTTATTATGTTTGTGTGGCCGGCAGACGTCCGCGAGGGTCTGCCGGCATTACTTTCCTTTTGTTCTTTGTTTAGTTTATTAAAGGTTATTGTTTGAACGTTCGCCGGTTCCCGCCTCCTTCTTCCCCCATCGTACGAACTGTGTTACATTGGTGCCGAAACCCGGGAGGAAGGAGGGACATGCTGTCGGAGAGCCCTCGCTGCTGAGGGGGATCGCGGTGCTGCGGAGTTCGGGCAGCGCGGGAGTGAAGACCGCGAGAGGCTGCCCGAGGCGGTGGTACTGGAGCCTTGTGAAAGGTGGGACGGAGACCCGGATGCCGTGCTCCTGGGACGAGGTGGGGTGGCTGCCGTCCTGGAGGGAGCGGAGGAATGCCGTCGTTTGCCGTGGGCCGGAGCCTGCTACCATCCGCCATGAAGGGGAGGAGCAGGGAACGGCGGATTCGCTGCCGGCTGCCCTCAGCCGGAGGAGCCATCGCCGGCCGCCAGGAGGCGGTCGAGGATCGGGCCGTCCACCGAGCGTCCAGTGCCATCGCATGGCACCGCGAGGAAGAGCCTCTCGGCGGGCTGAGGACCGAGCGGCAGTGTGTCAGGGAACCGGATCAAGATTTTTTTTTTTTTTTTTTTTCCTCTCTTCCCTCTCTCGTTCTGTCGCTCCCCTTGCTTCCGTCTCCTTTCTCTCGTCTCGTCTGTCCTTACCCCCAGGTGCTGCGGCCGCCGAGACAGGCCCCGGGGGGGAGTAGAGCGCAGTCTCGGGAGTACCCCCCGGCCTGCGAGGGGCGATGGGGGTATGTGACGAGCAGGGCGGGCGAGAGCCGTGAGGGAACGGCGCGAGGCCGGTGACGCGAGGGTTAACGAGCTCCACCTGTGAGGCGCACCGGCCTCGAGTCTCTCACGGAGGAGCTCCGGAAGCATAAAAGGAGGAGCGACGATAGTGAAGGACGAGAGAGGACCAGGCCTGGACTTTAGTTTGTTTTATTATGTTTGTGTGGCCGGCAGACGTCCGCGAGGGTCTGCCGGCATTACTTTCCTTTTGTTCTTTGTTTAGTTTATTAAAGGTTATTGTTTGAACGTTCGCCGGTTCCCGCCTCCTTCTTCCCCCATCGTACGAACTGTGTTACACTGACCAATGAGTAAACTGACAGGACGACTCATCCTCCAAACAAGGATGACTCCCAGTGGGCAAAGCCAGTGAGGCTCAGCAACCGCAGCACCAAACACGAGGGTTTCCAGACCCAAATCCAAAGTGACATTCAGAAAGGGAATGTTCGGTTTTGTCTGAAATCTCAGTGACTGACCCAGAATAATGCGGAAGGGGAGGGAGAACGTCCTCGCTCCTGCCGCCGACTTTTCTGATGTGTCACTGAGGAACGATAAATCGCAATTTTTTTTCGACCAGTTTCTCAAAACGTATGTGATGACATGGTAAAACACCTATCTATGAGTCACACAAGCTTTGAAATCTGTTACCTGGAGTCATGTGGATCTCTTCCTCGAATAATATTTTGTCACGGGTCAAACAGGAGGTAGATATTACCTCGAGGATATTTTCTCCACAAGCACAGAGATAAAATTATAGATAGCTATGACAGTTTTTCTCTAGTGTGCTGGAAGTTTCAGGTGTCTAATAATCTAGCAAATAACAGATTTACACATTTGAAACGCAAACACATACACACATCAGCACAGAAAGGATGCGTAGCAAAAGTGCAAACATCAGAAATAAGACGAGAAACAAAAAAAACTGTGTATACTGTTGGTGTATATCAAACAAATGACTCAGGCTTTCCACAAACATCATTACTCGGATCATGATTTCCTGGGATCATGACTGTTTACTGTGAATGTGTGAAGGGAAAACCATTTACAAGCCCCAACAGAGTTATTCCCATGGGAATGAAGGGCTCCAGTGAAGTAGTTTGTTCAGGTGTTTACTGGTAGATGTAAGCTGCACGGGAATGTTAGAGTGTCTGTTGACATTTACTCTGAAAAGCTAAACACTGCACATCCACAACTGTTGGATTGTGCGATCTAAAAAAACCTGCACCTGTAACCAGTAAATACTGAGGATTTCAATAATTCCTCCTAATTTTTTTCTTAACTTAATGAAAGGGTTCTGGAGTAATCCATTTGTGTGTGCACACAGTAATTTGCTGGTAAAAGTTAAAACACTTTCCTGGCATCGTGCGCACAGGCAGAGCCCAAGCGATGCCATTGACTAACTAATGGCATGGTTGCCGATGGGGATGGGATGACAGTGGGGAGATTTATGTGTGGAGACACAGATGAATGATTCATCAGTTCTGGGGAACAGTGATGCGAACACTGAGCCCAGCATCGACGGCAGAATCCACACACTTTAACCGAGATGTGACAGTAGACCTGCCACCTTGTTCGACACCTGCATTAATGTGTCCTTTATGAAGCTTTTGGTGGGGTGGGGTGGGGAGTAACTGCCTTGGCATATTTTTCTAATACTGTCATTTATTTGTTCATCTTTATATGTGTATTTAGTGGTATTTGCTAAGGTATTTCTTATGTTTGCCAGTTAACGTTTCCTGCATTGTTGTAGAAAACCCTTACAATAAAGGAGGAACATGAGCCATATCTAGGAACTAGAATATCTTGAAAATATGACTTGAGGTTGGCCTATTTAACCTAGCAAGTATCCATAACACCATAGAAACCATGTAATGAATAGAAACAAACAAAAAACGTTCAAACCATTACAACCACATACAGTATGAACACTCTGGCAAAGACCCACAACAACCTAACATTTTGGCAGTGCCAAGCACATTTTATGTTGTGTCAAATTAAATTGTAATGCTATATGTGTAAATATTAATACAAGCTATTTTATTACATTCTTAGAACTCTCCAAGACACCATAACACATCAGCACATCTAAATACAGAGCTCACTAAAGTAGCCCAAAAACTAATGGTGTGATAATTTCCAATCAATTAGTCCATCCATCACTGCTGATTGGGCCAGAGTGTGATAGCAGAGTCTATTTCAGGATCCCTCCTACAAAAACCTGTGAACAAGCACGCAGTGAGGGATTATGGGTACAACTCCACCATCCAAAAGAATACACATTCATGTGCTTATGTAACAAGCATCTCTATCAAAGAGTAAAATGGCCTTGTTGAGATCCATTAGATCCACATGCTGCCATTCGCCTTTTGACAGCCGCATGTGGAGGATGTTTTGGTAAGAGTTGGGACAAAAGAATGGGTTTTGCATCATTTCAGGCTTTAATGTGAGCATGGATGTGGTCGTAGCTAAAGTGGCAGGTGTGATGCTTTTGTTCCAGTGCCTGTGAGCTCAACATGGATGAGAGCAGGTGCACGGATGAAACTGTTTTAAGCACTGATGATGTATTAGCTACCAAGCAATGCTGAGGTAACCTGAAGATGAAACGTAATTCATGATGTTCTGTATTAATAGCAAAAACGAAAGGATGGATGAATTGTGCAAGGAGAGAGACAGTCAGTTTCACCCATACAAAACATTTAAGGGAGAGTTTTTACAGATATTTACAATCTAAACTGCCCTTTGAAAATGATATTCATACTGAGAGAAACTGAGAAACGGTTGGATGGATGGAGGATTTGAGACTGAGTATGTGAGTGGAGTGGAATTACAGAGATTTTCCCCTCCCCACTTAAAGCATTCTCAAATCAATAGGTCCAAATCCACTCCAGGTCAACAACAACATTTATTTTTTTCACATCTTGGAAAAAGTGATCATTATCCATTTTTAGAGACTCCATAGTAAGGAACACATCCTCAACACTTCTATTTGAATTTTAGAAATAGTCGACTCAATAGCCTGTAAATAAATTGCACAACTGGGATTTTGCACTAAAGCAAACCCTTCAGTTGTGATTGTATTGTAAAATAATCTTTGAAATGAAGCTGAATGTACAGCTGGCATAGGCTCCGTGGAGATATATGTGATGAAACAATAACAACATGAGTTGAATGTGACCAAAATAGAAGCTCTATACAGTACGTCTCTTGGTGCCAATTTGCGACACATACTGTACACATCCACACAGATGAATTCACATACTAAAAGAATATGCAAATCCCAACATGGCACTTGTGCAAACCGTCAGGTATCAACAGGCTGCTTTAAAGTGTGAAAAAGCAATTTTAAAAGCTATCCAATGGTTGTGTTCTGTCAATGGAGTCACTTTCACCGCCCAAAAAAAAATAAATAAAACGATTAATGCCCGCAGGCTAACGGATGTTGCTGGCAACACACACGGTCTTAATTGCTTTTTGCAAGGTCAAGCGACCTACTGCTCCACAGCTCAGAATAAGGAGACATAATTCAAGTATGAAACATGACATGTTCTTATTCCAGCAAGGAGAATCTGGAACTTCACTGGACCACATTACGGTGATACATTTTAAAATTTCCAGTGCCAAAACATTTATGTTAAATCAAAAATGAAGAACTATACAATGTGGAACAGCAGTAACCAAATTATAACTGAGTGATTAAAGAATGCTTTGAAAGGGAAGGGTAACTGCTCTCACTTCTACTCCACTCACACAGACTTACAAATATGAAACATCACCTAAAATGCTGTAATTTGTCTGGGTGGTCTAATTTAAACCTCAGTGCTAAACAGTCAAAATCATTTTAAACAGAATGTAAATGAGCCAATATCCCCTCTGAATGAAAACATCAAAGTTCTCTCCATTACAGAAGATTAGTAGCAAAGTAAAAACCAAAATCATCATGTTCTACACCAACAACCAGACTGATAGACATCAGGACTTATTTACATCTGATGTAGCCCATCAGAACACCCAGACAACTAAACAACCCCAAACAGTTTATATAATCAGATGCATCTCTGAACTGCTTCATTTACTAGAAAGCAAACATCAAGATATAAGACACAAATTTTAAGCTAGAAATGATAGTAGATACTACATACAATCTTTTAAGTGTTATTATTAGACAGAGATCATTTAGATTAAGGAGAAATACAAGATTTAAACATGCCTATTCAAAACTAAGTAGCTAAAGTGGCAACTAAAGAACGTGCTTAGCTGACCACACCAATTTTATTTTGATTGAGTTTGTTGTGTGTTGCGTTTGTGGCTAAACGACAGGAAACCACTCGGCCGCAGCTATGAAACCCTGTGAGAGTCAAAAACTGGGTGGAATGCTGGTACGCTAAAGCCTAAACCGCTAAAACAGTTTACAAGAACAATTAAATGCCTGTGACCTTTTGCCCCACCCAGAGTTCAAAGCCCAATGCTGTAGAAACTTTCCCTTCTATTTACATTAAAGAGTCAGCTTTTCTGACACATCTTAGGTCATTAGAAAGCAAAACAAGAGCAAGAAAACCTTCAAGAGATAAGAGGAAGCCTGCGTCTTTTTTTTTTAAGAGTGGCGAGCGAGATGAACTTGTCACAGATGGAGGTCCTCACCTCTATAAACGATAGGCGGTAGGAAAGGGGGAGAAAAGAAAACACGTTTGTGTATCTGCCGTCCCAATGCTGATATTGTAGGGTCAAGAGATAAAGCCACCCAGGACATACAAGATTTTTTTTAGACTGGAGAGAGTGAGAAAGAAATGAAGAGCTTCATCTCGAGTGAAACAGGAGAGACAGATTGAAATAGAGGGAGAAAAGTCGCCTTAGATTGAAGTCTCAAAGATAAAAGCCAAAGATTGCTTGCTGCCTAGATCATCATCCATTGAATGAGCTCATGTCAGTCTGCTTTTGCTTCAGTTTTGCAATTATTTCCACAGGATTACACTTGACTTTGTTCAGACAGGCAGCAAAAATCTGAATTTTTGGTGCATCTTATTCAAATTAACAGCAAAAACAGATAAAAAAAAATGATCAGCTCAGATTTCAAGTAGTTTTTTTTTGTTTGTTTTTTTTTGTCATTTATGTATATGCATATATGTAGTGTACAATGTATTCTAAAGCAGTGTTCAAATACACTCTTTTTGAGAAGGATACACAATATATCAGCAAATAGATATTTTATTTATCGTGTCAGTTGATATTAACTATATTTCTATCATGACAACTCTCAGAAGATTTTCATCATGGTAATGGATATGACAATGTTAATGTATTTGGACTTGGTGTAATAGATCTGCTAATAGGAACTGGCTACTGCCAATACATATGCTGTTTTGCTGTTGTGTGTATGTAAGGCATAGTCCTGCTGCACAAATTGCATATATATATATATATATATATATATATATATATATATATATATATATATATATATTTTTTTTTTATATATATATATATATATATATATATATATATATATATATATATATATATATATATATACACACATACACACACACACACACACACACACACATAATTACCCATAGCAGATCTATACAGGTGGAGCTGGGGAAGGTGGAGTTTCGGAGGAACTCTGAAAGCTTGCTGCAAACTCTTAGTGAATGCTAACTAGCCATTTAAATGTTGTGAGCAGCAAGCTCATTGGCTGCAGATGCAACATGAACCAATCATCTTGTGCTAAGTAGTTAACACTGAATATCATCAGTTTGCGTTAAGGACTTATCAGCCTGCGCCATCTAGATTTTCATGACAGAACTAGGCATATTGGTCTACACCAAACATGAGTGTCACATCACGTCAAAAACAAACAGAACCCATAATAATTACTGATGCTGTCTATACTGGATACAATATACAGACGCCTGTTCAATTTCTGACATACTTGAGTCTTGAGTCTACCGACAACAGGATAAATGCAAGAGTAAAAGAACATTTGCTTTAACGCGTCGTTTAAAGACTTTAAAGAGTCTGTACAGAGATGCAAATGTCTTTAAATGACTTTAAAAGGACCCCAGTGTCAGAAACAAGTGGATAGATTATTTTTAAAGGCGTCCCGGATTGCATCCGAGGATTATATGTTTGTTTGGAATAATTGACTTAAGATTGTTTTGTAAATGAGACCCAGTATCGGAGAGTTTGCAAAGAAACTTTTGTTGATGGATAAAGCAGCCAACTGTACTGGATCTGACAGCAGCTACATCACAAATCATAAGTAAACAATTTCTTAATGGTTTTATATGAATAATGTCTTCAAAACACTTGTGCAATAGCAAGGGTTTGTTAATACTTTTTCCTATGCAATGACATTAGCCAATCATAACAGTGGCAATCCCAAACTAGTGTAACTGCTTCTCCCTGTTTTCAGAGTTTAACATGTTTTCTTATGTTGCCAGCCTTGGATTAGCATTTTTGTTTTCTTCTTTGACACTATACCAAATGGCTTATAGTTACGGGTTAATTGGTTTTCTAGCACTGGCATCTGGAGATGGCAATTAGGGGAGACAATACTCTTGATATGGGCTTTGATTAAACTCCCTTCAGTGCTGAACACGACAATGAGCTTTTTTTTTTTTTGTATCAGAGATGCAGGTTTTGTTTGCAGGCTGACATGTTTGGAGAAAAAAAAAAAAAACACCTCCAGATGCAATGCTAACAGGCATATTTCCTTTCACAGATCTTTTTCAGGTACAAAAATATTCCCACAGAGTGTTACATCAGCCTTCGTTCACCTGCCGCTGCTGATGAACATTCTCTAATAGCCTCTCTGACACACACGCCCACACACACCAATATCAAAAGCCAATTACGGCAAAATAATGAAGAAACCAAATTGCCCTCAAGACGTTTCGCATCGTGACAAATCAATAAAAGGACCATGATGACATACAACGAGGTGCCAATAAAGCAAGCGTTTGACTCCCAGTCGTGGGGGTCACACTGATTCACTGACAAGTGCTGTGGTAAGTAGTTTTGTCACAGATGTATGACCTCTAACCTTAATCAGGCTTTTTTTTGTTGTTGTTCGCCACTTCTTCAATCAGGGAAATCGGTCACAGTGGCTGATAAGGGTCTATTGTAAAGACGGGGGTTTGTGGGCTTTTAGTACACATCAGATAACATAAGAGCCATACTAAGAAGAGTGTGATGTGAGACGGATAGTGTATCACAAGTGGTAATCGCTTCCTCACGAGGGACCCAATCAAGCGTGGTCGGTTCCCAAGATGTGGCAGGGGAGAGGGACCCTCCCTGACACCGTGGCACAGATGGATAAACAATAGATCGTGCGAAAGGGGGCACACGACTGACCTACATTCATTATCTGGGGACTAAACGGATTCCTCTGTAAAAGTGAGGTGTATCAAAATTCCAAATGTAATTGGGTTGATTCACGACCCCACACCCTGACACTTCTCTACCCCTTCTGTCATGTCTCGTGCTTTGTGTGTAATTACTGCAATCACGTCAAAGCGTGTGCAGAAATGTGTCCAAATGAGGGCCTTGGTAGTGTTTCGCCATCAACCGCCCACACGGGCAACCCCAGACATGGTTGGACACCTCTGATTCCATATGCCAGCGGACGACGATGTGTTTACTGCTGTCGAATCCATGGAGAAACCACCTAACATCTCAAAATGATGTCACAATGAAAACATAGTAAGATAAGACACTTACCTCCTCCACCGCCGAGCAGAGAAGAGTTTGCTGTAGAGGAAACAAAAGAGAGAAAAACAACATGAGTGTCTGATTTAAAGAATACATTCAAAAGAAGCACTTTACCTCAAAGCACAGCACACTATCATTCAGATGTAAGCCAACAGAGATGTAGAACCTGAAGGTCAAGAACACTCTAAAGCCAGACATTTGCACTGAATAGAGGTTTGAGGCACCAGTAAGCTGGCAACTATACTGCAGAATGCTATCATTACACTTCTAAATGAAGCCATTAAGTGCTAAACGCCTATGCTGCGTGTTTTCTGTCAGAGCCGAGTGGGCTACATGTAGAGCTGCTGCGGTGAGTTTAAGCAGAAGCGCGGGGGGCCCGGGTGTTTCTTTGATGCCATGTTTCTGATCTCCGATAGTGCAGTGGGCGGCCCGGGGTCGAGACCTGTCTAAGAAATCTCTCCTGCCGCTCGGATAAGAGTACTAAAAACAGACCGAGTAAAAATATATTCCACTTCTCTTTACGTAGATGGAACAATCAGCCATACAATAGAGTGTGGCACCACAACCCACAGTTACAACCTTTCTCCGCTATTCTACAAGTGGCAAGCTAATAAGAGGTTTTATTAGAGAAAAAAAGAGGGGTTACTGAAACATTTGAAAGTACTAGGATTATCTCTGCTCTAGATAAAAAAAATATCAATTATCAAAAATAAAAAAATATTTTATTTATTATTTTAAATAAAATAATAAAAACAAATGTTAATTATACATCACATATCTGCACTGTTCAGAAAGAACGCTAAGATATACATCAGCATTTTAACAGCATAAAAAGGTCCTAACAGTGCGACTGTGCGTTTCTGTCTGAGCTTTCGCAACAACGACAGCACGGCATCTTATATCCCAGTGGGGACGCTGAGAAAGTTGAGAATAATGACCCACGAGGGCCCTTTTATTTTTACTTTCTTAAATGTTTCTTTCCCTTTGTGAAGCAAGTCTCTCTGTGGGATTCTTTTGATCTCTCTTCCCCTCGCTCCTGCTCTTTTTTCTTAGAGAATAACCATAAGGTAAGCATGAAAAAAAACTGCTACCTCCACTGAGATCGACAACAAGACTAACCCCACAGCAACTGATATCAAGGGAGACATTAAAATCCTCAAAATGGATGGGGACTTTTCCTTAACAATCTCTTATCATAAGACAGCGAGCAGGAGAACAAATGGAGAACAGCTGCTGTGTAGAAGTAAAAGAGAAAACGTGTGCACTTTCAGAAGAATATCCCAGTGCTGCTGTGCAGTGAAACTGGCTACTCGCAGTATGATCCAAAGTGACAGGAACTTGAGTCCAAACAGGCCACAGTCAAAGTCTAAACAGAAATCCACACCAGAGGCGAAATCATGCCATATTGCAGTTTGATAAAGGTTTTTTTTAAATCATAAAATGCATTAGCTCACTGTCTGTTGTGTTCTATATTTAGGCAGATACAATAAGAAAATAGTCATGGCTAAAAGTAGTAGTCAACCGACAGAGTCATATTAATCAAAATGTAAATATATATTTATATACAATACCAGATTGTACCAGTTAGTTTTTTGTTGTTGTTGTTGTTGTTTTAAGAAATGAATACTTTTATTCAGCAAGTACACATTAAATTAATCAATAGCAACAGTAAAGAAATTTGTTACAAAAATGTTACAAAAAAAAACTATTAAAAAATGTTTAAATGTTACATTTCAAATAAATGCAGTTCTTTTGAACTTTCTATTTTTCAAAGAACCCTGAAAAAAAAAATGTATCACTGATTCCAAAAATATTAACTGTTTTCGACACTGATAATAAAAAATGTTTCTTGAACAGCATGTTAGAATGATTTTTGAAGGATCATGTGACACTGAAGACTGGAGTAATGATGCTGCAAATTCAGCTTTGATATCACAGTAATAATTAATAATAACTAATAAAATAAATTTTAAAATAGGCAAAAGTTTTTTTAATTTTAATTGTAATACTATTTGACAATATTACTATTTTACTGTACTATATATATATATATATATATATATATATATATATATATATCTTATTGTTATAGTAGGTTAATAGGCTAATATTAAATTTAGTAAACACATTTATTAATAACTGTATATTTATACAACTGACTGCCCTATTTGTTTCTTTTTCTCATGTGCTTCTAGTGTGCCTCACAAAAGAAAAAAAGAAAAAAAAAAGTGAAAAACACAAGCAAGCCACCAACAATGCAGAAAATCAAACAGGAAGACAACATGTGCTACTTCCTGTGTCATCCTACACCTTTGCTCCACTTGGTGTCCACCCTTGAAGACCACAATGCTCAATAGACAAAGACAAAGCTCAGTCTGTACATGGTGAAGTTTTTTTCTGTCCTGTTCAGGTCATAAATCCCAGTCAAAGCTTCCTGCTCTCTCTAAGAGAACGGACGAGGGCCAGTAGGACTCACAGCGGTGGGCATCCCGCTAAGCTCGTAAATCTAACAATACAGAAACACCGAGATTGTGCTGGTCATTAGTTAGTGTCAGAAAACAACACAGACGCCGGCCTCCATGGTGACGACATCCTCACACATTCCCACACTTCCACACACACAATCGCATCTTTCCTGTGTTTTTCCTTTTGCACTCAGGGTTGATACCAAGCAGCTAAAAGCTGCTCACACTTTCCCGCCAGGCCCATAGGGAAATAGCGCATGTCCTCCAGAGAAAAAAAAAAAAAAAAAAAAAAAAAACACCAGAGAAAGAGAGAAATATTCTGTATTAATACATCACAGAAAATTCGCACACACAAAAACTTTTGGAAGACTGCAAAAATGAAGACATGCAACAAAGACTGGAACACACACACACACATATATACATATATATATATATATATATATATATATATATATATATATATATATATATATATACGGCGGGCAAACACCAAAGCATTCATCTGTATTTTAATTAATCATTTACACTGATAATACAGGACAGTACATTTATTTTAGGGACAGTGCCCCCTGAAGTGACCTGAAGTCTTGATTAGGCATCTTAAAACAGCTAACTTTCAAAATCAAATAAATAATTACACTGGTATTGAATCCTGTGTCTTTCCAATATAGGTAAATCTTTCTTAGGTAAAAGAGATAATTGATCTTAATTAGAATTTCTGATAAAATAAAAGTAAAATAAAATATATAGGAAATAAGCACAATCCTTCAATAAAAAGACAACAACAAATAAATAAAATAATTAACTAAAACCCACAATATGATCATTTGCTTCTTTTTTTTCCATTTAGCACTATTCTCCACAATTTTGTAGTGTAAATGGTGCAATTAGTGTTCTGAAAATTATACAATAAGTAATGTACTGCAATTACCCAGATGATAATGATGATGAACCAAAAAAGAGAAAAAAAAGTTTTAAATGCTGGATACTTTATGCACTTAACTATACATATAATGTAGGTTTCAGGAGATTGGCGGATGTGGGAACTCGGGGAAACTTCAGAGGAAAAGACAGAAACTTACAAATGTGAGCTGAATACTGTACTTTACAATCACCCCACATTGTCTGCATTTCAGTATTTGTATAATATATAATTTTGGGGCATTTGGGCTAGGTTAGCTAATCTGCAGTAGCAGCAACACTAAACAAGAGGATCCATGTTTAAAGCTACATTTCCCTCAAATGAACATATCTTTGTAAAACAATATTAAGGTGTGGTCACATCTACTATTGTTCGGCCATTTTTTTTTTTTTTTGTGGGTGAAATCCAGTGATTTCGATAGGAATCCATGCGATCACTATGCTATTGGCAATTTTTGCCCATGAAATGTCATACAAAAAAAAATCCGCTAATGTCACCACACATTTATTGTTCCATTTGAGATATTATCAAATACTTGTACAACTCATGAGAAAACGTTTGAATTATGTTATTCTTATGGAAATGCACAATTTTTAGAAAGCATGAAGATCCACCCCTAACCACACCCCCAAACTCAACCGTCAGTAGGGCGTGAGCAGATCGCATGAAAATCTACTAATGAAATTGAACGAATTCATATGCATTAGCCACCAATTCGCCAAAACATAAAATAGTTACAGACTATTTAATGTAAGTGTACAGTACATTTCAGATACAGATATATTATGTACACTTTTAGCATGCTAAAGCAGAGAAATTTCATTTCTTTATTAATTTTATAAGAACCTGTCAACCTTTGCAAGCTTCCAGAACTTTTCACATTTTCATCCATATTCTACTTAGTTGCACAATATCAGAATATGTGATTAACTGACTAACTCTGTCTGGCATACAGAATGAAGATGCAAGAGTAAAGCAAGTACACAGTCTGCATTAACCTGAGGCTAAACGAAAAAATGATCTGCCAGGACCTCAAATGAACCAAGCTAAAATGCTTTACTGGAAAACAACTTTATTTTTTTCTCTGGCTTTATACCCTTTTTTTCCTGGATTTTGCTTTTAGATGAACACCAAATCTTCAGCTTTTTCACATTCATGATGCCAAGTTCAAAACACCAATATAATTTTCCTCAGAGATTTTGAGCCTTCTACAAAATTAAAGTGAATACAAACAGAAGCATGTTGACAGAAGAAACGAAGCTGCTATATTTAGCGGCCAGACATACTGAACATGCCAGTATCTAGCTGATATTATTTGCTTTTTATAATAAAGAAGGCTAAAAACAGGATTCCACAGAGTACATTCCAGTTTCAATAATCTGAGCATCAATCAAAGTGTTGGAACTAGTTACAGCAGTGAGGAATTCAGTACTTCAAATGTTCAGCCATGTGAAAATAAGCTTGCAAACCTCAAAATAAGGATAATAGGTGAATCACCCTTCAGTTTACACATACACACACCGGACTTTCCACTTCACAAGACAGCTTAACTAGGTCTGCCAGTCAGCCCAGAATTTTAGGGTGAAATCATTAGTACAGTAAGCAACGGGTTGTAGACCGCAAATACACACATACACACACACATACACACACACACTCACAAAGCACCCTGCGAAATCACTGAAGGCAGAAAATATCAGGGAGAACCCATCTCATGTCAGCAAAGCTCGCCGTTAAATTGAACCAAGTCTTGTGGGTAATGATAAGACTCTTTATTAGCCACTGAGACAGAGAGAAAGAGAGAGAGAAAAAACTAGGCTGTATTTCTTATTTGCAGCACATTAAAAATACATGTGGTTTTGCCTGGCCCAGACGCAGCATAGTGTGATAACTCTACTCGGCTCTTTGGTTCTTTTTATTGCACCGAGTGTTCCCGGAGGAATACGTCTGCAACTGCTGAGCACCAGAGCAGGACAAGCTGAATCAGAGAGTATGGGACCAGAACAGATCTCTCATCTCATCTCACTCTCACTCTCTCTCTCTCTCTCTCTCTCTCTCTCTCTCTGTACGTGTACAGTTATATAGCAGTCAAGGGAGGAAAGGGCCCAAAAGCACTCAGTGCCATACCACTCTTGATCAAAGCCCCTCTTCTCCACATCAGGCACACCAATACAGTCCTGCATCTATGGCTGTAACAACTGTTCAAGGAGGAATACTCAATCTTCTGGATGTCCTAGTAAATGATGATCAAGAGAACTTCAATAATAACTCCCAAGGCCAGCTCAAACCAGTTTTGCAAAGTCTTGAGTTTTTGAAACTACTGAATGTAATGAGCATTGTTCTTGTTAACAAAAATTACTGGCAAAAATGTTTGTTAATGAAGGGTTTTTCATCACAAAAAATGTGCATCATAATGACAATTTAAAGGATTTATAATTTAAACATTCTATTGACAAAAATATGATTAAACAATAATACCGTAAGATACTGAAAATGAACTAAATGTTTTTAAAGAGTATGATTGTTTCAAATAATCCAATTATTGCCAAATGTATGTAAATGCAAGCAACATTTTAGTCATGTTGTAAATAAATTCTTGCCATAACAGTGCACTAAAACATATCCAAAACACTGACAATCAATATCTAAAGCAGTGGTTCTCAACTGGTTTGGACATGGGACCCACATTTTCCTATGGTCATGAAGCCATGACCCAATTTTTGTTAGGAATTTGACCTAATTCTTAATATAGAAAGAATTCTTAATTCTTAATATAGTGTGTGTATACTGCTGGCCACAAAAGTGAGTACACCCCTAAGTGAAAATGTCCAAATTGGGCCCAATTAGCCATTTTCTCTCCCCGGTGTCATGTGACTCGTTAGTGTTACAAGGTCTCAGGTGTGAATGGAGAGCAGGTGTGTTAAATTTGGTGTTAATCGCTCTCACTCTCTCATACTGGTCACTGGAAGTTCAACATGGCACCTCATGGCAAAGAACTCTGAGGATCTGAAAAAAAGAATTGTTGCTCTACAAAAAGATGGCGTAGGATATAAGAAGATTGCCAAGACCCTGAAACTGAGCTGCAGCATTGTACACTATACATTGAAGCAAAGTGTCATTTCTTCAGCCTTGTCACATGAAAAGATATAATAAAATATTTACAAAAATGCGAGGGGTGTACTCACTTCTGAGAGATATATTAAGAATTAGACAAACACAAATTAGCCTATAAGAAGTATAATAAATGCTGATTATTGATTACTGATAACTAATACTGATGAGTAAACATACAAAGTTAGTAAGTTGGTATGAGCCACCACAGTCATTAGAAAATATACAAAATAACACAAAGTGAAAATAAAGTTGTGCTTTGCATGCTCATAATTTCTTTTGCCCTTCATTTATACTGAAGCGATATACAAGGTGCGTCACCGCATTTACGCGTGCAATTGAAGAGTTGAAAAGGTTGTTTTTTCTGAGTTGAGAGACTTATTATTTATTAAGTTAAGAAAATATCAATTATAATGACACTGATATATCGCCTGACAACTCCTCTAACAGATAATATTGAATCAAGACAACGTGTTTTTCTCAGGCACTCTTGCATCAGAAAAACATAGAATTACATGTGTTGTTGTTGTTTCTTTGACGGCACACTTCGTGACCCACTCAAAACAGTCTTGCGACCCACCAGTTGAGAAACACTGATCTAAAGCATACACACTTTCACTTTCAAGTCAACTGAACCATTTTCAGAGAAAAAGAAAAAAAAAATCAGATATCATTCAAGTAAAACTGACTAAAATTAATGAATATGACAACACTGACCAAATTTAAAAGATATTTTCATCAAAAGACTAAAACAAACACTGATCGTAGAGAAAACACTGCAGTATTAAACACGAGTCTGAATCTGGCAAGGAGACAAACATCTAAAGATGACCCTGATGTGCTGTATAATGGCCTAATACCACAAGTAGCCCACAGATTCAGAAGGTTGGGTCACATAGCTCTAGGAAATGCTTCTAGGCACCCCTTTATAAACCGTATCAATCACGACAGTTGCTGATAACAAGCCAAACTACTGCTCGATTCTTAACTGACCTTGAAACTTCTATTAATGAGCATAAAATACACTTTTTGTTGTTCTGGTTTCAAGCCTCTTCTATCTACACAAGGGTCAGCGCATGTTTTTCTTACTTATCAAAGAACGTCATTTCCCATTCTCATAAATAAATGCCCAGCAGCATCTGTTCTTCTCAACAAAGTTATACCAAGAGATCTGTTCAACATATCACATATCAATTTTTTCGTTGAAGATAATTAGCAGATGCAACACTGAGGCACGGTGACACAAATGATGATGGCAGCATCATGGGACAACAGAGCTCCAATGGTTACGCGGAACGCTCCTTTTAATCCTTTTTTTTTTTTTTTTTTTAATGTGTCCGAAGCATTACGGGTGGCCCTGCCTTGCCTGGTGAAGAAATGTTTCTCTGTGCTCCTCATCAAAAGCACAGAGAGAGAAAACTAGGCTACATAATTCATCAAGCTGCACAATTTTCATGCCACTCTTAACTTGGAGTTTTCCTCTGAAGGACACAAAAAAGTGCTTTTATGAAGAAGAGCAGCTTTTACTTCTCTAAAGACCACAGTAATATAGATTTTTCAAAAAAAAAAAAAAAAAATTATATATATATATATATATATATATATATATATATATATATATATTATATAAAATAATAATAAAAAAATTGGGGTTCCAATATAATCCTGTAAAACTGCATGCATACAGAAATGTCTACATTAGATTAGTTTTAATGTCACTTGTCACTTAATGTCACAAATGTTTTAAAGCCAACCTGCGTTAAATGTTACCAAGAACATGGACCAAAATAATAAGCCAAATATTTGTGTCTGTACACCATCTCCATATAGTCTTCTCATCACAATGGCTCAATTCATTCTCACCTTCCATCTTTCCTGCACCCCCTTTCCGATCCTTAGATTTGATGTGCAGAAGAGAAAGCAATAACAAACAATAATGGTGAAAAATAATGATGCTTCTGCTGGTGAATGCAAAGATGGACTAATGCATTCTGCAAGGTGTTATGATTCATCATCTGAGACAAAATAAATAAATAAATAAATAGGATAAAATAACAGGGACAAAAAAAACAAAAACAAAAAAACAGACAGTCTCTTTCAGTTAGTCTGGCCTAAATGACTTCTATCCTTGTACCCTGAAACAACATTATAGTTGATTCAAAAAGAGGTAATGTAGAATACTTATATAAGAGGCAAAAAATGGGTCAAGACTGCAAGAGAACAGACTCATCAAAAAATAATTTGTTAAGTATCATGCAGGCCTACGTACGAGAAAAGATCTACTGCTAATATATTGTTGAGACAGACTGTGAAACTTGCAGAAAAAAATACACTGATAAAAAAAAAAAAAAAAAAAAAACATGAGGTATTTGTATTGGTTGTACAAAGAGTCGGATTAAAATGACCTCATGAGGACCTGCAGAAATAAGAGAAACGTGGCAGAAAATACAACCTGAATCAAGGCAAATGCATTAATGTGAGCCACATACAGTCATGGCCACATGTTCACAGGGACCGTAAATGTCAAACTTTCTGATATTGTGTTTAGTCAGTTTTCTGTTTACTGAGATCAACTTTGCTTCCATAGGCTATTTCATTCCTGGATTTATTGTATATAAATATGATGTCATGCTTTTTTATAATAACTGGTAATTTTGTTGCAATGTACACTTTGGCCAAGTAATTAAGCAGTCAGTATCAACATGCAGATGATTTTTACTTCATTAAATATTTCACCTAATTTATTAACTTAGTAAATTTAGTAATTTTGTTTATTTTTAATAACCTTTTCACTTAAATAAAATAGGGGAGGATAGATAATCATAATAAAACAAGATAAACAACAAGACGTTTTCATTATAAAAATGAGAGACAAGAAACAAGAGCCTTGACTTGCCACACTAATACTCTACACAGTTGTTAGATTATTAAAGTGATAGATTACCCAAAAATGTAATTATGTTATCATTTACTCAACTATTAACTCACTTTCCATCTACTGTGGAAAAGGAGATATTAAAGGGTTAGTTCACCCAAAAATGGAAATTCTGTCATTAATTACTCACCCTCATGTCATTCCAAACCCATAAGACCTTCGTTTTGATGAAATCTGAGAGGTTTTTTTTTTATCTCCCACAGAAAGCAACATAATTACAGTCATTTAAGGTCCAGAAAAGCAGTAAAAACATCGTTAAAATAGTCAACGTGACTACAGTGCTTCAACCTTAATGTTATGAAGCGACAAGAATACTTTTTGTGTGCAAAAACAAAACAAAAATGACAACTTTATTCAACAATATCTTCTCTCTTACTGCTACACTGTTTACATCCAGCGCTTCCAGGTTCTACGTCAGAACACAGACTCAGTATTGGTAAATTTCGTTTCTTTCTATGGGAGATAAAATAAAAACTCTTGGATTTCATCAAAAATATCGTAATTTGTGTTCCGAAGATGAATGAAGGTCTTACGGGTGTGGGACGACATGAGGGTGAGTAATTAATGACAGAAATTTCATTTTTGGGTGAACTAACCCTTTAAGCGTCATGTCTAAGATGCCCTGTTCCATATGAAAGTTCATAGGGACCAGTTGTGTATGGAAAACAGCAGCTTTGCATTTTTGAGTAAACAATCTCTTAATAAGCAAGTATCATATGTAGGATACTGGCATCTCAACTTTAATGCAACATAATCACAGCTGCCCTGTTCAAAATATCAAATAACGGACATTAAACTCATGATGAAAGCCAAACTAAAGGGTAAAGCAGTTTTGCTTTGTAAACTTTCTGGAATTAATAATAATTTTGGGTCATTTAAAAAAAAAAGAAAAAAAAAGAAAAAGACAATCGTAGGGAGTTCAATGAAACTGGTATTCACTTCAAAACTTTGGTACATGTTCCTGCCACTTGAAGTTACAACTAAGGCTGGTTTTTACACCTCAAAGGGAAAATCGTCACGCTTGAGTTAAAAACGCACACCAACAGCACCCACTGTTACTCGCTGAGCCATAAAGAGGAGATAAACAAGGTTATTACCTAAACCTGCATGCTATCATTAGTGCCCAGGGCCACACACAAATAAAGGCGATATCAGAGCATCATGGGCACCGAACACTTACAGCAGCATTCACCTGAATGCAAAACCATCAAAGGAAGAGTAGTGCCTGTTTATTTCTGCATCTATTAACGGTGCGCTATTCAGAAACCTCGCCGAACTCACAAAGCATATATACAGCTCATCCAGTTTTATCTTTAGAAACTTAATGAGCACCAAATTAAGAAAGCATGCAACTTTTTAAAACACAAACTACCAAAGTAATTGTAACCATATTAAGTAGATTATGACCGGAAAAACAAAAAATTGAAAGGAAAGAGTGAAAACAAACCTGAAGATGTCTTTAATTATAGATAAAAATAATAATAATAATAACATTGTAAGGGGAGACAACAAAAAAAAAAAGTGTTAACCAAAACCAGCTCTTGCATCTGGAAACAAAAGTTCTGATTACTTTCTTTAGTTCTTCACAGATGTTTTGACTGAACCAAATGACATTTCAAAGAATTTTTTTTAAAGGGGACCTTTTGAAGGCCATTATGAAATCTTTATGAAGCAGTATGTAGGGTTAAAAAGAAATCACAAGCACAAAATCACTGATAATGCATACTTCAGCTCATTGATGGCATCTGTTTATAGTTCAGAAATTTAAGTTTTAAGTTGAGTGTAGTTAAGAAAGTATTTGAGGGATGCATGTTATGCCTGAGATAAGTAAAGGGAAGGTTTGAAGGCCAAGTAAAAGGCAATCAGTCCGAATATTAACGACAAAGATTTGCATAAGCTTCTATTTGAATTTGAATGGCATCTAAATGGAAGTAGGAGAGGTTATATTTTTGACAGCTAACCCACATCACATGCACATAAAAAGTAAATAAATAAAAAGAAATAAATGTCAGGTACAGGCTTTTTTCCATCTTAATATTCAACAAGAATACTACACAAAACAACTGAATATTATTGGCTGGCTACACTGTTAGCAGAGTCGATTACATTGTTTACAGAGCAAAGCATAAGTACAGCAGTCCTTAGATTTCTTTTGTATTGATAAAATTACTTGTAAAACACTCGGATATCAGATTTGTGAACCACAGAACAAGAATTTGTATCCTGCTTTCCCAGTGACTTCCTGTCTCCCTTATCATGGCACAGCCGAACTCCACAAATGGTATACACTTCAGTATCTCTCCAGAGGCAGAAATTCCATGGGTTTTTTTTTGTTGTTGTTTTGTTTTGTTTTTTGTCTCGCTTTGCTAGCCACCCCAAATCGAGAGAGCCTGATGAAATCGTTTAGGACCGTTTTCTTCTCTAAAACAATGTAAATATTAAGTTAGAAATGGTTCAAGCATACATCAGAGCGTGTGTGTATATGAGTCTGTTACATAAACGATAGTTTGCATTCGGCAGTGGAATTCCCACAGTGTGGATAATTGGCTTACGTCTCATGAGCCTTTTATTCCTCTCTGAACTCCATGCACATCTCCGACGCAGGCCAAATAACGACTAACGTCTTTGCATCATGCTGCCACAGCATCTGGCAGAATTCATTTTCAGAAGCCACTGACAGGAAACAGTAAATTGTTATTGGAGAATAAGTGATAACGAGCTTGAATATGCGTGGGGGTTAAGTAAGACACAAGATTCGACTCCCTCCTGCTCTCCAGGAAGAACGCAAGCACTAATCCTGATGTTGTTCATCAGGGCTGCTAAACACGGGAGCCAAATGTGTCACCAAACATTTTTGGACTGCTTCAGCATCTATATAATGAAATGATCCAATATCAATTGAAACAGAAGCATTAGCTACTGGAATCAGAAAGTGAGATGGTAATCAATTATAATTAATGAAATAGAATAATATAATATAATATATATATATATATATATATTACAAAAAATATATAAAATAAAAAGAAATAATTACAAAAATATAATAAAACATGAAAAAATATTTAAAAAATAAATAAATTAGAAAATAAATAAAATAATGTGATTTTACATGAATATTACCAAATTAAAGTGTCCCTACATTGATTAGCGCGCGTCTGGAGAAAGAGAGAATGCACACGGAGCTGAAAGGGCTTGAATGAAGTGCGTTTGGCTGTAGATAAAACTACTAGAGGATATTGCGATGAAATATCATTACCACAAACGATCCTGAGTGCTTGTGGTGTGACTCGCACCACTGTTTTGACGTGCTGCTCACTTCCACTAGAAAGAGTAAGATGGTGCTACCGTTCTGTTTCGGGGTCTGGATGGAAACATGCCGAACCAGTGGTTTAGTATGTGTAAAACATCTAGTAGAATATAATTCATATGGCGTTTTTAGCACAATAAAACCTTTACTTTGTGTTCATTGAACTGTTTTGAATGCAATTGGAATTGTGTTTGGGAAAAAAACATCATTCTGTTATTATTACCTAATCAGGAAAAAAACAATTAAAAATCACGATGTCGGCTCAACATCGTGATGTCTGTCAGCCATCGGCGATGGACGATGGCATCATCTATTGGCCCAACCCTAGATCACACCTCAGTTAAAATTAAGGCTGTCGATTTAACACGTTCATTTGATTAATTAATTATGGGAAAACAATAACATGTTAAAACCATTAACACATTTAACGCACTCGCCCCGCCTCAGAACTTTGTAGTTTATCCT
This sequence comes from Ctenopharyngodon idella, assembly GCF_019924925.1. Classification (NCBI taxonomy): domain Eukaryota; kingdom Metazoa; phylum Chordata; class Actinopteri; order Cypriniformes; family Xenocyprididae; genus Ctenopharyngodon; species Ctenopharyngodon idella. Next base: position 14,811,372 of record NC_067232.1, on the reverse strand, counting down.
ACAGTAAGTTAATCTCATATAGTTAATTAGTGAATTTAAATAGATTTTAAGTTGATATTATATTGCATGACAACCCTAGTTAAAATGCACATATAAATGTCTGGCTGACAGAAAATGAGGATCCAATGAAAAACACCTTCACTGGCTGAGCATGGCACAAATAGGAGAAACATTTTCCGGCAGGTTCCATTAAATGGATGCGAAAAAGTGAGATTAAAGACAAGTCAAAACTAGCTGCTTCCTTCTCAAGAAAAACACCTTCAGTCTCTACTAGAGACTGTGAAATTCTATACAAATAAATTCTCAGTAATAACAGTTGACGACAGAATGAAAAGATGTTCCATTGCCCTACATTTCTACCAGACAAACATCACAGCTCAAGAAAATTGTGTGTTGAGGCGGCCCATCAAGAATCGCCTCGGTCTTTAACCAGTACACCTCCATGACCTTGCATCTCAAGGACACTCCATTTGAAATGCATTGAATGTCACAGCATTCATTTCAGCACATGCTTAACTCGACTTGGCTCTTCTGTCAGCGACCAATCAGTTTAGACGTGCCGAGACAGGCCCCTTGTTCTAAAAACCCAGCCTGCTTGTTTGCTGTCTTGTTTGATCTTCTTTTCCTTAACCAGATGCGGGTGAATAAAGTGCATTTCGAAAGATTCCATTTGCCAAAAAAGCCCCATGATCCCAGTTGATTAATTGGGGGCTTTTGGAATAGGGGCCGTAAATATTAGTGTCACTTCCTGGCAAGCGCCAAGCTCAGACACGTCAGGACCCTACGGTGCACCTGTCACCTGCTCGCTAAGGTGACCCTCCACCTTTGTTTGTGTCCACACGTGGCAGTTACTACAAAGTTACATGCATTTAGTCAAGAAGGATGAGGGCAAATTAAAGTGAAGCAACAGATGGGTTGAATGCATATGTGATTAAAGCTCAATGCAATTAGGGCTTCTGGAGAAGGAACAGGAACAGAGTATGCATGAACGCAGGTAGACCGAACTATCAGAGCTACATGCTACACCTGGCTCATGTCGGAAATTTCACCCTTTCTGTATCTTTGACTTCCTCTCTCTCTCTCTCTCTCTCTCTCTCTCTCAAAGCAAGATAAAAATGTCAGTCTCCATCTGTTCAATAGTTTATTCAATCATCATTACTTTTTGATGCTTTACTTACAACGTGTGAAGTGAAAAATGGCCTCAAAGTTGCACTTGATCTTGATAAACAGCTTCCTCAGGGGGTGGAGCATGTGCCCTTAACATTCTGCACTACTATTGCTAGTCGTTGCCTTGCTGCATGTATAGTTGAACTCTAAACTTCACCTAAAATAATAAAATCAATTGTTTTAAATCAAGAATGCAAGTATTCATAAATCCGCAGCAGCAGAGTCTTAGCCGACTGTAAGCTGCAACTGCAAGCCGCTTAAACCCGAGACTAGATATGCTGCTCTCGTCCCACCAATCTCAATATTCAATTTAAACGGCCCAGCAAGAGCCTACAGCTTGATATAATAGATGCACCACTGCTAAATTGGGATTTGGCATCAGATTAAGCTCTTTATGATATTTCTCCCTGAGCAGACTAAAAGAATGTGACATTGGTAGGATTAGAAGAGAACTTCAAAGCAGTGGGACTTTGTGATCATTAATGGACATTCTAATTACTGCGGATGCACCAGAGCTCTCATCATTCTCATCATTTACGATGCACGACTTTGCTTTCAAAAAAAATGCCTCACTGGCATCTTTCAGATGAATTCTGCCACATCGCTGCACCTATAGATGATAAAGACTCTTCAGTAGTCCTTTTTCATACACAAGTGAGCACTGCTCACTCAGAAAAGATGATCTGACTTATCTTGTAAAACATTATTTAATCCTAAAGTGACACAAAACATATTTTTCACCCTCTTCCACTTCAACTCCGAGTGTAGGCTCACTCCCACACACAAACAGAAACAGACAAAAACATATTCTCTAAGACATTCAGAAATGTAGCCTATAGCTCATCTCTTCAGCTTTCATCTCAATTTCTGTCTTCCTGTTATGTGGGCATGCCACACACAGAAAGGAATTCAACATGAAATAGTTTACAGATATCTAAAGCTCTGGAGAAGGTGGCACGCCTTGTTTGTACTTGATGTGGATCCATCAAACTGGTGTATTGAACTCCCAGAGCGCCACTCTTCCTCAAATCTCCAGACTCACTTTCATGTGAAGTCCTATCAGCCAGTGCCAGACCTGGAGGAGGGAATCTGTCTGGGCTCTGCTAAGGTTCTTGTCAGGATGACAGGAAAACCCCAAAGGTATTGTTGTTCAATATGATCGTCCAATCAGATATCTCCTAGAATGGCGTGTTATACAGGTGCCTGATTATTGGCTGCTAGTAATTTAAATAATGAAATAAAAATAAAATAAAATAAAATAAAAATTACAATAAAAAAAAAATATAAAACTAATTAACAAAAATAAAATATAAAAAAATAAAATAAAAATAGAAATAATATAAAAATTAAATTAAAAAATAGATCAAATGATACATATATACTGTATAAACAAATGCACAGATTCTAATAAAATACAAGATGATGGTCTATTTAATAAAACTAACAACTAGCATATTGAAGGGGAGAGTGTGATGATGGCAATATTACATTTCCTTGAAACAGGCCTTGGAAGCAGAGTAAAACCTGGCACTCAGGGGAACATAATGACAAAATGAAAGTTGAAAACTTTCCAGAAGACTAAAGCAATATGTCATACTCTGGATTCCAGTCACTAGGGTATGAGACACCTTACAAAATGCAAACAGTGTTTCAGATCAAAAGAATAAAATGATGGGTCCATTCAATAAAACTAACAGCTAACCATGCTAGGCATTTCGGAATGTGGAAAATAATGCACTTCCATAATTAAAAAAGGCGAAGGAAAGAGGTATGAGAAAGGACATTGTGGTTTTGTGGCCTTCCCTTTAGCTTGATGTCTCTGTAAAGCCCAACCCATTAAAATGTGCCCTCGATTAGATCTGTGGTTACAGCTAACTGCATGGATCGCAGAACATCAGGATGTTTTGAGGTTTTGGTTAAAGAAAGAAAAGAAAAAACCGCAATATCGCATAAATGACAAAGTGTGCAATGCTCCACATGTACTGGCCTGGAAACCCGAGCAGGCCGCTGCTAGTCTTGGATTAACCTCCCCAAGCCCTTCGCGCTTAAGTGAAATGGATCGCCCTCCAAATTCAAGGACCCCCCTGCGGTCACCTGCGCTCCCGCAGTTATGCGAGCCCTTCAGTTGGACAGGGGCAGACGCAGATGTGATGGGCAGCGTGAAAGGGGAGCAGTTTAAGTCGAGCCCTGAGTGACTGGATCAAATGTCACCTCACTATTTTATCCAGACGGGAATAAAAGGCACAGTCTACTACTCTACTGGACAAATGTTCCCTCGAGTGCCTCTCCCAGCAGCCAGGTTTTTCTCTGCTTCCAGGGGCTGTTTCAAGGAAATGTAATGTCGCCATCGTCGCGCTCTCCCCTCCATCCCCGTCCTGAGTGGAACCCATTCATTCTTCAATTGGACTTAATCAAGTTTGAATCGAGTAACAGGCCTCTGTCAATCTTGGCAAGCACTCGGGTTGCAGATATGCAATCTCCGATCGGGTCCCTGAGGCATATTTAACTCATATATAAATAAGGGGATTGTCTCCTGCAAATATATGATATGTCACTGCTGGCCAGACGGCAAGGATATGTTACCATCAAACAGTCTAGACAGCTAGCATGGAGATCTCCAGGAAAATCAAGGAGGGGAGGATGAATATCTTTCAATCTATGCGTTCTCTGCATCTCATTTTGCAGTTAGCATCCATTTTGGCTGAAAAATAGGTTATACAAAATAAAAAAAAAACTTTCCAGAAGACTAAAACAATATTTCGTGCTCTGGATTCCAGTCACTAGGGTATGAGACACCTCACAAAATGAAAAAAAAATGCAACCAACATAACCTAAATACACTTACACAAATTCAGAACATTTTAATTGGGATGGATACAGATGACTGATACAGATGATTGGCTGCTGGAATAAAATAATAAAATAAATTAAAATAAAATAAAATAATATAAAATAATAAAATAAAATGAATGAAACAAAAACAAAAAACACAAAACAAAAATTTAAAAAGAAATAAAACTTAAAATAAATAAATAAAATAAGTTTAAAATAAATTTAAGATTAAAATTAAAATAAAAAAATAAAATAAAATAAAATGAAATGAAATGAAACAAAAATAAAAAAAATAAATAAATAAATAAATAAAAAAAGAAGAGGGCCTATTCAGTACAACTATTAACTAACCATGCAAGTGCTAATCATGGCGGGATACAGATTATTGTGCACCTCCATCATCAAGTTAAAAAGCAGATGAAAGAGGTTTGAGTAAAGACTTTGTCTGCCTTTACTTCGACAGCATCGGCCTTCCCCTTTTAAATGTTGAAGAAAAAAAAACACTAAAACAATCTTTTATGCTCTGAATTCCAGTCGCAAGGGTACAGTATAAAAGCACCTTCAAAAAAAGCAATACAAATCAACTTAACCCAAATACATATCAGTTAGGAGAACAGAGTGTTTTTATGGGGAATGATAAAGCAAAGGTCCGTTTACACGCTCGCAGCTCGAACGACATGCCAAGGGAGACGACTGATGCTACTGCACTAATGTTATCTATGATCTCTCCCATCCCAATTAAAGAGAGAAATAGCCTCTAAACAGCTGGAGGAGAAAGGCCTCTTAGGAAAGGGCAAACAGTTTTTAATGTCAGAAGTCTCATTTAAGCAGAGCATCTGCTTTTCGGGGAGTTTTATAGGGAGCGCAGTCGTGGCTAACGCACACATAGACCCGACCATCTGGAGTGATTGTAAAATTGTGTCTGTGCAGCAAAGACATAAGACAGCAGTGCTAAAGCCCACTCTCAGTTGAGTCAGCGACGACCCTGATCTCTCCTCTCTCTCTGTCTGTATTATTTGAAATCAGGTTACTCCTTCCTGTCTGCTACAAATTACAATGCCATGCTGTCTTTAGTCTGATTACGGTCTGCTGTGCTAGAAATCTTTTTGTACTGTGATGAAATATAATTTTGCTTCCCTCGCACCGGTTCTTGCTCATACAAATTTTCTCCATTTCTCTAATTCAGTATTTCATTGTGAGATTTCTACATTGGTATAGTGTAGCTGACATGCTATAATATGTTTTCAAATGTTAATAAAACCCCACAATTTCAAAATAATAGATCTCTCGTCTAATTTAAACATGAAAATATGATTTCCTTAAGGACTCTATCAGCGTCACAACCTCCCGCAGTAAGCTGGCAGTCCATCTTACCTAATGGAGAAACATTGCTACGTCAGCGAAAACTGTAGCCTGTATTTAACTCTGTGAAAGCACTGCTTGTATCTCTATTTATTATTCTTTGATGGAGACTTAAATGCTTGAAATAGCTCTGCTATTCGTGAATGTGCGTGGCTAACATATGCAGCAATTACAGTTAAAACACCTTACTGATAAATTAGCTTAAGTTCTATTCTCATTACTCAGTCGATTAAAGTTTACTGATTAAGTTAACTGCTAGATTTGATTTTCACATGGACAGCATCAGTTGTGAGTTAATAAACGCCATCTTGCTCTGAAAATCTGCACTAAAACTATACCACCACCACAACGTCATCTATAAAATTACAAAATGACAGCAATTACAAGACACACAAGGAGCTTAAGGTAACAAGTCTAATTAAAATAACTACTAATATTTACGCTCTTAAATGACTACTTTAAATTACTTTTATATGTAAGTATATGCTACTGTTAAAAAGTCTGGGGTCAGTACATTTCTTTTTTTTTTTTTTTTTTTTTTTTAGAAATTAATACTTTTATTCAGCAAGGATGTAATAAAATCTAAAGTGACAGTAAAGACATTTATAATGTAACACAAGAGTTCTATTTTAAATAAATATGGTTCTTTTGAACTTTCTATTATTCAACTGAAGACTGGAGTAATGGCTACTGAAAATCCAGCTTTCCCATCACAGGAATAAGTTACATTTCAGAATGTTATTTAAAATATTTTAAAATGTATTTAACATTTTAACATTAAGATAGAAAATAGTCATTTTAAATTGTAATAATATTACAATAATACTGTTTTACTGCATTTTTTATCAAGTAAATGCAGCCTTGACAAGTACAGTATGAACGTCTTTTGGGAAAAAAAAAAAAAAAAAAAAAAAAAAAAAAAACTTACCAATAAAGATTAATAAAAATGTATCAAAAATTTACTTCCCCCATCCCACATTACCATAACATTATAAGTAATATAAGATTCAAAAATGTCAAGTAGTTCCAATAAGCATACAGATCCATTCAGGGGCTGTGTGGTACTATGAATAAAAGAACAGAACTGTTTTCAAAGCACTTAAGGCTTTGAAACATTAAACAGAAGGAACTGGTTGCTCGACTAGACTGAGATCAGAATACAGTGCGAGAATAAAGATCTGTATGTAGAACAGGACAGAAATGATGGTGACACATGGGAACGTAACAAAACAGGCCACAAATTAATAAATAAAAACTGATTTATCAGAAAACTACGATGTTCATGAACAAATACAAGTCATAAATACCTTTAATGAACGCTATGATACCAAGCAAACAAACAGCATATAGAGCCAACATAAAAATACAAAGTAGAAAAGTACCTACCTGTATGAATGAACAACAAGTTCAATATGAAAAGTTACAGAGTAGGAGAGGGACAAACTAAAGCAGACTAATCTTTAATTAATAAGAGTGGGATTTGTCTGCAACAACACTGACTGAATCTCACCATAACATTAGCTCTGTCAAACTGTCTCCTCTTTCAGTCATTTTAACAGTGCTAATGTACTTTCAGGGGAAAAAACAAAGAATCAGGCAAAGCTGGAGTGAAAACAAAAGTTCACATTCAAACTGACACATCTACTCTCCATTGCATTGTATACAACACAACACAAGAGACTGCAGGTTTAATATATACATGAGAGAAAACAGAGCCAACGCACACTACACAAAAAGCTCCGATGTGTTTTTCCTCTCTTATTTGCATTGCATCTCTGATTTGCATGCATTATTTGTAGGTCACATGACCTCTCTTCATTTCTTTTCCTTTCATCAGGTCATTTAAATACTCACAATAAAAGCTGCATTTGTATGCAGAGTTCTAAGACCATCTTTCACTGTACAAAACAATATAAGAAAACTGGTCTAAAATGGGCATTAAATGCCGAATCTACTCTAGTAAACGTACCGGAAATATTCCTGAACACACAACATTTCATGACAGACAATTATAGAGTGAAAAAAACAGCTGCTAAATTATATATGTGCCACGTAGACATGTTGTGTCATTCCCATGATTTGGTGATGCAAGCTGATATGACATGAGAAACTATAAATAGTTAATATGAAAAGCATTTTTATCTGACTCAGACGGGTATACTGCAACAACACCTACATGCTTTGCTTTCTTATCTCCCAAATGGCTATGTTACATAAACAGCCTCCTTTCACTCACTCCAGGCAATATGCCATTCCTTTCAGAAACAAAAAGTGCGCTCTCAGCTTGAGATCTCTACAATAAAAAAGAATGGTATTGAGCTAAAGTGACGCTATAGGCTAACACTCGACGCAAGCATGACCGTAACGATCTTTGTGATGAACGTTTAGTCAATATCAGGGTTCATATTTACCTTTTATGAAGGCCCATGACATTTTATAATTCCTTGTTTTTTGTATACTGTGCGTCAACATGGACAAAATAAATCAAAGATTAGCAAGGACTTGACTTTTAAATATGCAATGTTTTCAAATGCCTATTTGTAGAATTAAACGCACTAACTCAATTGTGGCGTGAGGTGCAGTCCATTACTCCAGGGCGGTGGTATGAAGATTTACAATTCCATTTAGCTTAGCATAAGTGTTAGATAATGAGGCTAGCCTATTGTAAAGCAATGAGAGCAACTTGTAGGCTCTTTAGAATAAGCAAAATGGCCTTCCACAGGAAGAGTGAGTGGTTTAAACTGACTCTAAATGATCAAGGAGGACATTTCGCTTGGCTGTTGTCCTAATAGCCGAGAGAGAACATCTTTGCATCCCTCTGAAATCTAATTTCTATTGGCAATTATACTTTTGCTGCAGAGAATGAGCATGGCATAACGGTTCTGTAATGCTACATGCTTTTTGCTACATGCTTTTATACATATAAAATAAATGAAAAATAGCATGCATGCAATACAAAATAAACACACACATACAGTGGGTACGGAAAGTATTCAGACCCCCTTAAATTTTTCACTCTTTGTTATATTGCAGCCATTTGCTAAAATCATTTAAGTTCATTTTTTTTCCTCATTAATGTACATACAGCACCCCATATTGATAGAAAAACACAGAACACAGACATTTTTGCAGATTTATTAAAAAAGAAAAACTGAAATATCACATGGTCCTAAGTATTCAGATCCTTTGCTCAGTATTTAGTAGAAGCACCCTTTTGATCTAATACAGCCATGAGTCTTCTTGGGAAAGATGCAACAAGTTTTTCACACTTGGATTTGGGGATCCTCTGCCATTCCTCCTTGCAGATCCTCTCCAGTTCTGTCAGGTTGGATGGTAAACGTTGGTGGACAGCCATTTTTAGGTCTCTCCAGAGATGCTCAATTGGGTTTAAGTCAGGGCTCTGGCTGGGCCATTCAAGAACAGTCACAGAGTTGTTGTGAAGCCACTCCTTCATTATTTTAGCTGTGTGCTTAGGGTCATTGTCTTGTTGGAAGGTAAACCTTCGGCCCAGTCTGAGGTCCTGAGCACTCTGGAGAAGGTTTTCGTCCAGGATATCCCTGTACTTGGCCGCATTCATCTTTCCCTCGATTGCAACCAGTCGTCCTGTCCCCGCAGCTGAAAAACACCCCCACAGCATGATGCTGCCACCACCATGCTTCACTGTTGGGACTGTATTGGACAGGTGATGAGCAGTGCCTGGTTTTCTCCACACATACCGCTTAGAATTAAGACCAAAAAGTTCTATCTTGGTCTCATCAGACCAGAGAATCTTACTTCTCACCATCTTTAGCAAACTCCATGCGAGCTTTCATGTGTCTTGCACTGAGGAGAGGCTTCCGTCGGGCCACTCTGCCATAATGCCCCGACTGGTGGAGGGCTGCAGTGATGGTTGACTTTCTACAACTTTCTCCCATCTCCCGACTGCATCTCTGGAGCTCAGGCACAGTGATCTTTGGGTTCTTCTTTACCTCTCTCACCAAGGCTCTTCTCCCCCGATAGCTCAGTTTGTCCGGACAGCCAGCTCTAGGAAGGGTTCTGGTCGTCCCAAACGTCTTCCATTTAAGGATTATGGAGGCCACTGTGCTCTTAGGAACCTTAAGTGCAGCAGAGATTTTTTTGTAACCTTGGCCAGATCTGTGCCTTGCCACAATTCTGTCTCTGAGCTCTTCAGGCAGTTCCTTTGACCTCATGATTCTCATTTGCTCTGACATGCACTGTGAGCTGTAAGGTCTTATATAGACAGGTGTGTGGCTTTCCTAATCAAGTCCAATCAGTATAATCAAACACAGCTGGACTCAAATGAAGGTGTAGAACCATCTCAAGGATGATCAGAAGAAATGGACAGCACCTGAGTTAAATATATGAGTGTCACAGCAAAGGGTCTGAATACTTAGGACCATGTGATATTTCAGTTTTTCTTTTTTAATAAATCTGCAAAAATGTCAACACTTCTGTGTTTTTCTGTCAATATGGGGTGCTGTGTGTACATTAATGAGGAAAAAAATGAACAAATGATTTTAGCAAATGGCTGCAATATAACAAAGAGTGAAAAATTTAAGGGAGTCTGAATACTTTCCGTACCCACTGTATACATCCATACAGACACACATTTGTGAAAAATTATTACAATTTAAATTAACTGTTTTCTATTTGAATATATTTTAAAATATAATTTATTCCTTTGATATAAAGCTGAATTTCCAGCATCATTACTCCAGATTCAGTACCACATGATCCTTCAGAAATCATTCTAATGTGCTGGTTTGCTGCTCAGGAAACATTTATTATTATTATCAATGTTGAAAACAGTTGGTGTACAATTTTTTTTTTTTCAAGATTCTTTGATTAATAGAAAGTTCAAAAGAACAGCATTTATTTGAAATAGAATATTTTGTAACATTATACACTACCATTCAAAGGTTTGGGGTCAATAAGTTTTTTTTCTTTATTTTCTTTAAAAAGAAATTGGAGAAATCAATACTTTTATTCAGCAAGGATGTATTAAATTGATCAAAAGTGACAGTAAAGTCATTTATAATGTTACAAAAGATTCTATTTCAAATAAATGCTGTTATTTTGAACTTTCTATTCATCAAAGAATCCTGAACAAAATTGTACACAACTGTTTGTTTAAATCTTGATTTTTTAATTTTTTTAAATTTTGCTAATTTAAAAATGAGGCCTAACAGGCCTAACATTACAAAGGCAATTACAAAGATTGATTTTAGTTTTCAGTGTTTAATTCACTAGTATAGAATATAAATATGAGCCATATCATGAAAATAATTATCAGTTTATTGGTAATGACCAAAGAAAACATATGGAAACTTGCAAATAAAAATATAAAAAAAATAAAATTAGGTTTTCAATCAGTTATGCCAATTGTAGAGTGTACAGAATGCTTTATCAAGCATTATGTGGTGAAACAGTTTCTTTTGAATGATCTCAAGACAACTTGTCAGCTATTTCTTCTCTCAACTGAATTTTGTAGAGATTTCAGATGCTTTTATTCCTACAAGGTAATGAGGCAGAATTAGCAGATGAAATAACCCATAACTAACTCGGTGCTTAAGCAGTGTTAGTGATGTGGAATCTCTGGAACTGATCCTTCTGGCCCCCAAATGCCACAACGTACCTAATCTTCTCCATCTAAAGGATGGAGTCCAACTCCACAGGGACAATGTGCCATGCAGTGGCCGTCAGAATGTCATTCACACTTTTCGCCTGAGGGTTTAAGACATGAAACCAGCAATTATATTCTAGAGAACACAAAGAGGACCTCTTGGACATTGAGAACTACATGTTCAGCCACAGAAGGCAATGATTCATGCTGCACTGTAAATGACTCGACAAGCAAATGAATTTATTTGAATGCAGTTTGACTAAAAACCTTGCTTAGTGACTCTCTTTAACTGCAAGTTTTATAGTTTGCAAGTCGAAGCAGCCTCGGTGGAACCCAAAGTCGGATGGTCAAGAGTATGGTCAAGTAAATCTGATGTGTGATTTAAGTGTGACTTGTGTAGTCATACTTCTTCACTACACCAGATTTAAAAAAGAAAAAAAAGAAAGAGTCTATTTCAGACAAGCTGCAAATCTTAAGCATAACTATTACAGTTTAGGAAGTTCTTACCACTCCGCATGCGCTTCCAGGCACACTAGGGTGTGCATCCACATCTGCAAATCCAACCTCTGCTTCTTTTCAGATGAGGATTAGAGCTTTTCCTAAGATGGAGGTATTAGGACGTGGCCCAGCGGCTGCGGAGACTAATGCATGTGGAAATGGTGGTTGCCCTGGAAAAGAGCAGTCCAGGCCTGACTAACTTCATGGCGGAGGGAGGAGGGATGAGAAAAGCTAATGATGACACATAGCATTTTCCTCTGTTGAGAAACGGCAGGAGCCTTGCTACTTCCCAGCGAGCCCACTAGCCCAGGAGAACAGGGATTAGACCCTGGATCAGGAGAGCTGAACTTACTGGCACTGAGTAAAAGAGCTCAAACAGTCACCAGTGTTGCCCTCTAATCCTGTTCTTTGTCATTTGAGACAATAAGCTTTTAACTCCACAAAATCCTCCTCTTTCCTTCCATATTATGACAACTGGTCACTAACGCAAGATCACAGCTCTAGAACATGCCATTAAGTAATTGGTAGATAAGCATCAAGAATTAGACAAAGGATCTTTAAGAAAAATGCCTTGGAGAAGTTGTGGGAACAGCAGTTGGATCTTATAGACTCCTGGCAAAAAATGCAGATCAGACTAAAAGCTAAGAACACAAGGTGCCGAAAGGGATTGTGCATTAAATGTGGATGAAGCCTTAGAAACAAATTAAAGTGTACAGTGAAAGGAAGCAGCAAATGGATGACCTCTGCATTTTCTGAGGGTGTTCTTAAAAGCGCGCCCTCAAAACAGAAGATATTTACTTAACTCGCGTATGCCATGAAATTCCCTTCACTGGCCTCTGATCTGCTAACTGCAGGGCAGTGTGTGCAGAAGATCAAATCCCACCCTGGATGCCAATTAGAGATGCTCTCATCATCTCCCTATTTGACTCATCATAGCTGAAGGAACTGAATGATAGCGCTGTAAATGCAGCTCTGTATGTAAACACGAAGGCCTAATAAATGAGCCTGCCACTCATAGAGTGGAGATTCAATTACATTTCAGCATTGAGTTTTTGATTATGTCCTCAATTATTAAGTGGGTGTAACATCCTCAACAGTTGCCATCACGGACCAGCTAAAAGTCAGCTTTCCTGCTCATCTCAACAAGTCGTGATAGTCTGATCTATAAAGTGACACTGCAATTAAGGCCGACTTGGTCTGGTGCTTTAGTTGGGCTAAAGGAAAAGTTCACTTAAAATAAAAATTTGTGTCATCATTTACTCACTCTCATGTTCTAATAAAATATGATGAAATATTTAAGCTAAATACACATTTCTACAGATGGGATTTGGGAAAGCTATAGTTCTGCCTGTAAGGCCAATAAATCAAGCCTTTTTCAACTTTTTTGCAAATGTGTTTGGAAATTAAAACACATTATCAATCTAATTCTGAATGGAGGTACTCCTGATGGCTATTAAAGGTGCAATTCACCCAAAAAATTTAATTGTGTCAGTATTTACTCAACCTCATGCTGCACCAAAACTGTATGACTTTCCGAGAAAAACACAACCTGTTGAATACACATTTAAAGATCTCTCAAAGACTTAGCTAAGGTATTACAGAAGTTAGAAAGTATAAGGGGGAGGTAAAGTGTGATGGGAATGTAAAAGGGCTTGAAAGTGAGAACGCAGTCGACACCTTGTCAGTAATATCCTCCTGCACGCTTCTGATCCTCAAAGGAAACGGCACGATAGGTGAGTGTGTGCTAATGAGCTAGCATTGTTTCACACAGCAGTGGAGGGTATGCGGCTACACACTACAGTATCAAGTTCCGCTATAAAGATTTAGTACAACACAGATGTTTCCTAAACAAGACATTGTAGTCGTTACAGCGGATATAGAACAAAGCTTTTTCTGCTTTCTTCCTTGAGAGTCAATCAATGACTAACAGAAAGAAGATGATTATCAAGATTGTTAACCATTCAGAATTAAATTGAGAATGCATTTTCAATTCCTTAAATGGAATTCAATTTCAATTACAGCACCAAACAGGATGCAAAATTGCAGTTTGAATTTGAATGCAAGGAATAATCAAAATATATTGAGATAAATTAGATAGACACTTTATGTTAAGATAACAAGAGAAAGCTTGACAAACAAACCCCACTGAAGCTTGACTTCATACTTTTCAGCGACGGTTTTCATGTTTGACTGACCATGGATTGTAGGTCGTGTTTAAAGACAAATTCAGCATCTGAAGTGTTGGAGCCAGTAACGCTGAAAAGCTTTATCGCTCCTGACCGCTGCTGCATAAACATGAGGGAGCTGCTAGCTTCAGAGAGGTGTAAAATTTGGCAGACACTTTGCATTCTAATAAAGGATGCAGAAGGGTTGATAAAATCAGTCATCTTCCACGTATAATCCAGGACACTCTGTGAAACGCGTAAGCACATGTGGTGAAGATGTTGGTCTTAAAATGATAAAAGGACCTCACAAATGGATGCAGGGAGTGCACATGCACACAAGTGCTGGCAAACTCAAAGGGTTAGTGTCAACAGCTCCGCTAATGCAAAATCTAAACGCATTTCAGGAGAACTGTGGAAAGTCGGCTGATATGAGTGATGATGTCCGTCAGTCAAAACGTGGAACTGGTTTAAGCTGAGAAGGTGAAGTTGTGACTGAACATTAAAATCATGATTACTGCTGTGCATTCAGAGAGCACCCTCTTAAATCTAAAATATGGCATAACAAAAAACAGGCAGGACGTCACCCTCGGGACAGATGTCATTTTAAGAGAGCGGCAGCTCAACAATCAGCTGAGTGCGCAGAGAGGGGCCGTTGTTTCCAGGCGCATTGAAATTCAATCGTCTGAGCTGATTCGATGGCTTTGAAAGGAATTACCTGTGCAGAACTGGAGCTGAAGGCAGCTGGAGAGAGCCGTCCTCCCTCTCTACCCTTCAATCAAGCAGCGTTTTCTTCCTCCGTCGCTGTTTGTTTTCGCCGCACTTTCCCTAAATTAGTAATTACAGTCACACAAACCAATCTTGCCATTGCGGCTTGTGAACCCAGAGACACACCTGCTGAAGCTACATAAACAAATAGCTTGTTAAGCACCGCATAACACCCCAAAAAACTAATGAGGAACATGGTGTACAACCGCAGTTTAAGAGCATAAAAATAAAAGTCCCAACTGGCAGTTCACATAAACAGCATCTCAGGCCATGAGCAAAAAACACAAGCACCACATGATTTAGTAGTCAGTTTGATATACAAGAAATACATATTGATGACAAAAGCAGGGGCACTATGCAAATAATATAATATGCTATAATACAATAGGGTACAATATAATAGGCTATAATAGGCTATAATATAATATATTATATTATATTATATTATGTTATAATATAATATAATAATACACTCATTTATGAAACAGATTAATATAAACACTACTAAAGAGACTGAAAAGTAAAATTAATATTATAAATTACAAATATTATAAACTTGAATTGAGTCATAAAATTATATATTATTTATTTTTGTTTTATTATTTTGACTCTTTTAATACAACTGTTACATAATAGCTTTTTCATAATGTGTTTTAATGATTTTATGTCAATGTCAACTTTATTTATATAGCATTAAAACAATCTTCAGGACAGGATCTTTGAAATTGGCCAGCATTAGATATTGTTGAATAAAGTCATTATTTTGTTTTTTTGGCACACAAAAAGTATTCTCGTCGCTTCATAACATTAAGGTTGAACCACTGTAGTCACTGTAGTCTGTTTTAAATATGTCTTTAGTAGCTTTCTGGACATCTCAAAGTGTTAATTATCTTGCTGGCGATGCAGGCCTCACTGAGCCATCGGATTTTATCAAAATATATCTTAATTTGTGTTCCGAAGATGAACGAAGGTCTTATGGGTGTGGAACTACATGAGGGTGAGTAATTAATGACAGAATTTTCATTTTTGAGTGAACTAACCCTTTAATGAATTTCCAGAAAAGTAAACTATATAGAGACACACACAGTTATAAAATTGCGGTCATATCACCCACCCTTAGTGTAGACAAGCAGTCTTTCTCAGAACTTGGCAGCTCTTTCCTTGGCAGAAATCATAGAAACTCGTTTGAGAATCAACCCGAATCTCAAATGAATCTTCCTCTGGGTTAATGCCTCCATTCAAAAGGTGATTTATGATTTAGGACATGAAAGAAGGAAAGCGAGGAGGGAACTGCTCCAAAAGTCCCTCCAAAAAAAGCCACAGCAGGATTACTGGACCACCATCTTTGTCCTTTTTGTTTGTTTGGTTTTGTTTTGTTGTCAGAGGCCTTTACAGCAGGAGACCAAGAAAGAGCACCATGAGGCCGTGGCTAACTGCTGTGTCTGGCTACAGTCTTACACAACAAGCAGATGGACTCCCAAACCCAAAGTCAAAAGATGTAGTGTTGTTATCCAAAGCACCATGTACCGTGTGATATCATGCTAGATGTGTTAGCATTGTGGCACAATATTCACAGAGAGCCAAACTTTCAAAAGATATCCTTGCAAATCAGAATTATTTGTGAGCAGCCTGAACTTTTGTTCGTAAACGCTAAGCACACTAGGGAGGCGCACATGAAAATGTGTTTGGCACCATTATAGCTCCGTAAACCATGATGCTTTGATCTCTCATATGACTGCGACACACTCAGGACACACAAACACAAACAGTTTCTCTACTTTGGGTTCACTCTAAAGTTCTCCAGGGAAACTCTGGGTGAATAAAGGGACACGGTCGTTTACTAAACACAGAGGCTAAAGGCTCTACTCGCAGACAGGAAAAGTCAGGAGTGAGAGCGGCTACAACACAGTTTAGGTGTAATGACGCCAGGACTGTAATGTCCACGTTAGTAGAGCAGATTTTGTTGGAAAGAGGATACATATTTTATGGAAGCAAAAAATAATAATAAATGATCAAATATAGTTAGTAAAGTAAGTAAATAAGGTACATTTGATTTTATCTCTCACAATTATGACAAAGACAATTTTGTCGTTTCAAATTTTCATCTCTCAATTGCAACTTTATATCTCACAATGTGACATCTTATAACCGAGTATTTCTCACTGTTGTAACTTTATATCTCACAGTGACATTTTATATCTTTTATAAAGGTCTTTTTTTAAAAACTTTTTCCTACAATTACCTTTCTATTTTTTTTTCTAACTCTGAGGCAGACTCTAATATGTTAAATCAAACACACAGAGACAAACAACTAAACAGCCCCAAACATTCATTTAGCAATAAAAGCTAACTTTATTGTAGCTCCGCCCACAACAAAATCTTATTGGTCCAAAAAAACCTGCTCAAAGTATGTTAATCAATCAAAACTTGTTGGGGTTTTTTTTGACAAACATTCCTTTTTCTTTTTTTTTTAGGTAAAAATTATACTTACAGCATTTATATATATTACAATTTAAAACAGCTGTTTTCTATTTTAATATCCATTGTCACACAATTCTCCAGAAATCATTTTAAAATTCTAATTTGCTGCTCAAGAAATATTTCTTATTATATTATCAATGTTGAAAACAGTTGATATTTCTGTGGAAATTGTGACTTTTTTCAGGATTCTTTGAAGAACAAAGTTCAAAAGAACAATTTATTTGAAATAGAAATCTTTTGTAAAATTTTTATATTTTATTGTCACTTTGGTCAATTTAGTGCATCCTTAATTTAATTTTACTTCCTTTAAATTGGAATTCTGTATCCTGCTTGTTACTTCACTTTAAATTCAATTAAAATTCAGGAATTGAAAAAGCATTCTCAAGTTCTGAAAGGTAAACAACCCTGATACGCACATACACAAATACACACACATAATGATAATGCGTTTACTCCTACACATAAAAGCAGTTATCACTTACAAAACTTGTGTAGTGCAGTGTATACAGTATGACACACACACCCCAGCAAAACTGACATGTTCTGACAGGGCATTTCAGGGTCAGGCAAAAGACAGTGACTAGGTAAGGATTAGGTGGACCACCCTGCACATTTGTACACTTTACTTTAAGCCCCATTACTGCAGTGTTGATGTGATTCCTCCTGTAGCAAATACTTCATGCAAGCGTAACATATCAACCTCCAAAACATTCCGGTAGATGCAAACTCCCCACGCCGTACCCTGAAGACAGGAAGTCAAAAGAAAGGGAGAGAATTTTTCATGAAGCTTTCATGTTGTTTGTCACCATATGAGGGAAAGTGAGGAATTTCTCTCCCAGAATTCCCCCTGGCCTTATCACAATCACAAAACCTTCCTTACACACTGTACCGCAGCACTTTATTATGACAGTTCGCAGAAAGCGCATTTCAAACTCCACAGGAACGAACGTTCGCGCTTTCACACGCGACTCCGACAGAATTTCAAACGGCTCTGGAAAATTGCTAGCAGGCTCTTTTGCGATAATGTGGTCAAGAAGGATCGAGTGAGCGCTTGAAGGACTGAAAGCGGCTCCAACTCTCAGGGGGGCACGCTGGGATTGTGCTAATTCCCCAGACGAGCCTCTCCTCTCCCACCCACATTGGGGTGAGGAGAGAGTATTCATTAGCGAAGATAGCGCACTCCAATTAAGAGAGGTGGAAAGCGCACACACACACACACACACAACTTTTGCAGGTGTACTGCACCTGGTCTCGTACAACAAAATCAGTCTTCCAAGCTTCAGCGGTGTTTTAGCTGATTAAATTCTCGCCTACAATGACACGTCACTTCTGTTTTCTCATATACCACTCCTCCGCCACCCTCTTTTCTCGAGAGTGACACTACAGGTGTGAAATTTCACAACATGGCGTCTCTGGGCAGACATCCACATTGTTAAAAGAGAGAGAAAAAGTGAGACACTACACTTGTGGCGTGCTTGACTGGGGTCTGATTAATGGTTTGGAGGGTTGTGATTGGGAGGGCGATGATGAGATGGATATGAATGAATACACAAGCGCAGCTGTTCTGGTTGCCCCTTCCTCGGGCGCTGCGAATCCATAAACCCCATTCTGCTGTCACATCAGTGCCACAACACCTGAAATAAACATCAACTACAAACAACGAGCCACATCCATCCACAACAGCGTGGAAAGACTGCGCATGGGGAGGGAGATCAAGACTAAACACTATTATAGAGTACAGCATGCACGCACTCTAAATGTGAATGACAGCGTTATGAGCCGAGGGGCTTAGAGAGTAAGCACGCACACACACAAAGTCTCTTCCGACTGGCTTAATGGGGCCTCACCTGTTGGCGTCCTGCGCGAGTGTGTGTTTTAGCAGTTGCTGGCATGTGTTTAAAAAGAAGAACTGACGAAAGCCAAGCCAAACACGGTGGGGGAATGTCAACGAGCATCTTGAGTCAACACAACTCGACTACGGTCGTCTCCGTAGTTCGACCCGCAAGCCTTCAGGGGTCAAATGCTATGGTAGGGAATGACAGGCGTACAAACACACACACACACACACACACACACACACACACACACACTGAATCTGAAGCTAATTCTTAAATCCTGACTTGAATGGTAACAGCAGGTTTAGTGGCGGATCACTCCGTTAGAGGCCTATCAACCCTTTTTGGCAAGTTGAGACCAGCCTGATGTCTAAAGTTGGGCTTATGTTGATCTCAGTAGGCTGAGGGTAGCCCATATCGACTGGGTGTGTTGAGACATTTCCCTCTTAGCCTTGCTAAAGCAGGCATGAGGACTAATCCTGCAGAGGTTAAGTGGAATCCCCTCCACTCTTTCTGTTCCTGTGCACTTCTTTATACGAGTCAAGAACGGAGACTCTGGACTCTAAAACTCTGAATCGTGTTCCACTGCAGTTCACAGCACTAAAAGCAGACTTCCATGGACTTGAATAACTCAAATACTTAATGAAAATGTGGTTGAAATAAAGAATTAGAGAAGAGTGTGAATTTAAAGGGGTAGTCCAGCCAAAAATGAAAATTCTGTCATCATTTACTCACCTTCATGTCGTTCTAAACCTGTATGCATTCTGTTTTCTGTGGAACATGAAAGAAGATATTTTGAACACTTTCTTTTCCCATTGTGTTTTCCAATACAATGGAAGTCAACGGGAACCAAAATTTGATAACTTACATTTTTCAAAAATATCTTCTTTCATGTTCCACAAAAGAAGTAAAGTCATACAAGTTGAATGACATGAGGGTGATTAAATGGTGACAGATTTTTTTTGTATCCCTATAACAGAGGTTTGCTGTCTCTTCCCTTTATTTAGATGAAAATCTACGATGTGTTAAAATGTAACATTTAAAGTCACCAACTCAAAGCTCTGATGACAGTCCTAAGGTATAAGGGCTAAGTGATTGTTAGGCTCTTCTGGATGTTTGTGAGCTACTTACAACAGTGACAGCCCACTTTTAGAAGTGTTTTCCCATTCATTTTCCGCATATGGATAAAAAAAAAAAAAAAAAAAAAAATCAATGCCATAAACCAAACCAACCAGCTCAGAGATTAACACAACAATACAAAGTTTGAATTGAAGAAAGAAAAGTATTCTAAAATCAGAAAAACAGACAAAGGAATGAAGCATTATGAAAGACAAAGAAAAAAATGTTCAATATAAAACTACTGATTTATGGTGATTGTAAAGTATAAAAACAAAATATTTTATATTTATGCTAAATATTCATATATACTACCGTTCAAAAGTTTGAGGTCATATTTTGTTTTAAATATTTTTTTTCTTTTAATTTTGCAAGGATGCATTAAATTGCTCTAAAATGTATACATGTTTCTTTTAAACTTTCTATAAATCAAAGAATCTTGAGAAAAAAAAAAAAAGAAAAAAAAAACTTATCAGTTTCCATAAATATATTATGCAGCACAGCTATTATCATCTCAAAATCAAAAATATTTATTTTAAAAAACAAAAAACAAAAAAACATTTGTACCAACTCCAAACTTTTGAACGGTAGTGTATAAAAAAAATAATATCAAAAGTGAAGGGATCCTAGCATATAAAGAGTGTAGGGATACTTGCTTACATTATTCACACATGCTTCATGGGAGTGAGTGGTCACTGCAGATGTCTTTCAACCCGATTTGTTTGCTAATCTCTGATTGGTAGATCTTTTTTATCTTTTTCATGGGGAACTTAGTTCTTCACATGCAATTTGACTGTTAAATGATTTAAGTTAAAGTTACACTAACTGATGGCTTCAACAGAAACATAAAATGAGCTCTGACGTTCAAATGTTTATAGAGAATCGTTAAAAAATTATTTTCTCTATGGAAAAAAAAAAAAATGAATGGGATTTTCACATCCGGAATTTTACAGGTTGTGCTCAATTCTGGTCCCTAGATATGACTTGAGGTAGCATTCACATCGGTAGCTCAAATGGTGCGGGACGAAGTTTAAATCTTTCACCCTAAATGAGCAGTAGTAATAGTGAGGTTTGCCTTAGGAAGAACCACTAATTGAAATGTTGAGGTTTTTTGTAAGTTCCTCAAGTCTGATGAACATATCAGTCTGTGGACTTGTTTAAAAATGAGAACAGTCTCATTTAACTCAGCGGTGGGTCATATAAGGTGACAGGATGTGAGAAAAGCATTAACATGTGATTGTTTTCAGCACTGTGAGGTTGCACCGTACAATACAATTTAGTTGCTAAAAGCTTCCAAAAAGAGAAAGCTGACATTTTTGCATGGGAGAGATGACCTTTACACAACTGAGAAAAGCTGTGCGGAGCTTTTGCCGGCCACGGCACAAACACACACCTTTACCCACCCACACACACAAAGCCAGCTGCCAGACATTAGCTTGCAAATGGCCCACTGTATGTGCCAAGCTGAAAATTTGCAATCAGCCATCTTAAGCAATATGAAGGCATCTAGAGGTTGTAATGTCCCAAGACAGACTGACATGTAGCGTATGGCTCTTTCACATACACATTCCAAAATTTCGAGAACACGCTGAAAATTTGGTACATAAAATATGATTTAAACCTGGAAATTAGGGTTGTGACGGTGAGGAATTTTTCCCACCGGTTAATAGACATGTGACAACATCGGTATCACCGAGATGGGGGGGGGATTCCAAGCAATTGCCGCCCACAAATTGGCACTAATTTGAAAGCGAAATTTGAAAGCAAACAGCTGCGCAGGCATTCATAACGGTGCTGAGCAGAGGATCGTTTTCAATTAATTCCTATGGGAGTTGAGCTGGAATTTATGAATGCCCGTGCGGCCCTGCGCATTTTACTTTTGCTTTCAAATAAGCGCCAATTTGGGGGTGGCAATTGCTTGAATGGTGGGTTATTATTCTTAATGAAAAACACAACAACTAGAAAAACACAACTATTCCTTTGCAGTTCCCTATTAGCACCGGGTTTAAATCCAAAATATTGCAAAAATCTCAAAATCTTCCACCATCATCTTGTCAGTCAGCTCCTCACTCTCGTAATGAATGAAATCTGACCAATCTGCACTGCGACTCTCATTTGGCTCAGGCTGCATCGAGCAGATGCGTTCAGTTTTTAATTGCGTTGTCTGTTTTCTAACTGAACTAAATGACTTTTATTACTATAAAATATAAAAACAAGGGTGGGGAGGGGGGCGGTGCCACGGTGGGTAAGCAATGTAACCGGTGTTACGGCTGAACACCGGTAACACCGTCACAGCAAGCCTACTGAAAATAAACCAAAAGTTTTAGGATTTTGAAATATTGGGGGATTATGTTTTGAAAGAAAACGAATAAAAAATTTTTAAGTTATTTCTAGGCCACTAATCAAAAAACTCAAATATCTAAAATCCTTCCTGAATCAAATATTCTTGCCTCCATCAAAGCAAAAATAAAGAAATTCATGCCAATTTTAATATAATTAAAATATCAGTATAAAGATAATTCTAAATTAATACATATTTCAGTAATATAATGTAATATAATATAATTTCACTATAGTGGTTTCAGACTTTTGAACAACAGCACGAGCTGCACCGATAAAAGGGGATGGAAATACTTTTGCTTGCTGTTACTACAGCTAAAAAGTACAGCGGTTGGCATATTTAACACTTTTAATTCAGTTATCGTGCACATAATAGAAGAATACACTTCTCTGTACACCCAAGCCATTATTTTTATGCAGTCCCCATGATGAAACTGTACAATTAAAGACATCACCACCTACTTCTGCTGTTTCATTTTGTTAAGCCTCTGTTAAGACTTTCATTTACCTATAAACAGTTCTTGGGCTGTTGTATTTGATGGTTCGTAGACTATAGGAGCAGCCTATAGACACACACACAGAGAGAGAGACCAGGTTGTGGCCGCAGGGGGGGTGGGGGCCCAGACAGCACTGAGTCAGCAGCAGAAAGGAAACGATCAGAGCCCTAGAGGGGAATACATCAACACTGCAGAGGCGCCTCCATCCTCCTCTCCTCCCATCAACACCAGCACCACCACCATCCGTCTTTCCTCTTCACCTCAAAGGGGCTCTGCATGCCTGCTCATCCATCTCTCACTGACCAGGTTTCTGCAGCACGAGCTCAGCGCTGTGGGTCTGATGCAAATGGGTCCTTTTTAGTCGAGGCTAAGACATGTAAAACAGCGTGAGGAATATGTAAAAACAACAGACTGACAGAACCAGAGATTGTTCCTGCAAAGACTGGTGGGCGCCACACATTGTCACTCATTCACACACACACACAGACCGACATCCTCGCACAAAGACGAGTGATTTCACTTCCTTCATCACAGCTGATCTCAGCAGGATAGTAATTCACATACTGTAGGAGAGAGGCTGAAATGTCATCCTCGCATTATTAGACTGACCTTCAATTTGAAGGCAAAGCTAGCGGGAGTTTCTGCTTTACAGTGCATGTTGAAGGTAAAAAAAAAAAATAAAAAAAAAAAAAAGTATCTTGTTCAAGTTTCAAAATTGTAAAATAAAAAAAAGCTCTTTTATTTGGGTAATTCTGAGACAGTTTCAGACTAGAATATGCACAACATGATGGACAAGGGTGATATGATGTCACGCTCCAGGGCTTCTGCTTGTAATAAAAAACTAATTATTAAATAATGTTTGGATTTATTTAATCAAAAATACAGTAAAAACGGTGAAATCATTCTAATATACTGATTTGGTGCTCAAGAAACTTTTCTTATTATCGCTGCTAAAAACAGTTGTGCTGCTTAAAGGATTAGTTCACTTTAAAATGAAAATTAGCCTACCCAAGATTTACTCACCCTCAAGCCATCCTAGGTGTATATGACTTTCTTCATTCTGATGAACGCAATCAGAGTTATATTAATAAATATCCTGATGCATCTAAGCTTTATAATGGCAGTGAACAGGGCCAATGAGTTTGAAGCTGAAGAAAGTGCATCAATCCATCATAAACGCACTCCACAAGACTCCGGGGGGTTAATAAAGGCCTTCTGAAGCGAAGTGATGCATTTGTGTGAGAAAAGTATCCATATTTCACAAGTTATAAAGTAAAATATCTAGCTTCCGCCGAGCCTTCCGTATTCAACTTACAAAGAAAGTGTAACACCTCTCGCAGTTCAAAACGCTTATGCTACGTCCCACACCTTCCATATTCAACTTTGAATATTTGAATACATTAAATAACCATTGACTACGGAAGGCCGGTCTGGCGGAAGCTAGATATTTTACTTCATAACTTGTTAAATATGGATATTTTTCTTACACAAACGCATCGCTTTGCTTCAGAAGGCCTTTATTAACCCCCTGGAGCCGTTCACTGCCATTATAAAGCTTGGATGCGTCAGGATATTTATTAATATAACTCTGATTGTGTTCATCAGAAAGAAGAAAGTCATATACACCTAGGATGGCCTGAGGGTGAGTAAAGCTTGGGGTAATGTTCATTTTAAAGTGAACTAATCCTTTAATACTTTTAAGGTCATATACACAAAAAAAAAAAAAAAAGTTAAAAAACAGCATTTATTTGAAATGGAAATCTTTTGTAACAAGTCTTTCCTGTCACTTTAAATTTCTTTCAAAAAAAAAAAAATCTCTGCAGCCAAAATTCAAAACGAACACATAGGTCAGACAACCACATATGGTCTCAAACCAATGGTAAACGGCACAAATAATTGCTCCTCACTCAAGGACAAAGAGCAACAGAGAGGAACCTTCTCCGGTTTCTTTAATCCTCAGCTTTCATCATCCCAAACGGCAGCGACAAATTGCCAGTTCACTTTGGGAACAACGGTCGCTAATGGAGGGGGGGGGGGAGCTCAAGTAAGATGTGTACACAACCCGTTCCCCTCATTTACCTGTCATCATTCCATTCCTATCCGCTCTTGAGCCGTTCTTCACAAAGACATGGGGTACATTTGATACATCACTCACACAAGCGCTCGAGAACGCTGGGGCACACAGATGCTTCTGAGGTGTTAAGAAAAACACCTCTACATCTGACAGAAGGACTCAAGTTTCATTATGGGAAGGTTCAAAGCCAAGGTCTTACACACTTGAGTTAGAAGAGAGAGACACTAGTCTGTAATGTCCTACTTCCTTTTCACAAGTATTACAACAACAAGCAATGGGCGAAAAAGTCAGGGTTTTTCTTCAATGATTTACATTGACAAAATAAGTCTTTTGTTAAAAGAGAGTTTGTGATTTCTGCTGACATAATGTGGCTTTGTCCAGCAAAACTGACAAAGAAAATTAATTTTATGCAAATTAACAACTTTATGTAAACAGAACAATGTCCTGATGACCTAAATTCACTGTGCGTGAAGCTCAAGAGTTACATTTCTAAGGTTCTGCTGAAGCCACTTAGTATTCAGTCGTTCAATGTTCATTACCAATAATGATTTTCCTCCATTGCAAACACTGCTAAATTATTTAAAAAGGCGGCTGGAACTGAACGCAAACATGTAGCCCTCCCGTAGATGCAACATAAGTCAATACGAGGTGAGATGTTGTAAAAGCACATAGCTCACAATGCATTGTTTGAGCTTCGTTTGGAGAACATGAAAACACAATGGGCTCATTCTTGTCTTTCTCCGGCACACTGATTCACAGCAGATGTGATTCTTTAAAGTGCTATAAAGTTCTTAGTATATGTTACTCGTAATAGCAGCAAATTTTTATGAGCAGCTGTAAATGACAGTTTCTATCATATCTCAAGATTTATATTTAAAAAAAAAAAATAAAAAAAATGGGGTGATAGAGAAAAATTAAATGTGGAGGATTTAACAGAAATAAAGAGCAACACTGATTAAAAATTGATTCAAGCGAAGCCTATTTGCATTCTTCTCGCTCTATAAAAATTTATGAAGGCAGCAAATGAACAAAGGCATGAACTGTTGTTTAGCACCTAGTATACTAAATAATAAACTTCATACCAACAGCTTTAATCATTATGTAACTCTCTTTGTGCACACTGCCAAATGAAACTTCCTGAAATCTAGCCAAATCAGCGGGAGTAGACAGGTCTGTAATGACTAAGAATACTGCTTTATCAAGCTTATCTACAATTTGTTCAACTGTTTGTGTCAGCAAACCTTTAATGTCATTAAGCATTGCTTCCTCTCTGAGGAGCGAAACTAACAAAAACCACTGGCAAGCTTGCTTTGATAGCAAAGATTAAAGATCATGTGTGTATATCAGATGTGGAGATCAGGGCTGCAATAACTAACTGATAAATATTATAATATAAATAGCTTACAATATTCACTAATATCACTTTGCAGTAGTAGTTATTTCTATGAAAAAAGAAAAAAAAATTTTTTTTTTTTTTTTTTGAAAATGGTAGGCCACAGAAAATGTAAAATGCAGAAGCATGCAAGTACTTTATTTGATCCGTGCAGCTCTTAAAGTGACAGCAGCCTAATAAATCTGCTGCAGTCATTGTTGACTTCTGACTTCTGTTTTGAGGACTTTTCACTTACATTAATTAACTTAGTATTAGTTTTTGTTGAAGTATCGATAATTATGAAATTTCAGTGACATTTAAAATTACTCTTATCATGAAATAAGACTTCGATCATATCACCATCTATAATCAGGTTAAATAATCGTGATTTTAATGTTAACCAAAATAATCGTGATTATGATTTTTGCCATAATCGAGCATGCCACAATATAAAGTTTAAAATAGTTATATTAATATTTATATTATTTTTCATACATTATATACTTCAGTCAGTTTGTAAGTAAAAAATATAATATAATATAATATAATATAATATAATATATACTTTGAAGTACAGAATTGGCCTCAATGTGAAACATGAACTTAATTGTTAACTGAAGAAATAATGAACAGATTAACCGATTACCAAAAATAGTTGTTTGCTGCAGGCCTACTTTTTGAAAACGAGTGTGTTTCAAACAAAGGAGAAAGTCCTCAAGAGACTTTCAATTGCACAGTTAAATTCCTACTGTGAAGACGGGGAGGCTTCTATATTTGAAAAGGAGTGAGAAGATTGTTATTTGGCTAATTACAGATTTAGGGCTGAAACAGTAAACCGTTAGAGAGGAAGAGAGCGAGGTGCTTGAGTGAGCTACATTAGAGTGCTGGAGTGGCGAGACTGGATTCATTGTGTGCTGATGGCATCTTTTATCTCTTGCAATACTGATAGGCCTAAAGGAGTAGTTTGGGCTGGGGAGTGGTTAAAGGGGTGGGCTATCTAATCTGATCAGAGACCATTGTTTTGAAGCTCATTTACCACTGGGGGGTCCAGAGGTTTCCACACAGTCGGCAAGTCAACCCAAACCCACCCCCCATCCCTGCGGCCAACACAAGAAGGTCCTTGAAAAAACAAGCGACAGACACAAAGGGGAAAGCGGAGAAGACAACCCAGAGGGCTATTTGTGAGGATTTGCTCATTCCTCACAAATACACAAGAGTGCTGACCGCTGACTCAGACCTTTGGTTCGGGTTTGAACAGCAGGAAGTCAGCTTGGTGAGATTGTTGTTGCTGTTTAGGAGAGTCCTAGTCTCCAGAGACCAAGGAAGTTAATGCTAAACATCTGGGATCTGCATTTAAAAAAAGAAAGGGTAAGGGGTTAGGAGGAGACAGTATTGACTTGTCATGTAAGGCAACATCCCATCTCAAAATGGGGCTGTTGGACTGGTCATACAGTACAGGAAAGGGCAGGAAATAATTCATCTCCACTCTATCATGCTGCCATGAGCATGAACACTTGTACATGAAGCTGGACCCCATCCTGCAATTCACATTCTGCCATATTGCGGAGGTCTCTGTGGAAGTGGCAGGGAGGATGAGAAGTCAGCAGCACAGAGATCACTGCTAATTGCCCGTGGTGAATGATTATGGAAATGAACCAGAAAGATACAGCAAAAGTAAGACACAAAGCAGATATTTGGCACAAGCTTTTCCAAGTTGCCTTTAACTGGGCATGAGTTCAACATTTAGAAAGCCCTGCAAGTATGTATTCTAGACACTGTGCGTGTGTGTGTGTGTGTGTGTGTGTGTGTGTGTGTGTGTGTGTGTGTGCGCGCGTGCGCGCGTGCGCGCGTGCGTGCACCAAATGTCCCCACAAGGATAGTAAAACCTTAGATCACCTACATTGTGAGGACCAGCCAGTGGTCCCCACGAGGGAAATGGATTAATAAACATAATAAATTATGTTTTTTTGAAAATGTAAAAATGCAGAGTTTTCTGTGAAAACTTTTGGTGTCATAACCTTATTAAAATACAAGGATACAAGGGTCAAAAACAATGAAAACAACTTTTTATGGAAAAAATTCTTAGTGTTGAGACCTGCTATATTAAAGGCACAGTTAAATGTGACATTTATTATAATGGGTTTATGTGAAGATTGTTTTAAGTTCACTTAAATTTAAAGTTGTTTTATATTTTAAAGCCTTAAATGTTAGCTTTCAATTATACTGTAATGTTGAATGGCTATTATTTTTATTTTTTAAAATAAAAACAATTTTATTAAACATTCCTTTGTTCTATGGTTGGGGTTTGGGTTTGTAATGATAATTAGCTTATTCAAAACAAATGAAGTCTATGGTATGTCCCCAATCTAGCTAGGTAAACATGAGTATGTGTGTAAGTGGAGTCGCAGGAGACACTAGAAAAATACTCCACAAATCTCCTGGAGCTGGACAGCACAGCGCTGAGCTCAGGATTGTTTGTTTGAGAATGGGCCAGGGGGATGAAATATACACTCGAGGTGTAAAGATCAGAATGACAAACCCTTCAACAAGTCTTTGAAAAGAGCGACTTCAGGTATGGCTTTGATTTTGAAAAACTCTTGCAGTAAATTCCATTCAAGTGAAGAACGCCATACAAGAAACATGCGTCAGTGAATAAAAGCCCGATTTAATGCGACTTATTTGCTTGTCATGCAAAGAATGTACCGTGAACATCCCTGAAAGCAGAGGTCAGACATTCTTTAAACAAAGCCTGAACTAAAAAAACGCTCTTGTTAGCACTTAACCGCATCAAGTGCTTTAATAAACTTAGCTATGCTCATCTCCACCCCCTAACTACAACGAACGAAAGGAGGGTAGCAGGAGGAGAAGGGCTTGAGCTCCATCAAAGTCATGTCTGTTGTCAAAACACATTGAGATGGAGGAGATAAAATAAATGGCATCTTTTGGAAAGATGAGGAACACTCATCCTTCCAAACAACAGATGACCCCAGCCACAGACTCCCCCAACTGTATTGAAATAGTGGTAATTGGACCCTCTTGGGGCCCTCCAATGGGGCCCTTTGTACGTCTAAGAGTCAATCAAGGGCCGATGACAGACAAAGCCTAGTCAGATTTAGGAGAGAAAAGTGCCGGAAGGGTCGATGCAGAGGCCGGAGTCGTGATCCATCCCGAGGCGGGGGACAGACGGGCCTCTGCCCATGATGCCCTGCTCTGACCTCTTGTC
This sequence comes from Ctenopharyngodon idella, assembly GCF_019924925.1. NCBI lineage: Eukaryota > Metazoa > Chordata > Actinopteri > Cypriniformes > Xenocyprididae > Ctenopharyngodon > Ctenopharyngodon idella. The sequence continues at coordinate 14,782,022 of NC_067232.1, read as the reverse complement.
ACCTACGACTGTGCCCTGCTTCTCCACCTCTGACCCTAAAAACACGACACTTAGACCCGCTGTAAAAGCACAGGGTGGATAGGACATTATTCAGATACTTAATCTTCCAATGGATACTTGTAAAGCTAGAATTTTCTATAGAATTTATAGAATTTTAGCAAACAATCAGGGAGGTTTTTGGAAAAGGGACAACGTCTAACCTTCATGTCTGTCCTAAACTTTGGCAGTCTAGTCAACAGTCAAGCCACACAGTAGTGAAAGCAGGTCAACCATATCTATTCTACTGAAGGCCACTAGAATTTAATCACTGACAGACCCAAACTCTGTGAGGTATATCAGCTCCTTTACGGGAAACACAAATATGTAAAAGATCATCAAACTATAAACTAATAATCTGAGCACTCAAAAAGGTCAGAAGAGTAGAAGTATATGCTCAGTTTTCAAATTAAAAAAAGCCATACATGAAGGGGTTAGTACATCTAAAAATTACATCATTTATCATCACTCACTGTAATGTCATTCAAAACCTTTTTCTGTGGAACAGATTTTTTTTTTAAAGAATTTACTGGCCACTATTTTCATTATAATGACAGAAATGCACCATGGCGTGGAGTACGTACCACCTTATTTATGTTGCTTTTTTTGTTATTTTGTAGCTTGACAACCCCAATCCTCATTCACTTCCATTATATGAAAAAGATTGACCTAAAAAAAAAAAAAAAAAAAAAAAAAGTTTACTACGACATGAGGGTTAGCAAATGAATTTTTGGGTGAACTATACCCTTAACAATAAGGGTAGAAGAACCATATCTGCTTGCAAAGAGTTTAAGCACAAGACAATAACCGCTTCTCCAAAAGGGTCTGCTCAGGTCAGGAACAGACCCGACTGTACAAAGGTCTTCAAAAGCTCTTCGAAGATGACACATACAACACAGTCTGTACAGCTGGTTTATGAGGGAACAAATTCGCCATTTGGAGCCACTTTAATACTTAATAAGCATAATGAGGCTGAACATAACGCCTGACTTCCGAGCTTAAAAATTCATAATGCGCTGTGAAACTTAGATGGCACTAACAGCACACTCTCTAACAGACACACACACACACACCACTAAAATAAAGAAAGCTCATTGCTCTTATTTAAATAACGCATACCAGGGCTGATCAATTGCTTTGCCTTTTCTCAGCATCTCTAATATATAAACTCCATTATTTAATTCTTAGGCACACATACAGAAAGCTCATCTAAATAATGCTTATGGCGGCCTTCAACACAAACACATGAAATGCCCGCTCAAGCCGTCTATTCCAGGCTGCTCAATACTCATCTTTCTTTCTCCTGCTCCCCCTAGCGTCCACAGTGAGTACAGCATGATGGAAGCGGAAAGGAGAGAGAGAGGGAGAGAGAGAGAGACAGAGAGAAAGGGGAGGAAGCCACAAGCTCCGCCCCCAGATGACATCAGTGCTGTGTTGAAGCAGAGCTGGAGGCAGATGCAACCTCACACTTGTAGTGAGCTCCAGGCAGCTGACCAGCTCTGCCAACTTCTCTATCTTGTCTCTCTCTCTGAGCCAAAGGAGTGTGTGTGTGTGTATGTGAACAAGTGTGTGTGGAAATAAAAACACACCCTGCTATTCGCACCACTGCTGCTACTGAGCCTTTCTGACACTCGGCTCGTTTTGGGGATTGAAATCATCTTCCATTGTATTGGATTTATCCTACGGACTGACTTTATTCTTTGAGGATATTCTTTGATTTTCCTTTTTGAATTATTGCTTTGGCAGGTAAGTGTATTTTGTTATGGGTTTCCCCCATTATTCTTGGGCTGTTTTTAACCCTTTCCCTTATGTATTTCATCACCCTGAGGTTATCAAATACCTTCACCATATGCATAGAGAAAATCTGGATCTATCCCTTACATTCCAGCCACACACAAATCTTCACATTGAATTATTTCTAAACTTTCAGATCCAGTCATTTGTTTGCGATGAGGAAAAAGGCATTTTATTGTGCTTTATTTCAATTGTAGGCAGACCCTTAGGGATTTGAGGGGGATGCAATAGCAATTTAAACTCACAAGTACAGTAGTCATGAAATTCAGCAGTATATATAGCCCTTCATTTACCATTTATGATTCAACGTGCATCTCTAAAACAAATTTAAAACAATAGTTCACTTTTAAAATACTGGCATAATTTATTAACCATTATGTTGTTTCAAATCTCTATGACTTTCTTTCCTTGAACATAAAAAGGCATGTAAAGAAGAGATGTAAATGCTCAGCCACTATTCACTTTCAGTGCATCTTTTTCCATATAATGAATGAATGTGAATGGTGAACGAGGCTGTCATTCTGTCTAACATCACATTTTACAAAGGATTTGGTGAAGTCATATAGGTTTGAAACAACTTGGAGGCGAGAAAACGAACGATTTTTCATTTCCATTTTTCGGTGAACTATCCCTTTAAGTCTCCATTCCGCTGCCGCGAATAAACGCACTAGGGACGCACAACTTACATTTTATTTTCACCATCAGCACTCTATATCAGTTAGTCTGCTATAATAGAGCTTTAAAACATCGTTTAGAAAAAAACGCAATGCAGAATGTATCTTTACCGCCTGCAATCAACAGGAACGTATAAACTTAACGCGGTGCGTCTTAAATCTTGTGTGAGAGGCTTATCGCTAACGAAACGAGCAGATGTCGATTAAAAAAATAGAAAATATATATTAATAACGCCCAACCTATGCTCTGGAAGCGTGATGAGAGAGTGATTGGAATAAAGAATGGGCGAATCTGGGATGCGGCGCGTCACACTTCATGTACACTGCGCGCGACACGACAAAACTAGAACTCTCCCATTATAGAAGCCGCTTGCAGCGCAGACAGCTTCGTTGATTATGAGGGTCGCGTTCTAATTTGGAATACTAACGAAAACTCACAAGATTGGCGCGCAATAAATGTGCGCCCTGTGCTTTTCATTGAGAGAGTGAGTGTGTGGCGCAGTAAAGAGATCTGAGGCTGTCAGCTGCTTCAGGATTTTCCCATCAAACGAATTTCCCTTCTTTTAAGTAGCCTTCCAAGTTATCTGAAAGATAAGCTTTCATATCTGTTAGACAGAAAAAGTCAAGATTGAAATAATAGTTTTGTGCAGATAAAGAGAGAGGGACTGTGAGATGACGATAAGAGCCAAGCTTCAGTCAGAGCTGATTAAATCAGTTTATAAGACGACTAGTAGACAATTCACATTAGACAAGTATGCAAAAAATGAACAAGACCTCTTTTTGAATACCTAATGTACTTTTAAGTGCAAGTTGTTTTCCCTAGCTTTGAGCTTCATCTGTGCAAATGCAGTAAAAGACTGTGTATTCAGAGAGGTTAGTTTCTTAGCACAATAATAGCTGAGAAGCACAAATGGTCTGTTTTGACTATGTAAGGAGGGTGATAAAATTAACTAACCTATTGTTCTTTGTTGTACGTGTCAAAGCACTCTGTGGCAGTCTTTTTCGCTTGCCTAAACAATTTGTATCAGTGATTTACAAATACCACACCTCCGAGATTTAAAAGGCATAAATACCAGTCTCCCTTAAGATACTAATACACAGCAATGAAAATTAACCCACTCTCTATATTTTAATGCAAAAATCTAAGCATTCAGTATATGTTTACTGGCAGCCAGGCAGATAGCACTCTTTGTTTCAAGCCATGAATGCCGGAGGCTAAACCCAGTGGTCCGTGGCATTCACTCAGAGTCAACATGAAATGGTCATGTCTTTCAGGCCTTCAGAAAAAAGTCTGTCACCCTTTTGTGCTGAAGACAAAAACAAATCGTCTAGTAGAATTTTCCTCATGTCGGCAGCCAACCTCTGACCTCGGAGAGGCCATTCTATAAAATGTACCTTAAAAACAAGCCTAGAAGTTAATTTTCTGAAACATTTAAGAAAATGACTCATTTTTATTGTTTAAGCAGAAATATACTTTTTTTTTTTAGGACAAATTATGTAACAAACAGAAAAATAGGGCTGTGAATTTTAGCTTTATTGCAGAAACAATTTACTCCCTTTGTAGTGGAAACAAAAAAGTACAGTGCAGTAAAATCAACCCATCCCTTTTTGCCCTTGTCCAGCAACTGCTGCCCCCTGTACCCTGGCAGGGGGTACATATGTGGTAATTAAAGCGCCAGTTCAGCCTCCAAGTGTCTGTGTGTATCTGCATGCATAGGCCTGATACAGAAGCACCTACCACCCCCAAGTGGGGAAAACAGTGCAGCTGCCACAGACCACTCTCTTTTCAGTGCAGCACAAAAGAAAAAGACCCTGTCTCCCCTAGAATCCACTCTCACTGCCTGAACGCCAGCCAGGGACAAACCTGCGGATCATCTGCCCCAAAACTGCACACGGAGGGGAGCCACTTACACAATAGCCTGCTCTTAAATTAACGTTAAAGCCGTGCCTAAACCGTTCTTCTCGTTTCCAAATATGTAGGCAGAAATGTTTCATCTCTCGGCCCACTAGGCTCAGAGAGGCATGCTATGGCTTCATGGACATAAGATACATGACAAAGAGAGGCATTTAGTTCAAATCCTGCCTGGGGTTCAGAATCTATTGAAAACAAGAGCGCTGTTTTTCATAATCATAGCCCAGGATCAACCAATGTAGACTAATTTTATCCTAAATGTTTATGCATGGGCTCTGATCAAATGTGACAGCATTTTTGGGAACTAATAGAAAACATCAACTCAAAATTTAAAAATGATGCATAATGCAATGTTTGCCATCTTAAGGTTTAACCTAATTTCTCTAAAAATGCAGAAAAATTCACATATAAAGCAAAGCATTGTCATTATAATAATGTAAAATATTTGTATTTAAATTCCATGTTTCATATGTATTCAAATTATAAAATTATTCAATATTCCTTAAAAACAAAAATTCTCTGACCTTTAATGTTGCACAATCACATTCAAATATGATTTTTTTCCCTTAAATGCTTTTTTTAACCCATTTCACAGTGCCCCAACCCTAGTGTTCAGAACTCAAGACACTAAACAAGCAAAAGGTAGTTGGCTGTGGCCATTTTAACCAGAATGCTCGATTGAACATCACTTCAAGCAGAGCAATGAAGCAGAAGCAGGCCTAGCCATTAGAACGATCTCCTAACGGGAAACGTGGCCTATTAGAACGATAGTGAGAGGTGCCCGTCACATTCAGTGGCTTTTTTTCTCTGGCTATGAGCAGTGGGTGGGATAGGGGCTGGAAGATTTAACCAAATGTGAAAAAGCTAATAATTCTAAGTGAAAGAAGTTCAGTAAAGCAGAAGGCCAGGGCCCTTATGCTTAACTTGTAATGAACAAAGGACCACTGCCACTTCAGTGAAATCTGAAGAGCCAGGGGGAAAAGAAAAATGATAATGCAGCCAATCATCCAGCCAGATCAAGGTTTGCATGACCCATTGAGACAGCTGGCATGACAAGCTTAGGTGAAGCGTATAAGGTAGATGCCCTCCCTTCTTTTCTGTTTGACCTTTAAGACCATAACATAATACTGGCCCATATATATTTCCCAAGACACCTGTGCTTTTACCAAGGTCTCCTGCGTAAGATCTCAGCTGAAATATCATGAAATAAACAGCCACCTGTGAGTGAACCCTTAAATTTTCAGGGAAGTATCTTGGCAGAAAAAAACCCAAAGGGGCTTGTGTATCGCCAACTTCCTTTTTTCCCGCTCCTGTGCCAGGAAGTGATTTACATTGGGTATAGTGCATAAAGCAAGAGCAATTCCATCTCCACATAATTTCGCAGTCTGTTATTTGTCAGACTTCTAGAAAAATGGCAAGCTACTTTACACACATAATTCTCCAAATCAATACAACATTTCCTCAGAACAGTTAAACAAAATTGCAAGCTGATCGCTAACTAAGTATTCACCATTCCTGCAAGTACTTATTTTCCTCTTCAATAAATCCGACAATCATGAGGCAAATGTTTCAGAATTCAACAAAAAGAAAGCAACTTAGTCTCTGTCAGCATGCTGAAAGCTCACCGTCAACCATCATCTGCCCTTAAAGTAGGGTCAAACCTGCTGTTTTCGAGCTCTTGTTAATCTACTAATATAATAGTACTTAGGTTCAACAGAAGGATGGGATGTACTATTAGACTGTGTTGGCAAGACCTGTTATCAAGTTATAAGGCCTTTAATTCCCTAATCTCTCCTTGTCACTCCCTACAACTGTTTCAAAGTTGCCTGGCACACCCAAACATGTTTTACAGGAAGGTTACCATACGCAGGTCAGCAGAAGGGTTTCAGGCAAGGGCACAAACCGTGGTGCTGGCTTTCAGTTGGAGAAATGTATATTGTCAGTCTAACCAGAATGATGTATCGTGGGAAATTATAGTATGGAAGGTGCAGCATAGATGTCTCTTTAGGGCCACCGGAGGTGACTTGCATGAAGAGCCCATTTGGGTATTCATGAGTCTGCAAGACATAAAACGTGTTCATCTCACATGTACATTTTTGAGCAGTGCGAGGGCGTTGTGTTCAGGTGCTGTCGGGGCAGCCCGAGGGACCTTTGGTGGCTGCTCGACACCTCAGCAGCAATATGCTTCACCATGACTCTTATTTTTACCTTCACCTTCTCCTTCTAGAGCATCTTTAGCCACTTTGAAAGCACAGCTCAGTGGAGAACGTCGGCAGGCAGGAGGGAGCGGTCTTTGGTCATTGTCGCAGGGCCCAAACCGTGGTCGCTTTTCTTATGCAAAGGAATTCTTTTCAGCCATCACCATAGAGAACACTAGAGGGGGGATGTTAGGGTTAGTGGCAGACAGAACAACGAACACGGTTATCCTGGCAGCACAGGCTTAAGGCAAGGAAAAAGAAAGGTTTTTATAAAAATCCACACAACATCTCCACTAATCCAGGTTTCACAAACAGTGTCCACTATCAAAGGACTGCATCCCAGGGGCTTTTCTCTGTGGTCATTTACCCAGAGGCAAAGAAATCCCCTGATATACAGAAACCCAATAAGCTTAAGGGACTTTCAAATTCTCATCTCAACCACACACTCCTCTTATTTTTCCCCTCACTTCAATCTGATAAGTCTGAAATGCAGTGAAGCGATCTACAGGCCATAACAATCCATAAAAATCCAATCCATTGTGGTATACTTTTTATGTTAGGTGCAAACCTTGAAAACAGAAGCTAAAGCGCTATCGGATTACGTCAACGTACTGTCGATGGCAATGTGAAACTGCTCTGTTTGAAGGACAGTGGCCAATTGCAGCTGGCTGCATCGCTGTCTGACTCAATCTCAGCCTTGGCACTATCGTCTCAGAATTAAATAAACGCTGCCTAACAGCATATTACACATAGTCAATAACTCATTCTCAACGAGGCCACGTACTATACCTTTTCTGGTGTCATGACGTATTCAGATGTCACATGCTGTCAATGACAAAAGAATCTGCTCTTATTGACTTCATTTCTTTTTCTGTTCTCTCTATCCTTGCTGGTAGGAGGTTCAGCATGTGAGAGGGAGTGGGTGTCTGCACGTCAGGCACAGGTTTGTGAAACGAGAGCCAAGGAGCCAGAGTGCTACAGCAGCACAGGAGATTCTGCTTTCGAGCCACGAGGCTGGATACTTTATTCATGCTCCTGCCAGGAGTGAGACTACAGGATTCGGGGCTGACTTTGGAGCCTGACTTCAGAACCGAACCGCCCTGGATTTGAGCCCAACGTACTGCAGACGGACAGTGGTCTTAACGCCATGACCAGTCTGCTTCGGGAGAGACGGGAGCAGTTCACTTCTCGAAGAGGACTATCTATTGCACACAAAAGGGTGTGATTAGGAATCGCAACTTAAAATAAAAGGATTCTGCTCTCTTTTTTTATTTCCTTTTTTGTTTTAGTCCTTTTTTGTGATTAAAAATTACTGAAATTGCATGACTGCACAGGAAAAGGCTGCCTGAGGTCTGTCTGGAAGTGGAGCTGCTTGCTTTATAGGTTTATCTACCATGGCAAAGCCTTTGATTGCATGAACTGTGGACGCTGCAATACAAGAAAGGAGGTCAGCGGTACAAACAAGGATCAGTTCGGCAAATACCAGCCTGGTCAGGATATAACCAAAGAGACCCCTTTGACAAGACGGACAAACATCTCCTGAAAGAATAGAAAAGAAGATTTAAAGCCTCATTGGATTTTGGGTGGCAGCAGAGGATTAACTGGCATTTCTAAATCAGGTATGACAAATATGGATGTTCTTGCTGTGCCTTTTTTTTCTTTTAATATATATGTGCACAAACAGAGGTAATGAGGAAAATGTGAAATTAAAGTAATAAATCAAAAAAAGATAATTAATAAGGTTAATAATGTAATACAATTACATATTATATAAAATAAATGCAGAATAAAAATAATTATATATGTAATATAAATATTTATATATAACAAACAACATAATATTTATATATAAATATAAACAATATATAAAATACATTATTAAATTATATTAATTTTATATTAAATTATATAAAAATTAAAAAAAATACACAATGGTATTTTATACAAACACAAACCTAAGAAAATTAGTCTGATAGCATCTGAAAGTAATATTTTGGTTGGAATAATTCACTTTTCTTTTTCTTCCAAGTTACAACCCTTACACCTTTTGCAAACTATGATTCTCTGACATGTCCTACAGGGGACACAAATCTAGCAGAAAGACAAAGCAAAAAGACAAGCCGATTTTACAACATTTAAACAACAAGGCCTGACTTTGTTCTACCACCAGATTTCAGCAATGAAATGCAGTCTTGAAATGCACTGGCTAACAGCAGAAATGTGTAAAACAACAAGAGCCAGAGATTACATTACACACAGCAAAAGATAAAACCTCTCACACACAGGCATCTCATTCAAGGAAATCTAGCAGGTTTAAGGATTTGTTATCTACATCCACAGCTGACTGGGAATATCCTTCCACTTAAATTAGACTTGCTTCTGAAACTTCTCCTTTTCCTCTTATTTTTCCCCTCTAATCCCTTTCTTTTTTTCGCTACTTTGTATTGTTTATATATAGAAATGATTTCAATCAAGATAAATACCCCAGGCATGTTTCGCTACCATGGTTTTTTTCATTTGTTCATGTCATTGGAAATGTTAATAGATTCTTTTCATTAATTCAACAGCAGAAATATAGTATTATTTTTCTTAAAATTAAATAATTTACTATGAGAGAGGCGCTCCAGGCGCTGTACATAAAACAGCAATTAGAGCAGGACATTGCCTTTTCTTCAAACTGCATGAATTTGACTTTTTCCCTTCTTTTTCCTCCAAGGGCAACAATCGCAAAAAGGACATTAGCGATGGCAAGCAATTACAAGTCCTTCTTCGTCTTCTTCATCAGAGCCGGGCTTTTGCTTGGCCTGGCCAATCCGTTGGTGACCTCAGCCTCCTGTCCCTCACAGTGCCGTTGCGATGGGACTTTCATATACTGCAATGACCGGGATTTGACTTCCATCCCTTCAGGCATCCCAGAGGATGCTACAGTACTTTTTCTCCAGAACAACCGCATCAAAAGTGCAGGGATCCCTACGGATCTACGACGGCTAAACAATGTCGAAAAGATCTACCTGTACTGCAACAATCTTGATGAGTTCCCCACCAACCTGCCGCTGAATGTCAAGGAACTTCATTTGCAGGAGAACAATATCCGGACTATCACCCATGCCTCCCTGGCACAGATTCCCTTTATTGAGGAATTACACCTTGATGACAATTCCGTGTCAGCAGTCAGCATTGAAGAGGGTGCCTTCCGGGACAGCAACCATTTGAGGCTGCTCTTCCTGTCACGGAACCACCTCAGCACCATACCTTCCGGTCTGCCAATGACTATTGAGGAGCTTCGCTTCGACGACAACCGCATCTCGTCCATCTCAGAGGCATCCCTGCAGGATCTTATAAACCTGAAGCGACTGGTTCTGGATGGCAATCTTCTGAACAACAGGGGCATTGGGGAGATGGCCTTGGTGAACTTAGTCAATCTGACCGAGCTCTCCTTGGTACGAAACTCCCTGACATCCCCACCCTCCAACCTGCCGGGCACAAGCCTGGAGAAGCTAAATCTTCAAGACAACCACATCAATCACGTGCCAGCAGGTGCCTTTGCTTTTCTGCGACAGCTGTACCGCTTGGATCTGTCAGGCAACAACTTGAGCAGTCTGCCCATGGGGGTATTCGACGACCTGGATAACCTTACGCAGCTGCTCTTGCGCAACAACCCCTGGTACTGCAACTGCAGGATGAAGTGGGTACGTGACTGGCTGCGCACTCTTCCATCTAAGGTCAATGTGCGTGGCTTCATGTGCCAGGGTCCCGATAAGGTCAAAGGGATGGCCATCAAGGACCTATCCACAGAGCTGTTTGGCTGCTCGGACACAGAGATTCCACCCACATTTGAGACCAGCACAGTCTCAAATACTTTGCCACCCTCTCGGCCCCAGTGGCCCTCATACGTAACTAAAAGACCTGTGGTTAAGGGTCCAGACCTTGGAAGAAACTATCGTAGCACGACGCCGTCCAGTCGTAAGATCATTACAATAAGCGTTAAATCCAGTAGTGCTGAGACGGTGCACATATCTTGGAGAGTATCTCAGCCCATGACGGCCCTGAGGCTCAGTTGGCTAAAGCTGGGCCACAGTCCTGCATTCGGATCCATAACTGAGACCATCGTCCAAGGGGAGAGAACAGAGTACCTGCTCACTGCTTTGGAACCCGAATCCTCTTATCGGATATGCATGGTTCCCATGGAAACTAGTAACATTTACCTGTCAGACGAGACACCTGTTTGCATAGAGACAGAAACTGGTTCCCTGAAAGCATACAATCCCACCACAACCTTGAACAGAGAGCAGGAGAAAGAGCCTTATAAAAATTCCAATCTGCCTTTAGCTGCTATCATCGGAGGAGCAGTGGCCCTTTTGGCCATCATCATGCTGGCCCTGGTGTGCTGGTACATCCACAGGAATGGTTCCTTATTTTCCAGGAACTGCACATACAACAAAGGGCGTAGGCGGAAGGACGATTACGCTGAAGCTGGAACAAAGAAGGACAACTCCATCTTGGAGATTAGAGAGACCTCTTTTCAAATGATTCCCATAAATCACATGCCCGTTTCAAAGGAGGAGTTTGTGATACACACAATTTTTCCTCCCAATGGCTTAAGTCTTTACAAGAGTCCACACAGCGAAAACAGCATCAACAACAGAAGCTACAGAGACAGTGGAATACCAGATTCAGACTACTCTCATTCATGATAGTGTGCGCGGATTACAAAGACATTTTATTGCTAATGAGTGACTTGGAGGCTGCTTGGTCTTTTGCAAAACACTGGATTGAAAAGACTGAGAAAGCATCGATATGTACATTTGCCATATAATTTATATTTAAGGACGATTTATTAAAAGGAAAAAGGTTCCGATTGCAGGCCATCACTGAACCGTCGGTGTATGCTGCCACAAACTGCAATTCTATATTTTAGATATTTGTAGTCATTTGTACTGTACTTCCTTTACTTATGGTTTTAGACCAATTAAAAAAAACTTTGTGCTCTACTGAGATATGATGACTTGTCAACTGTGAAAGTGGGTTTTCATTGCTGTGTTGAACAATCAGATATTAGAAAACCATGTAGTATAAGCACAGGTCAAAACTATCGCTATGTTGCTGTCAGTGAAAAAAAAAATACAACAAAAAACAAGGCTGTGGGAATATAGGGCATAGTTGATCAAAGGAAATAAAGACACAAGTGTTTTGTTAATTTTAAAGAGGGTGGGCACAGACTTACTCCGGTGTCACAGAAACCTCTGGGTTTCTTTAGGAATCCTGGTTGCCCTTTTCAGAACGCTGCCAGGCTTTATATCACTGCAACGTTTAGGAAGCAGATATCTATTACTTCCTCTCTGCCCTGGAAGAGGAAGCAACACAGCACAGAATCCTAAATCCTTTGCAAATGAAGCACACAGATCAAATGAGAGGTTACTTTGCAGTCAAATCAAAGCAGATGGCCTAAAACACAAGAATAGAACTAAATATCGCTTGTTTGGCAAAGGGAAACAGCATTTACCATATCCCTCAGTACAGTTAACCACATGTCATGTAAACGTTGCCCTCCAAAAGGAATATATTGTGGGCAGAAAAAAAAAAAAATGGCAAGAAACACATTTGGGCTCTTTTCTATTTGGAATATAAAGTGTCAACTATTTTTTTGTTCATATAATTCTTATTTGTATTTTTGTTTTCTAATTCAAGCCACTTTTATGTTGCCACAGTTAAATTGTTCTTTACAACTGAAGACCAAAGTGCATTGAATGCCCTTTGGCCAGTCTTGTATGTGCCTTGATCCAATGCTTATTGTATTTAGCTTTTTCAAAAAAAATAAAATAAATCAGTGACTTAACTTTTTTCATACACACTTGAATATGATAGGATATTGGTCATATTGCAAAATAAAAGTGGATAAAACCCCAACTCGATGGTCTCCTTTTCCCCCAAAAGAATGCTTTCCATTTATTTTTAATCCCTCTAAGTTTTGCATACACCATTCCGGTCCTCAAAAGTGTCCATCTAAAACAGTGTTGCCCAAACTGGGGTACACGTACCCCTGGGGGTACGTGAAGTGACAGAGAGGATATGCAAACAAATGCAGTGCTTAATATGAGCCGGATCCTGATCTGGAAAAATGACAATATTTTGGATTTTTCCGTTCCGGCAAGTGTATTACATGGTGACAGTGCATGCATGTGAGAGACAGAGTAAGCACGGGTTTATTCAGATGTATATGGAGGTTATGTTTTGCTATTGGCCCTCAGCATATATATTTTTGACCAGTCAGCCTTCTTAAGTTTAAAATCACTCATTGGTTGGAACTGTTTTGCACATTTGCAAGTTTGAAGAGTAGCATAAAGTTTGGAAAGTGTGTATATACCTGACAAATTATTCTAGTAAAAATAAGTTAATATTGCCAAAATGTCAAAAAGACATTCAAGCATATTTTAAATTTTCCATATCCACCATGAGTAAAGCTGATGGTATTTCTGATCAAAAGAGATCCCAAAGAAGGAACTGCTAATGCTAATAGTGAATGAATCTGCGGCTTTGAACGAATCAGGATAGTCAATGATTAATGGCCTATTCATAAATATAGCCACTTGCTTCATTACTGAATGAATGAATGACTCGATGACTCACTCATTAAGACAGTGACTTGCCGTCATGTACTGTCGGTTGTTATTTAAAGGTATCACTTCGTTTTTACCATCATTTATTGCTTTAATTATTATATTAATAATAAAATTAATGGAATTTTAAGAATATGACATAAAACATGAAACGTACATTTAAAAGGGTTAGAAAAACTGACTTTATAAAAGGTAAAAACATGTACTTGTAAATCAATTTAAGATGGTAAATATCGTCCCTTAATGGAAAAGGTGTGACAGCAGTCTAAACAGAAGAGAGGGGGTACGCAGAAGGAAGTTAAATGTCTCAGGGGGTATGCCACTGTAAAAAGTTTGGGAACCACTGATCTAAAGCAGACGGAGGCTTCTTACTAGTGCAGCATCCGCTTAGGGCTCCAAGTGCTCTTTTGTGTGGTTAAGTCATGTATGACTTATCTGATTGGTCCAAGTGGGAAATATCAGCGAGTACAGCACAGAAGCTAAATGAGGCCATTGGAGAGATGCTGTGCTGGATTTTGATGCATCTCACGACCACAGGGGGAGATGTACGTATCTAATGACTATATAGCATTAGGTTGATGGTACAGCCCAAATCACAGTAGGAATCGCACAGGTGGCTCGCATGTGCACACGTACGCATCTACACAACATATATGTGGGCCATGATTGTGCGAACGCACACAGATGAACACACAAAGATGCACACGCCCTGAGATGTAATTACAGTTCAGGGGAGCCTCTAAAAACAGCAAGTCTGATCCAAACCTTAAGTATACTTCAACAGTCTTGTGTACTAAATATACCACATCAGCTAGAAATTAAAGTAAACACTCTCTGTGAGCATATGGTACAGCAAGGGTCCACATATGTGAATGTTGTTGATGTTCCACAACTTGCCTTGTCATTTGTTTATGTGGTTTCCTGACTGACAATATTAGCGAGTTTTCAAATGCTGAGTGATGGCGTAGCTAAGTTTCACTCACTTTCTTTTAAATCTGAAGTCTTTTTCTTTATGAGCTATTTTATTTCAAATTAACCTTTGTCTGATCAAGGATGCATTTGTACTATTGATTTTACCTCTGAAAAGAATGTAAAATGCAGACGCAAGAAAGTAAACTGTGAAAAACTTGAATTCATAACCAAAATACTGTATTACAGTATGTCTTATCCAATGCACTGAAGTCAACTGCGAATTAGAGAATTATTATTCATTATTTATTCCCTCTCCCTTAAATCCCAGAAAAATGGTTTCTCCATCCTCCATATTCAAGTTTGTAATACTCTTCTGCATATTAACTCAATACACACACCAGCTGCTGTAACTTACAAATCATTCATTCTGGAGATGAGATGTCAGCCAGAACTGAAGGTACAAAGCAGTATCAAATAGGAATGAGATCACAGCAGTTTTAATTATCAAAACGCACAGGTGTGCGAGTGTGTTTTAGCGTGCACATTCCCTTTATGGATGTTCTGCATGCAGTAAATCAATCTCCAGTTTCCTAACACCATCAGAATTTTTTACCGCTTGAGCTACGAGCAAAACGGCTTGAAATATTAATATCATGTGCTGTTATGGTGAAAGCAAATCAGCTGGACGAGAGTGCAAACAGCAATTTATATTCTCCAGTTAAAATGATCTATTCAGAACACTAACCTTAAGTATTGGGGGAAGGAGAGTTGAGCGGCTGCTACTGGGGGTGACCTGTGGTGACCCTTTTAACACAATGACCTCACCTCTGGCTTCTTTGTCAGCACATTGTTGGAGCTTACAGATGACCTCATTCGCCCTGGGAAAACCATTGATCAGGTCTGATGTCCTTGAGGCTGGTGCACACTTGAAATTCTACCTTGAATAGGGCACTTCACTTGAAATACAAAGACAAAAGTCTCTAAAAAAAAAAAAAAAATTAAACTAAGGACATAATGATGTGGAGCTTTAAAAATATCAGGCTCTAAAAATATACTCTATGTTGCTTAGTCATCTCTTTTGCTGTGGTCATAGAAAACCATGACTGATCAGGAGTCAGATTTAAACAGGTGAAACAAGGGTCACAAGCCAAAAAAAGATGAAAAATTGGTGGACAATCTGGATGTTTGACCCCCTTTTTTAAAGCAATTAGTAGACATTTTTTATCTTTTTAGACATGTGACCCTTTTTTAAGCAAACGGAACACATTTTTCATTTTTTTAGACCTTTGACCTCCCTTTATTACAATTGGTAAACATTTTTCATCTTTTCAACTTTTGACCGCATTGTAAAGCAACTGATGATCATTTTTCATTTTTTGGACTTTTGACCTCTATTTTTTAAGCAGAGGAACAGTAGAGATCAGGTCATGCTTTGTTATCACGGACAATGACAGACCCCTAGCTCTTAAAAACAATGAATTGCGTGAAAAATAATGCAGCTGCTCTGTTTTTTGATCATAAAACATTTATAAGAACAACTAAAATAAGGTAATGAGAGTTGCTTTCGACAAGAAAGGCAATTACTGGCAAATGCAGAAGCCACATGTCATTCAATTATTTTTAGAGTTTAATTTACCAAAAGAGCCATAAGGGAGCTGACTTTAAAAGCACCATCTTATTCTGATCTCATTTTGTTTCACCTTGCAGGGAGATGTAGTCATCAACTCCTAGCATATCTATTCCCAAGTGTGTGATGTGTTTGCTCCCATTCTGCCTGGCCTCGCGTTCACTGCAAACCTTTTCCCTCAGCTCAGCGCAAAATTTTCCAAAATAAAATAGCAAAAATTCCTCCTAATGAGCCATTTGCTTTCTGTTCTTCATCCGCACCTTGTATTCAGTCCAAGACATCTTGCACATCAAAGCTGAGACACCTCATTGTGTAAAAAAAAAAAAAAAAAAAAAGAGAGAGAGAGAAATTGAGGTCACAATGTCAGGCCTAGGGCACCAATGTGACCTCCCACATGCCTGGACTCCACACAAAGCAAGTTTATAAATCACGTCATCAACACAGATGATACAGACAAATGTATATTTTCAGAACGTGCAAAACTATGCATGCGCATTTGCTTGTACTTCCGTTTGGGCTTGAGGTTTGAAGAGCCCTTATTAATCATCACTGTGACATTTCAGAGTTTACATCCGTTCATATACTTCATTGCAAACCAAATAAGGACAGACCAGTTTTAAAAAACGGATACATTCCCTTTTCTGTAAGTTTCAATAGAGATGGAAACCACAACATATCTTATGCATGTCCCGAAGAGACAGCTGCGGTCTGGGCGTGGAGCCACGGCCACATGTGCTCTGCTGTCACCCCGGTCATGTGGTGAAACAAATACAAGGAGTCAAAGCAAATGTTTCAAGAACCAGACTGAAAATAAATGTCCAAAAAAATAAAGAAAACCATAACTTAAAAAATATGACAAAGAATGACACAGGCTAAAATGCGGTGAAACTTTTCCTTTAGGGCTGGGTAAAAATTTAGTTTTTCCAATTAATTAATTTTAATCGTAATTAATAATCTTCATTTGAATGTTCCTGATCTCAATTCTTAAAATCCCAAAAGCAATCTTTCACTCTATGAATATATTCAGTGGCTGTGAGAAAATATCACTGAACAAATGACTCTAATAAGCCTGTCACTTCCTTTTTTGCATTAAAAACAAAAAGAATTTATTTGTATGAGCCACTTTTTTAATAAAAAGTTCAAAAACAAGTTACTTTGTTGCCTTTATCCGTTTATACATTGAGTTGTGTATTGCATCAACTAAAAAAATAAAATAAACAGCAAAATGGTCTTAATCCAAACATTTTTTTCATATTCCGTGTTCATTTTCCAAATACTCTGAAACAAAGTTTTTTAACAGAATTAGTAGATAGAGATTTTTTTTTTTATCTGTAAGCTAAATAAACATTTTCTTAATGAATATCTAAATCAACTTGAATTGACAGCTTGTAAATAAAATATTATTTGAATTAGGAAATCTGTATTGATTACCAGCGCTTTTCATATTTTAAGGCCTTCAAAGCTGTCCTGAGTAAAAATACAGCAACAACAAGGAGATGTCTACTAGGTACAAACAGTAGTGTGTCTGTCTCAGCTGAACACTTCTGATCGAATCACTTGAGATGGATCTTAATGTTGAGTGTTAATGGGGCCTATCATTTTTTCTCCATCCTTAATGTACCTTTCAAACTCTCTATCCAATTTCTTCCCTATCTTCTAAAGTCCTCCCTATGTCCCCTTAAGTTCTAAAATACAAGACTTAGTATTTCTCCTCATTATGACCAACGACCTGAAACTCTAAGGCTGCAACAACTACAATCTCCCATCATCTAAATGAATCCAATTTTTTGCTTGACAGCACACAGCGTGCATACATCTATCTCCCCTTAAAATCATCTGACATTAATACAAGTTAACAAAGGCTCGTCTATTAAGGTGGCAACAGCAGCGACACTTTGCCGGTGGAGCAGGTTGAATTATTGAACAGGGAAAATGACTTACAACTGCAGTGAAGTGGATTCCTACCTCCAGCCAGCATCTGTTAATGCAATAACAAGCGACAACGACCGATTCCTGCAGGCGAGTGCTGGGTATGATAATTTGATGTAGAGCATCATATGTTTTGAGAACGTCCGTTTAATTGACTTTACTAGATGAGAGACATTAATTCATGTCATCCATTAACTAGCTTAAATGATCTTTTAAAAGGTGATATATCTTCCTGTGCCCTTTAGCAGATTCGTGCGGCCCGTTCTCCGCCGCTGCATCGACCCACCGGGGTATTTGTCCAGAATGTCTGCTCTTGTTGGGAATAATCATTGCATTCCCTCAGAAAGTTCCTGTGCGGTACAATCGTCCTTTAGCCCTCCGAGGACCGTGTCGGGCCCAGCTTCGATCTGGTTAGCATTCCCGTTTGCGTGAGGGCCAAAGTTTAAATGTCAATGGCGTATCTGCATGCCGGTAAGGCGACCCGCCAGATATATGCAACTGACAGATGGTGAAGACATGCTGTAATGCCAACTGGTACATTAGTGTTATGTATGCTGATTTGATGTAGCCTACTGATAGGACCGTAAGAGGAAGATGCAATCAGATTATTTCGACACCAATAAGGTTTAGTTTAAATGTCAATGTGTTATTGGTATGGAAATGGAAAAGTATTTTTGTTACACCAGAGCATTCACTTAAAATCTACTGCCTGAAGAAAGTGAAACACTATCAGAGAGCCTAGTAACTGCCAATGGGAGTTTTTCTGAAAAGGTCTAATCAATATGAGTTCTCTTTAGAGAACCATCATATTTAAGACCTGTTAAAGTTCACTTGGTCTTGATACTTAAGTACTGATAATATCAGAAATGGTGGTCATTCAGCATTGAAAGAGTGAGAAAAGTTGCAAACACCTTCTAGAAGCTGATTTTAAACTTACTGTTAGTTGGTCAAAAAATTTCAATGGATTGATCTAATAACCATATTAAGTCAAGAAACAATAAAAATAACTTTAAGAGAGAAACCTATTATACATCTTCCAGCCTCAATTAAAAGTTCACACCCAAGTTAAGGCAATGTGATGTTAAAAACGTACACCTTTCAAAAAATTAGAGCCTAGGCAGTTGTCTGCCGATCATACCAGCAGCAGTCTGTCAAGTTTAATTCCAGTTACACTTGGTTAATTATTGGTAATTATTTGGCAGTTTGATACACGCTCCGAACCATTGATTCGAAACAAAAGATTCGTAAAACTTCGAAGCTTCATGAAGCAGTGTTTTGAATTCACCCATCACTAGATATTGTTGAATAAAGTCGTTATTTTGTTTTTTTGGCGCACAAAAAGTATTCTCGTCGCTTCATAACATTAAGGTTGAACCACTGTAGTCACGTGAACTGTTTTAAATATGTCTTTAGTACCTTTCTGGGCATTTGAAAGAGTTAATTGTCTTGCTGTCAATGGAGGCCTCACTGAGCCATCGGATTTTATCAAAAATATCTTAATTTGTGTTCCAAAAATGAACAAAGGGCTTACGGGTGTGGCGCAACATGAGGGTGAGTAATTAATGGCAAAATTTTAATTTTTGGGTGAACTAACCCTTTAACAGATTATTGAATGGTGTAAAACATTGTTCATTGTTAGTTTATGATACCTAATGCATTAATTAAATGTCAATTAATTTACCATTGTGTACAGTGTTACTAATTAATTTAATGCAATTTATGAATTACTTCTAACCAAATTCTGCTGAAATCTACCTAGATTTCGTCAGAGTTCTGTGGGTGTAGATCCCGTGTGGGCCTGCATAAGTCTTAAATCACCTAGGGCACTAAACAAGCCAAGAACACCACTGGTGCCCCCTCAAAAAAAGATGCATGACGCCCCTGAGTTCTGACTCAATGTACTGAGTCATTCCACTCAAAACGTTCTGAAGAAAATTCAGGATCAGGAAAATCATTGTTCATCACAAAACTGGACACTTACAGTAAATAGAAATAGCCTCATCATGCATGACCGCTTCTATCATATGAACCTCTTTACTCCACTTCTGTCCTCAAAAACATAAAAATGAGAACTTTGAGTGCTTTTAGAAAACCAAGTTCCGAGGGAAATGTACAGCTGGAAGAAAAAGTGCCATGCAGCCTGTGAAAGTCTGACCTTCTGCAGGAACCGTGAGACTAACACCACCTCCCTACGGCCCTTCTTACACAACACTTCAGTCCGCATCAATACACTTACACTTAACCACAACACAGGCCTGTCTCCCCCCAAGGCCTCTGCGTCTCTCTTTGGGACGATCTGGAAGTAGGTCTGGCTGCCTCCACTACGACTCCTGGACAATCAGTGGTGTCAGCAGGCTCTAAATACTGGCTGTCACCATTCATCTGAACATTGGCCGTGTCACATCGATGCCTCAAGGTCTCTGTATCACTGCCCATGTACTAGGTGAGGAGAGATGGGTGGTTGTATACTGCATTAGCTCTGAGGAGTTTGATAAAAGGTCAGTGTGAAGAGTTACAGCATTAGGCAAATATTTTGTTTTTCTGATATATACTGTGATATAAAAACAGTTTCACCAGATGACTTTTCTCTTTGTCTTTTGTTGTTTGATTAACATTAATGACACCGACAGCAGCAGGTATGTGTCACTTTAAAAGCTAATCCACGGATCCAATATGATGACACACATCCGTTTTCTTTCTCAACTGTTTAAGTTTACTTAAGACATAAGCGACGAGGA
Source organism: Ctenopharyngodon idella (assembly GCF_019924925.1). Classification (NCBI taxonomy): domain Eukaryota; kingdom Metazoa; phylum Chordata; class Actinopteri; order Cypriniformes; family Xenocyprididae; genus Ctenopharyngodon; species Ctenopharyngodon idella. The sequence continues at coordinate 14,761,585 of NC_067232.1, read as the reverse complement.
TACTCATAGAGATGAGCATTTTGGCATAATTTTGCAGTGTATGTATCCATTCAGGCACACAAAGACGAGAAAGAGATGTAAATTCGGTGTTCGCGAACAAAAGCAGCGCGCGAGTTCCAAATTAAGTTCTCTTTTGGTTCTTGTGCTTGAATGCTTTAAACTCACTTAAATGTTTAAACTGACAAGACTTAAAAGCATGTGCAAATGATAAACTTTCACTCTGTGATGGTTAAACTTCATCCGCAAATCACATGCGTTCCAAACCATGGGGCCTGGTCCGAACGGATCATGGATCAACTACGATTCCTATAACTTGACATTGCACATCCTGCATTATGACTATCGTGGATGCGCACATCGCATTGTTGATGCTGAAACGATATGTCATGTGGCCCTAAGTAGCATGTCAATATTGGTAGACATGATTGTTCACTTATGTATTATGTAGGCAGCTTGTGATTTAATATTTTTATTTTATATATCTGTAACACTATCAGCTACTGTAAAACTTGATTATTTTAAATAGGACAGTTTTAACTGGTACAATAGTGTTAACGATAGAAATAAATAAATACAATGAAGTGCGTGCACATTATATCTTAACTGATATATCTTTTTATACAAAATATAACTAAAAATAAAATAAAATACTTTTGAGAAGCTTTTGTGGAAAAAAAAAAACTTTTAAAGCCAAACTTTTGAACGGTAGTTTATGTATCCATCAATCAATTGTATAATCACACTGTATAAGTCCGATTGCATGTTTAAGCACTTTAGGTTTGATGTCACCACTTCTAGGCGCTGAGATTTTTCCCATGAGCATTAATATAGACTGTCTGCTCGAGGAGATGCTACTGTATGTCACTAAGCTGCAGAAAGGTTTAAGTGCTATTGTATCACACCAAACAACAAACCAATTATTTCCCACCAAGCGATTCTTAAATATTACGAGAACGAGGTTAATCTGTGTGTTTGCGAAGTAACACTGCAGAAATTTCATTTTCAATTTCTCAAATGAAAAAAAAAAAATCTAGCAAAGCTACTGCAATCCAATGATCCACTAGAAGAGTCTAAGGAAATAAGCTGGTCTAATCCACGTCTCTCAGCTGCTTAAGACCTTCCTATGACTGCCTATCCCAGATGACAAGCCTCAGAGAGCCAGGACAGTCCCTAAATGGACACACACATGGCTTAAAGTGACAGATGACTGTTTACCGTGGCATTCTTGTGGTCTGTCCACCCATTCTTTAACACACACGCACATACACTCGCTCAGAGACCACTGTCAAATGAACATGAGGAGATGACAGGAAGTGAGGCGCCGCTAGCTGGCAAAAAAAGAACGCCATTACAAATCTCTTTGGGATCATTTGGCTATGGACAATGCGGTGGCGTGCAATTTGACTCTTTGATGTCGACAGTCAAATACTTTCTCTGACCCCCAATGAAGACCAAGAACTGATCGCAGTATGAGTAGAATGAAACGCACACTGAACATTGAGCCGTAAAGATACCAATCATGATAAAAGCAAAATGATTTGTGATTTAATACAACGAGGACTGGTAATCTCTGAATAGACATTTTAATGACCACAAGGCCATTTCCATCTATGGCATTAACCCCCCCCCAAACACACACTCTCACATGATAAAAAAAAAAAAAAAAAAAAAAGTTCTTGGACACTACTAGAACGGGTGGTGAGATAAAAGGATGGACCTGCTGGGATTCTGGATGCATTAAAAATGAGGTCAAAATGCTGATGAAGTAAAAAGACAAAGGCCTCCGTTTCTAGACACAAATCTTTCCACTGCCAACTTGCACTGTTACAATTATATTTCAAGTATCACTGCAGGCAAATCACACAGGCAAGTCTTCCTGCACAAATGTGATAAGCTAACAATAGCGGGTGTCAAAAAGACAATAAATAGACAACATTAGGGATATTAAAGTTCAGGATGATACAATTAACTGATAAAAGGTTTTGTATTTTTGCTGATAAAAATCAATCAATACAGAAAATAAAATTCCCATACCATTTTTCAGACTAAACACTAAACTAAAATAAAATGCTTTAAATACTCCAAGTGAATTTCAACATCAAACATTATAATGTTAGGTATGAAAAAGTGGATATTCATTTTGAGTTTTGCTGAAGGCTACATTTAACAGCGTTTACAATATATATCAATATTAGCTTTAGTAAGATTAAATTTACGTGCGCATTAGATGATGGCAATTAACTGATACAAATACATTTAAAAATATACAATTTTGGCCAATAACCAATATGTTACAGATACATGATATATCTCCAAGACAATGTCATTTCATTGTGTCTTCACCAGCTGCAAGTAAAGGCAAAGAATAAATTACTCTTGAAAGTCAATCTCTAATCTCTTTTTAAAAAAATACAAATACACATTCACAAAAGAGATAAATGGTATTATCATTTAAAATAAAACATAATAATAGCCTGAACAGAATTCTGTTGCAAACACTGGTGTAACCATATGAAACATGAAAGTCTCGTCAGTGTGTGACATGCAGTGAGAGGAAGTAGTGAAGGTTTTGAGTGTCACAGTTGTAAATGAGTTCAGGAGCCCGACTTCATTTAGGGGCTGACAGCTGTGCTGATAAGAACAGGATTATGGAACGACAAGAAGTGGCAAAGCATTCAGTCTACAACACGCTCTCATCCTGCACAAGAGAAATTCCTTCTTTTTCCTGAAGCATATTTCTCTCTCTAGGGACACTGGGAGCTAAGACAGCCTTCATGCATGTGTTATGTAAGACTTTTTTTTTTTAAACATTCTAATATGTACAAAAGTTGACATGATCTTAAAGTGATTCATTCTATATCTATTGATAATATATAAACACACACACACACAATCAATATATCATGGCAGCAAGATCTGCACAGCTAAGTGCCTCTCAAATTTTCTTAAAAAAAAAAAAAAAAAAAAATCTCCTTACTGTTCTGCTCACATTAGCATTTTTCTCTCGCCCTCTTTTCTTAACCAGTGAGAACATGACAACAATACAAATCCTGTCTGGGGATTAGGATGAAAATTTCCCCCAGAATTTTTTTTTTTAAGTTGCTAATTATTTCCCTGCTCTAGTATGCAGACGTTTCATTTAAACACAAACGAAGATGAAGTTCTGCTCTCCTCAGTTTTGGAAAACTCTGCCGGGTTGCCTGGCAGGCCCGTTCTTCATTTTCAATTAATAAGCCCTACTATTATTAGCAGGAAGGAAAACTGGCTTTGTATTAATGGCGTCTGCGTTGTAATGAAACATTAAATATCTGCTCACAAGATGAAGCTCTAAAACGTCAGTTGAAAATGGAAACGGCCATGATTTGTGTGGAACTGGATTTGAAGGCACAGGTTTGATCAATGAGGTGATCCAAAACTTGAGTAAGGTTCTATAAATGTTTGCCTGAACTGCCTAAGGAGAGATGAGCGGGGTTACAAATCAGTCCAACAATAGATCTTTTTTTTTCTTACCCTAAAAAGACAAAGCCCTGTGTCCCCGCCCTTCCAAGTTCCTGTACGGAAACATCTTAGATCTCTAATAAAACCCATTTTATATTTTTCCTGTCTACAAGCGCCATCTCTAAACTTCAGTTTCCTGTGAGGCACCTCGACACAATAGTTTGTGTCCCCCTCCACCCAGCCGACCGCTTCTGGAGCGAGAGGTTAACGTGACGGGGTGTCTATTTTGTCCTCATCACCAGTGGCTGACAATGTCTCCATGAGTTTGGTCATTAATCATGCCTTTCCTATGTGTGGCAACACAACAACAGTGGGGGACTGAGGGGGCGGTGGGTGGTGTCTAGCGTGACACGGGCCATCCCACCAAAGCCCTATGAACCTGTATGAAGAGGTTCGTTCACAATAATGCTTACCAGGTCACTAATCGAATTATGTCAAAAAGAGCATAAGGCACCAAATTCGTTTAGCCATTGTAAGGAGGCCAAGACCTCCAGAGGTCCCTGTTAAAAAAAAAAAAGGAGATGGAAATTATGCACGATTATGTGTGGGTAGTCAGTAACTTTTTGTTGTGAACATTGGTGCCAAACAAAAAAAAAAGCACTATGCAAATTGATCATGTAAATCTAGTTTCTAACTCCTGCACTTCTCCCTCCCTCCTTGCTCATTTTCATAAGCCAGATGGCCGTGGTTTTGGGCTAATTCACTTAGCCAAGCATAAGTAATTCCTCACATATATGCATGGCCAATCTATTATTAGATAACACACAAAAAGAGCAAATATGCAGTTCCATTCAAGATGGATTCATCCATCTATCATTGGGGCCGGAGGTGGGGAAATAAGTCTCCTAGGTCAGCAGGCATCGTGCTTTGGCACACGGTCAGTTCTACAGGGCCTCTGGACCCTAACTGGGGATCGACTTAATTATCCCTTCGATGACAGAGAGGACGATGGCAGGTGAGAGGAGGCGGGGGGGACCACTGACGAGGGTGGAATGCCAGAGTGTCCAACAGGGTCCAGCAGCCGCATAGAAGAAAGGTGTGGGAGGCGAGGGGGATTTTTGGATTTATGAGGGCACCTCACGCATACATTTCTCCATTTCTCCAAAAGGACAGCTGGAAGAACAGAAAGCAACATATCACTCAAGTCTCATAATAATGAAACACTTTTCATTTGGGTAACTTTGAATACAGCGGGCACTTGTAAAGTATGAACCAATCCAAAAAAAAAAAAAAAAAAAAAAAAAAACACAAAACATCAAAGTAACAGCATTGTTACTGTCATCAATTAATAACGGTATTCCAAATAAATAATAAAAAATAAAAAAAAGGTATTAGCATGTAATGTCATGGTTTAGGATATTAGCATGTAATGTCTGTCTCTCTCTCTGTGTGTGTGTGTGTGTGTGTGTGTAATATATACTTAATATATACTTTATATGCTAATATCCTAAGCCATGACATTACATGCTAATATCCTTTTTTTTATATGCGTGTGTATAGATGTATATACCATATTTACTGTATACACACACACACACACACACACACACACACACACACACACACACGTCTCGTCATGACAGCACAGCGCATAGCCTTTTTAGCTTTGAACAACTACGACTATGATCTTAAACCTTGAAAAAAAACAACCACCTTTATCAACCGATTCTGTATGTCATCTTAAAAAAAAAAAAAAAAATAATAAAAAAAAAGTAATTTGCCTCCTAAATGTCTCATTTTAGTAGCTAATGACACCTTTGTCATATTTTTTTGTCTGAATCCCTGAATTGTCAGAGATAAAATATCTAATTCTGTGCAGCTGTATTTAATTTGAATCTTAAGTAGGCTCAAATTGAAATAAATTAACCACAGAGTGATTAAATGAAATCTTTAAAGCCTCACCTCTGTTTTACAGCTACGGCTGGTTTCATGAGGCAGACTGTACAACCTGGTGAGAAAATAGGAGCTGACCAGCTCCGCATTCACCTATATGTCTTTGGCATACTAAACAGGCTGAAGGTGAACTCCAGCGACAGACTTCAGATGCGAAAAGGCTACATCTCACTCTTTTCTCCTTTGAAGCTGACTGACACTGACCTCTAATCTGTGTGCCTTGAGTAAAAAAGAAATTCAGTTGTAAGCATTGCATTCAATTGTTGTTCACAGTGTGAATGGCCAGATCGACAAGACACTCGATCCGTTCATCAATGCCGCAGAAATCGATTGTGTCGAAATCAGCAGCAGAGCTTGCAAGACGTCCAGGCTTTCCCATCACTTTAATTAACAGCTTTAGAATTGATCAAACAGTGAGGAAGCCAATTGAACAGATGCGTTTCATTAGAATGTGCCCATTAGCTTGTTTTCAACAAGATAACGTACGTTGAGGGAGCCGAACAGACTACACAGACACTAATGAAAATGATCAAAATGAGTCATTTGTTAAAAATAAGCACAAAAAAAAAAATGGCCATAGATTCTCAATTTGACTGTCGTTGGCAGGCCAGAACCATCTCCATCCTAGAACATATTCAACCTTGACTGTCCGACATTTACGGGTCTCTCCAGAGAGCCTCTTCGGGAACGAGCGGCTTCCAAGCCAGAGCCGTGGGGCGTTACTTGATAGCGACAGCCAATGGGAGCGTGAGGACTCTTTAAAAACACATCATTCCACACAAACAGGAGTGTGAGGTCACACTTTGCTAGGGGTGAGAGAATGACAACAGATGTAGCGAGTTGGGAACAGACACTGGAGCCAACAACAGCAACAGAGGGCAGGAAATAACAAAGTGCGCAGATGGGAGAGATGACAAGGTGCCTGATGTGTTTAAAGCACGTTAGAGTTGTTGAAAGAAAGAGCCAGTGGTGGGACTGCGAGACAGAGTCTTGGGAACTATCAGAATAAAAAAAAATAAAAAAAAGGTTGAGGCAAACATGCAAATTTCATTTCAGAAAGTTTTCTATTTCCCCCTGAATGCACTGGATTGTTACAGATAGTCATTAATATTCAGTATTTACACTAAACAATGTTTACAAATGAAAAATCACCATACAAAATAACATAAGACCTTTCAACTCCCTCAAAAACTCATAAATCTTCTTCTAAACCAGTTAATGCTCAAACATCAGACCCAACACCTTCACTAACACACTGTATAACTCCATTAAAAGGTTTTGTTAAAAGGCGGCAGTAAATCTGTGGCGTCTGAGAGGCTCCTGATGCCCAGGCGCCAACTGTGGCCTCATAAGGATGTTTTCCATCAAAAGGCCTCCTGGGGAGGTTCTCACAGTGCCATATTCAAGGGCTTCATGATCCATTAGGCTGCCGGAGAGGAGCAAAAGCGCAGAAGGAGTGCAAGTATCTCCTAGCCGTGTTCGTCCCCCACCCTACCGAAAAGCTGCGAGATCAGTTACTGCAACATCCATCTGAAATCCGTTTCTGCAAACACCGTCATCACTAATTTATGGCTGGGGAGGCCCTCGGAAACTCATACAATTACTACTGAACAAAGAGCTTTACTTCAAACTGCAATGATGATTTAGGCCCGATACACCCTCAGAGCAGATATTTCCCATTAAAAGCCCATTCCAAAGGCTTCCAGAGGACATAAGTCAATAGCTTAATGTTTGCCAGTGCAGTCATTATTAAAGCCCTTGAAAGAAAAGGTACGGCCTGTGAGATGCTAATAGAATTGATTAAAACATAATTCAATGGAAAAGTATTTTTAAAAGCAGATCTGGCTTTGTTGATAAAAGTACCGTCGTAAGTTTTAAAGCTCTGGCTTCTTCTATCGCAACACTTTGATCGTGAATATTTATGCATTAGGAAAATCATTAATTGCACTCGTTTCAAAAGTACATTACTGAGAGGAAGACTAGACCTCAAATCTTTTCCTTTGAGAGGAAGGGATCAAAACATGACCTCATAATGCGCTCACTGCCAGTCATTAAAAGCGTGCAGTTGAGAACCACATTCAAACACCCGTTTGCAAATGAGAACACTACTGAAAATAATTCTATTTTGTATTTGCCTAACATTATTTAAAAAATGATTAAATCACAAATTAACATTAGAATTTGACTGAAAGCAAAATTCTCTTTTTAATAATCATTCATACTCTGTGTGGTCACCCATTTTATTTTTTTTTATTTTCATATTTTCCATGGTCCCCACGGTTTCAGAAATTAACTTCAACTCATTAAATGTACTGTGCATCTACCCCTTACAGCCTTGTTTTCACTTGTCAAATTAATGATGGCATCCATAAAAGAAAGGTTGACTGAGGGGTTTGGGTAACATTTAGATAGGTCAAATTGATCCAGCTTGTGAATATCTGAAAAAAAAAAAAGAAGCAGACTTGGAGAAAACTTACCTAAAATGGACAAAAGAGGCTGTGGCTTCACAGTTTATGAGAACAAATCAACAGGGATGAGGTTAGTAACAGCATTTCATAGATCTGTGACCTTGTAAAACGGTACATTCACTTTTCTTAAATTGGACTTTTGATAAGCTCTGATGCGAAAACACACAGCAAGGCAGAATTTTAAACAACCAACATTGAGTGAGATGCATTTTGGAGATTTTAGTAAAATAGGGCTAATAAAACTCCATTCAGGTAAACAAACTCAATTTCAGTTCATAATAGATAAACACCAGGTAGAAGTGCAGAACGGTTGCTACCAAACAGATCCGGTATTCACAATCTCTCCCAGGGTAATCTGTATCGATTTGACAATGGAACAAGAAAGGGGTTTGTCCTCCAACAGGGAAAAACACTCGAGACAGGTTATTTAAAAGTTTCACTGTTCCTAAGATTCCCGGGACAAGATAGAATGAGGATTCTGATTTGTATTAATCAATTCATTCAAATCAAAAACCTGATGATCACGTGCAGAATTCCCCACGTGAAAAATGCAAATCACTCGCACAAAGCCCGGTCTTTAAACCCAAGCACAGAGAATATACTTTCAAAGGCAATTTATTTACACAGCCTGGAGATGTGCATTTCAAACAGCAACCTTGAGCTGGTTTTCCGAGGCAGGGAGAAATAGGACAAATGGACTGCCTCCACGACCTCCTTGCGTTATTAAAAAAAGATGAGGCAACTCGACAGTGAGCTGCACTTAATCTTTGAGCGAATTTCACAACTTAAATATCCCATAGTGACTGACATAAAGAAACAAGAGGGGTGAAAAGACAGGCAAAGTTTCCAGGTAATTGCGCTAGTACAGGCTGTTGACTACGGCTGTCTGTCTGCTGAGGTCCTGGAGCTTCCATTTGCATCAGAAGCACTCTTACCCCAGACCTAAATTACCACAACATCAGATAAGTGTGACTCCACATTTGAAATCAGAGAACATGAGTAAACCAGGAAAGGATTTATGAAAGCCTCATTTAAATTTTGGGTTGCGGCAAGTGGTTATTGTTTACCGTGCAATGCCACAGACTGGAGCGTTTAAATAATACAGCTCTCTTATGCAAAAACTACAGCGGCAGTGATTTAATTAACATCCCCTCCCATTCTGGAGGATGCCAGATCCTCCTTGTGGAAACAACAAAAGTATCATTGCACAGAACTGAATGATTATTTACAGTTTCCTCTTGGTGAAGAAGAAAAAAAAATAAAAAATCAAGACAGTCAGTAAAAAGGACAAAGACAAACTGAGGAAGGATAAATTGCAACAAAGTACCATTGATTAAGCTGTCCTGAAATAAAAGCCTGCAAATATTGTCAATAAAGCAGGTCATTATGTAACCTCTAATGAGTCATTTGGAAAACGAAAGACTCTAAATACTGAGCTAAACATATTAACGAAGGGAAATGAAATTCCCTTTAAAATGTTCCTCAGCACCGGACATATAAACGCACTCATTGTGTTAAGATAATGTACCCCTCAGGTCCATTTCCTTACCGGGCTCCATTTCAGGGGACAAGGCTCGTTAGCCCCGGTCAGTAGATCGGTGCTTACCGTATGACGCTAAATGGCCGAAGGAAATCGTGAGCCACAAAGGACCAGTATCACACATCATAAAGCTTGAATATTAATTAACATCAGTCACACTCATGTTTTTTATTGGCCAATACCTTTTAAAATGGCACTTGCTGTGACACAGAGATTCAGTCCATAACTAAGGAGGGAAGAAAAGGCAAATTAAAGTCAATTAGTTTGAAAAGGAGTGAAACTGCAAGTTTGGTGAGGTGTGGAGGGGAAAAGGTCTGGCGGTTAGGATAAAACAAGGTGGAGAACATGCTTTGCTGCATTAGCTGCAGTGCACAACAAACAAAACAGGATTGTAGTTAAGAAAAGTACTTTGTTTACTTGTGCTGTGCGAGTGTAAATTAGGAAACAAGTCACTTTTTTTCCCGATTTACATTCTCGCATGCTTTGGACAGGATAAATTACGAAGCAGCTCTGAATATCTGCATCCTTTCTGCAACAGAACCTCATAACTGACAGACTTGAACAGGAAACTCGACTTAAAATGGATTCCAATAGAGTTGAATGACAGCATGTTTCTAAGCTGACACCACAATACTGTAATACAAAGTGCCTGCAAATACTGAGTAAATAATCCACAGAACAATTTTTATTGACACTTCAGAATTGAATGAAATAATATACTTCCTTCACCAACTGGATTAATTTCATCAATCAGCTCATCACAACGCATTAATCATGACTGGGACAATCTTCAAGAAGGATATGTGCTGCTGGCTTAGAATTTGGCCAAAAGAAAGTATTTTATAAATATATATAATATTATATAAAACATATAATATTGTAGAGAGAGAGAATTTTTAAGCCATTAGAATGATTGCAGGAGGAAGGTCATTACAGAAAGAGAGGTTGACTCAAAATACAAACAGTCCTAGTGTCAGGACTTGAGTTCGAGCCCTCAGATTAATGGCCTGCTAATGGAGAGAGGTTGTGAAGAACCCACCTTGAAAATCTGACAGAGAGACCTCACATAAAGCATTCTTGACTATCTTAGACAGGGAGCATACTGACTTAACCTCAGCATACTTGCAGAACTTATTATAAATAATAAAGCATAGTAACAGCCATGTTACCTTGAAACCACTGCTAAAAAGGCTACAGTTAAGGGCCTCCCTTGAGGTTTTCTTAGACAAGGCTGAAAAACATGGGAATGGTGATCCAAGAAGCAAAAAAGTACAATCTTGCTCACACTTAAATGTTATTTACACTGATGCAGCTTTTAGGTGTGGGGAGGGGGGTGTATGAGAGTTTTACAGTGGAACTAGTGGAAACCATCAAAAATGGCAGGCAGGCTATCGCCAATCACTCAGCGTAGATTAAGGATTGAGACGGATAAATACTGAGATGGGAATGACCTAAAGCAAAATAGCTTGTTTGTTTAGATCACAGTGGGAGGTTGCATCAATGGATGTGAGCTAACATTCGTATTTCTTGCACAGACCTAACATGAGTTAAAACAGAAGAAATGATACAAAATCAAGCAACACCCTGAACAACTGTGAATTCCAGTTTTGACAGCTTTGATTCATCTAAATTCTACAACTGTCAAATCTGTCAAAACATCATCCGGCCGATGTATAAATTTACAGAATAACCTTGACAGAATTGGGGCTGGTCACCGCTGGCAGATAGCGTTCATCTAATATTGCATCACTCTTATCAAGAATTCATATTTTACAGAAAACAAGCATGTGAATGATAATGTAAACAGTGGAATATTTAAAAATGAAAATAAAATGAGTTCAAAATCTGTAGACACAAACTGCCCTGCTTTATTTACAAATTAAAACACTTTGTTGTGGCTGGAGACAATGCAAGTGAAGTCAATTTATTACAAACCATCTAAGATTCGCCATCTGACATGAAACACTGAAATAATGTGCCGTCCTGGGAATAATGGGCCGGGCTGCGACACATACTAAAGTATGAGGGTTTTAAAAGGGAGCATTAATCACATTCCCCCATCAGCAGTAAATCAGAGGAAGCTCTGTTTGAACACTAGCTTGTTAAGTGATGCATAGCAACATTCTTCCCCTGACGGTGAATCGAGGCCCGTATTTGTGTGACTTTGCTTTGAAAAGAAGAAAAACCAAATCCACTGCAGCAACTTTCTATCTGGTGCTGTCAATTTATGCAGACACCTCGAAATCTCTGCTGGGTAAAGAAGAGAACACTGGCAACTTCCTCAGTCAGTACCCGTAAAGACGCATTTGCCGTACACAAGTACACCTTTCGTATCCTTGCTGGGCTCAGGATAGAGATAGAGAGGGGAAGAAGTTAAAGGCCCACTGAATTGCCATGGAACGCGCAGCATTATTCAATGTGTTGATGTAATTTCAAATGAAACAGGAAGACAGGGCGGGACATATCGAACAGCTCTGCCTCTTTTTTTAAATAGCCAATAGCATTTCGTTTACACCACAGCTCGGCCAGAGCCGTTAAACTCGGTAAAACCTCAGTTTCCTTCTAATCTCTAACCGTTTCTCCTCCTAATGTCCTCTATATCACTTTAAAATACAGCATTCTGTGCAGAATTCAAATGGGTCCAATACCTTTTGTGGTCTGAGCCGACTCGCGGTCCGCTGAAATGATCCACTCTGTGCTCTCGTGTCTCTGGGTCAGAGCAGACTGTGCTCGCGCTGCAGCGGTTCACGTGACACTAACACGAAAACGACTTCATTCACATCAATGGAAAGCATATTTACACTGTCTGAATCGTTCCCTGTCCTCTATATAGTGCACTACGTAACTAGTAAATGTGTGAATAAATGACCGATTTCAGCCGCAGCTTCAGCATTTGTATATAGTGTAGGAGGGGGCGGGACTTCAGATTCTAGAGAGAATTTGATTGGACAGAAGATCTGACGAGAAGTTGAAGTGCGATGCGATGTCATGAAAATCCGTGATCCATTTTAACGAAAGTGAGAGACTGTAAGTTTTGAATGCTTATGTCTCCTAAATGCGAATTTTGTCATTGTTTTGGAAAGCACCAGCTTATTCATAACCTTAAGGCTAACATATTCATACTAAATGCTAAAAAACTTAAATTTTGATTTCAAGGGGACTTTAACACGGCTCAAAACTTTTTTTTAATCATTTGGTTTTGAGCTTTCCCCTTTATTTTTTTTCTATATCTCCTTTTGAGGGCACAACTAGAGGCGAGTACAACATGAAATAATTTGTTACACAAAATTCTGATTATCTGTTACTTGCCATCATTGCCAGGCAACGCACACTACATTCTTTACCAAGAAAAATGGATTTGAGCACTAAAAACTGAGATCATATAGTATTGATGTTATATATTTATATATTAAATCAAATTAGAGGAACAGATCAA